>NC_139512.1:19955034-20262534 GCF_947247035.1 Vipera ursinii | reverse complement strand
ATGTGGACTTCAGTTCTCAGAATTCTCCAGCCAGCTATGCTAGATGCAGCTATGCTGGCCGGGGAATTCTGGGAGTTAAAAGTCCACACATCTTCAAGCTGCCAAGGTTGAGAAACACTGCGCTGACTCCTCAGCATTCTCCATATGAAAAAATGAAGAAGCAAAATGCTATGGCCTCAAAGCTGCAGGAAAGCCCCGGAATCAACAGAGAACTTCAACAGTTACAAAGCACTTTGCAGCATAGGTCTGATGTGATCCAATCAAGCAAGTTTGGATTTGCAAACCTGCAAACATTTGATCAGATCAGAGAACCTTTCAAAGCCTAGCATAGTTCTGGAAATAATTTCTCCTGAAATCAATTGGCAGTCATGATAGAAGCCACATCCCTTCTTAATGTGTGTAACACATAATACATGCTATATAAGGGATGGTGTTTTTATTAGACGGTCTTAGCCATTATTATTATTTTTCTTCTTTCTTTATCTCCCCCAACTCCCCCCCCCGACACTTCTCCACCAACACTACACCTTTGTCATGGGGTTAAAGTAGAATTTTGGAACACCTTTTCTTCTCCATCCATATCATTCAAGCAGTACATGAACTCATTTTATCAGCAGAGAAAAGAAATTTGTTAGTGTCAAAGCTCTGTTGATATTTTGGTTTTCTATTGTATCTCTTTGTTTCATTCTGCCTGCCGATTGCTTCTATCTTTCTCTCTCTCTTGACCCTATCAGCATCTGAATGAAAATACACCCACAAATATACACGTCCTCTGCTCACTTGTAGACTTCATCCATATGGGAATTACTATGAAATAAACTAAGTTTGGGCTCATTTATATTTGCCATCTCTGCCAAAGGAAAATGAATAGTTGCAATGCATCTTTGGGGGGGAAAGGTAATAGGAAACTGATATATACTTCTTTAAAAATACATTATTTATTTATTAAAAGCAAAAGCTGATTTAACGTTGTACCTATGGAAAGAAAAAATGGACCAGTTGATTTAACTCGTTCTTTCAGCATTCTCAGCAAAATAACACAGTCCAGTTCAATGCAGTTGACTTAGAAAAAAAGATGCAAAATTAGGTTTTCCTCCCCTTTTAGTAATTATGGAAAACATGTCCAGTTTATTGCAAGCAGAGCCAAAGGCTTTGTGTGTGCTTCAAATGCCTACCTTTAGTTGTCTGTCTTTGGGAGAACTCCACAGAAAATATCAAGGAATTCAAATACAACTTTATGCAGAATAGAATTTATGGTGTACAAGTACAGTTAAGTACATTAACTGTATGGATTTTGCTAGACTCCTTTTAAAATGAATTATGTGATGCTATATTTGTTTCCTGTAATAATTAAACTGGATGGATACTCCAGCCTTCAGTTCCTTATAGGCAGAGAGCAACATATGAGTCATATATATCGCATAAATTATAAATAAGAAGACAGTCCATCTCTTCTTCATAGCATTAGAAGTTAAAGTTAGTTCCTTCAGAGGACATCTATTCCATTCCCTGCTCAATGCAGTATTCACTAAAGCATGACAGTCTCTGAAAACCTCCAGTAAAGGGGATCAGGTCAAATCCTAAGGCATCTCATTCCACTGATCTCACTATCAGAACTTTCCTTCTAATAAATAACTTGTCTCCACCCTAAAAATCATGGACCTGCCTTCTGGGACAATAGAAAGCAAGTTCATTCCCCACTCTGTATTTCAACCTTTTAGTTATCTGGAAACTGCTGTCATTTCACCTTGAGTCATCTCTTCTGGAGCCTAAAGGTATCCAGTTCCTTGCCATTTTGGTGGCCCTCCTTTCAAATTGTTCCTTTGATGTTATCCTTTTTGGACACAGTATTCCAGACCAAGGCAGAGCACAATGGAACATACTTCCCATGTGGTCTGGACTCTTATGTTTCTTTTAATGCATTCCACACATCATTTGCCTTTTTAGCAGCTACATCACACAATTGGGTGATGTTCAACTGGCAGTGTTCTAAAACAGAGGTCCCCAACTTTTGAACACCAGGGACCCATTCCGTGGAGAGAGGTTTTTCCATGGACTAGAGGGTGTGTGTTTTTGTGTGCTGCCTGCATCTCATGGATGGAGTTTTGCTTGTTTGTGTGGACCATTTGCTGGCATGCCATGGCCTGGTACTGGTCCATGGACCGGGGGATGAGGACCCCTGTTCTAAAATATTCAGATCCTTTTAAACATCAATACTCCTGCTTCCCTTCAGATTGGAAGCACCAAAGGTTGAAAGGATTAGCTCTGATATCACTTTTACCTGGGGAATGCCTGGTTGGACACTCCTTTCATGTCCCCATTAATGTGGCCACTGAAGTGGTACCTATCTATCTACTTGTGATTACTTGCTTTTAAACTGTTATGTGGGCAGGTATTGCAGCAAATGACAGGAGCTCACCCTGCCATGCAGCAGCACTCAGGTTTCAAACATGGGCTTACTAATTGTCAACCCAGCATCTTAACCATGTGAGCCAATTAAGCCACCATGCTCCTTAGTGCTCCTGCTAAACCATATCTTTTCCTTTACACATACACACAGAGAGAGAGAGAGAGAGAGAGAGAGAGAGAGAGAGAGAGAGAGAGAGAGAGAGAGAGAGAGAGAGAGAGAGAGAGAGAGAGAGAGAGAATTATAAATAAGACAGGCCATCTCTCCTTCCTTCCTTCCTTCCTTCCTTCCTTCCTTCCTTCCTTCCTTCCTTCCTTCCTTCCTTCCTTCCTTTTTCTTCTCCCTAGAAGCAGCATTTTAGATTTCTAATCCTCTATGGACTCTGAATTGTTATGAGCATGCACATTCAAAACACATATTAAAATAATAATTTAAATCTTTTAGAAAATAAAGATTGCTGCAGAAAGAAATTAGAAAAATTAAATGAATGAACATTTTGGAGAAAATTTGGAAATTTTGGAAGTTGATTGAAAAATTTTAATACGTACCCCCATGGAGATAAAAAGAGACCACTTGATCTCATTGGGATCCAGTCAGAAACATCAGGAACAACCTAAACTGAGTGAATGATTAAAGTTTAAAAATTTGAATTTTAATGCCTTTTTAGTTAAACAACAGAAGAGCTAAGGGGCACTATTGTTTAGGGCATCAATTGAAGTCCAGATAAGCTTCAGGATGCTGTTGTTGGTTTTTTTTAAAAAAATGGGGGTTACAGCAACATTTCTAAGCCTAGAATATTGCTACTTCAGTTAGAATTGCTATTATTACCATTAAGTGCATCTTCTGCTTGTTGACAATTTGCATTCTGAATTGATTTAAAGCATCCCTCCCATCCTACTCAGCTTCACAAATCCTGGTCTGTAATCCTGTCTCCATAGAAACAGGCTACAATAGCTTTCACTTGAAAGTGATCATCAAAACTAGATACTCCAGCACTACCCAAATACCAGGGCCCAGCAGCAAATATACAGGCCAGTGACTACTTGAGAATCAGATTGCTACTTGCAGATCACATGCCTTAAGATAAGTGGTTCTCCTTTTTGGAAAGGAGGATTGGAGTAGTCTGAGCAATCAACAAGATATTTATCTTTGACTTTTTGTCATGGGGATATGTCATCTGATTTCTTCATTAAGAC
The DNA here is from genome assembly GCF_947247035.1 of Vipera ursinii. Lineage (NCBI taxonomy): Eukaryota > Metazoa > Chordata > Lepidosauria > Squamata > Viperidae > Vipera > Vipera ursinii. Next base: position 20,258,931 of record NC_139512.1, on the reverse strand, counting down.
TCTTCCTACATACAGAACTTCCAGCAAGCATAAGGCTACAGGCAGGTTTAGAGGAACAGCAATCATCCAGTTTTTTTGGAACTAGAGTTATTACAGTTCCTTGTCATTGCCCAAGTTATAGGAGCCGTGACGAGAGGGGCTTTTGCCCAGGTTCGCCTGGTGCGCAAGTTGCGACCCTATCTGGACCAAGATGCCCTACGCACAGTCACTCATGCGCTCGTGACCTCCCGTCTATACTACTGCAACGCTCTCTACATGGGGCTGCCCTTGAGGACCACTCGGAGGTTTCTGCTGGTGCAGAATGCGGCCGCGCGAGTTGTGATGGGGGTTTCCCGATACTCCCATGTAACACCTCTACTCCGCAAGCTGCATTGGCTTCCGGTTGCCCTCCGGGTGAGATTCAAGGTGCTGGTGATTACCTATAAAGCCCTAAATGGCTTGGGTCCGGGATATCTGAGGGAACACCTGCTGCCAGCATCAAGTTCCCTTCGTCCAGTGCGCTCACACAGGGAGGGTCTTCTCAGGGTGCTGCCGGTAAAAGACTGCCAGCGGATAACACCCAGGGGAAGGGCCTTCTCTGTGGGTGCGCCTGCCCTCTGGAACCAGCTGCCCGTGGAGCTTAGGACTGCCCCCGACCTTCGTTCATTTCGCCAGGATATGAAGACCTGGCTCTTTGAGCTCTCTGGACTGGCTGAGAATTTTTAACTGGGGTTTTTATTTTTAGGGATGATTTAATCTTTTTTTAATTGTTTTTAACTTTGTACTGGTTTGGTTTTAAATACCCTGTAAACCGCCCTGAGTCCTTCGGGAAAGGGCGGTATATAAATCTAATAAAATAAAATAAATAAAAATAAAATAAACTTTTCCCCCATTGCTGGAGCTGGGATGGGGTTTCAGCATGACGCATCCAGCCCACGGGCCAGCAGTTTGACACCCCTGATCTAGAGGAATGAGGGATTCAGTCAGAATTAGCCCCTCAGAGCCCCTTAGATGGGAATTAGCCCCTCTGTCTTTTTCTTCAACTTTCCTGCTCTTAGCTATTGCCAAGTCTTGTTGTTATCATCTTTGCCTTCTAATTTTTCATATACTTGCTATGTAATTCTTCGCCTTGTCATGTCTCTTTTCTATTCTTCATTTGGAACTTACTGAATGCGCAGAAAACATGAATATCAAAATATTGTTATAAAAAGAACACAATGCTGGCAAGGAAAAGCATTACATGGACAATTTCTACAAAGGTTCAAGGGGAAAATGGATAAAAATACTATCTGACCAATGGTTTACAACTGTAATATTAAAAAGAAAAAAAGAAACTGAAGGCTTGATTTTGGCTACTCAAGAGCAAACTATCCAAACTAAGGAAATCAAGGCCAGATATTAAAAACCATTAAATGATTCAAAGTGCAGATTATGTAGAGAATAGAAGAAACAGTATATCATGTATTCAGCTCTTGCAAGAAAATTGCACAAGCTAAACAAAACATAACACAAAATATTTTGCTCTAAAATGATTCAGTGGAACATCCGTAAAAATTGTCATGTCCCATTAATGAAAAATTGGTGGGAACACAAGAGCTGAAAAAGTAGTCAAGAATGAGCAGATTAAAATACTGTGGGATTTCCAAACACAAACTGGTAAAGTCTCAGCTCATAACATACCATGCTTAACTGTAGTGGGAAAGAAAATGAACGTAAAATATGTTCCATTTTCCAGAGAAGGAGATAAGGGTTTTTTTCCCCCAAGGGCCATGGAAGGGGCAACATGGGGTGGAGGCAAATGTCTGATCGTCAAGCAGCTGCTGATTTTGTTACTCCTGTGAAAAGTTCTTTGATGCAAATTTAAGTTCTGACAGACTCCATCTGTTTCAGTGAAACTTCCTTTTAATTGAATTATGCAAGTTATCCATGACTGAGCCATTAAGAGAACAATGAGTGATGTGATTCATTAGCAGAGCTCAGGTCATACGTGTGCTATTTGTTTATCCCTTGTGATTTTTCAAATTTCTATTATGGTTTTGCTATATTCTATGACTTACTGTCAATGATTTACAGTGTGACAGTCTAGTTATTTTTCATGTTTGTGTAGAATTATCCTACTGGGACTACTAGCATATTCAGCTGCTTTTCTTTAAAACGTATATCACACACCTACACTTGTATTCAGAAACACAATCATCAAGCCAATAGTTCAACCCCTCCTTTGAATGATCATTTCCTATTTAAGATATGCACAGAGAAGTCCCAGTAATTCAGTTTGGTGATGGAGTGCATTATTTTTGCTTGCAGAAGAGCTTTCTGATGTCTTTGGATAAAACATGGACTTGGAGAGCAAGCAAATGAATCTACAACTTGGTCTTAGTGAACTGATGCATACAAAACTATTCCTGGCTAGTAGTAATGATCTGATTCAACATATCCCAATCTTTTGCAGAGATAAAGCAAAATTCTGTTACTCTAGTTTAAAAGAGTCTCAGTCAACAAAGTAGAGTTGTCTGCAGTGGTGTGATTCAGCCAGTTCGCACCACTTCTGCAGAAACAGTAGCTAATTTTTTGTTGCCCAGGCTCAGAATGGATTTCCGGAAGCGGCATTCACACACAGAACCAGTTGTTCACATATCTGAATCCCACCACTGGTTGTCTGGAAGTTGAATCAAGTTAACTGAACTTCTTTTCTTGTTGGTTCCCAATGTTTTGCTGCTTATCCAAGTATCTTCTTCAATCTGAGCAAGTTGATTAGAAGAACCCCAAAATATCCTCCAGGGAGGTTTAACTTATCACCTAATGTGAACAGGATCATTAGGTGAGTCAGCAGAGAGTCATTGGGATGTAAATGCTCCAACTCCTAAATCCTTTACTCTAGCAATGTCATTACCTGATGGAGGATATGATTGAATCAAGGTCAAACCATACAAATTATTGAGATAATAGCCAAACTAGTAACAAGTCCTAGTGAAATTATCAAAGCATGATCCAAAATTATGCACATATTTCATAATAATAATTAATTGGAAGAAGCAACTGCAATGTTGTTGGCTACATTCATATATACAATGAATGTATAATTGTAAATAAAAATCAGCAAGTAATCAAGGCAAAATCAGTGGCAAAAGATATATTAATTCAAATTGGACAAAAGACATTAAATTTGAAGCCTTGATAGCCCCAGTCCTAATGTAAGCACATTTAAACAGGCTAAATATTTAAACTTAAATTACAATAACATCACATGTATACATTGGTGGAACCTCAACATTTTTGGATGATTTTCAGATTCAGATGGAGAGGCCAGAGTGCCAAGGACAACTTGCAATTTATTTCAGTATGGACAGTAGACCATCATGTTCTTCTATTGGACAATTGTCCAGCTGCTGTACTTTCCCCCTTTCTATTCCAAGAAAGCAATTTTTAAACACATTTGATGAGAAAGAAGAAAGAAAGAAAGAAAGAAAGAAAGAAAGAAAGAAAGAAAGAAAGAAAGAAAGAAAGAAAGAAAGAAAAAAAAAATAATTGGGCATGATTGGGCATTTGTATGCCTATACACATGTAGACACACAAACTGAACTTATACATACACAGTTAAAACTTCAAATGTGCTTAAATGCAGATACAACAGCAAGCTATTAAGTAATATCTTGTCTGACTGACCTGTTTGTCTCTAATGTCTTTTAGAGCAACTTCTACCAGGAATGCTATAACTATATAAGAATTACAATATTTCCCTTTTTAAGTTAGAGGATTTCTGGTTCAAAAGCCAGCAGGAATACTTGTATTTGTTATTTTTGTTTCCTTTGTTTTTTTTAAGTCCTAATTTTAGATCACAAAGTCCTATACTGAACTTAAAGCATAGGAAAACATAAGTAACAAAGGGGGGAAGGTTTGCAGGTGGGGAGGAGAATTGAAAAAAAGTCTTGCAGCTTTTGTATCAGGAATTTTATATTTACAACACAAGTATATTGTGCTGTTGCAGCATTTCTGGTCAAGAAAAGTCTTAAATTATATTAGAGACCATGGTAACCGTTGATTCACTTGAGGGGCATTCGTGCCTCAGCAAAATAAACCCAAAACCATGGCCTACAACAAACTGAAGAGACCCATCTGAAATGAGAGGAGCACTCATAACTTGGAAAGATGCACTTCCGAAAACTGTGGCCAGGAATGCTTTTATGGTGAGTAGGAGGATGAATAGAGGGTGATCTAATTTGTTGCTGCCCTTGAAAAATGATTGCTGGTTTGCTCTGGCAACTGGGCAGCCAAACATTGTGGTTAAGCTCTCAGCTGCTGGGTGAGAATTCCACATACAGAATTGATCATTAAAAAGACTCTGTCTCTAATGCCTACCCAACTAATATTCCTGTATGGTGGAAAGAACTTTAATTACACCCCTAATTCTGATATAAAGAGCTGAGCAAACCCTCCAATCTTTTCCTTCAGAAAGGAACATCTAATTTCTAAGCATAAAGCTGCTAGCTTGTAACAGCAAGCCAATTTGCACAGAAGCCTCTTCTGCCTTTGGCATACCTTAAGAGGACAATAAGAGGAGGTTGCAAGGTGACCGAAGCAGCTTGTTGAGGTGAATTACCTCAGCTCTTGGCCTTCACAAAGAGAAGCATGTTGGCTCCACAGTGGGGAGGCTTTTCTTGAGATAAATCCAAACCACCTCAACACAGAACTATTTTTTAAGGTTAAGTATCCAGGATGAACAAATTAGAAGTTTGGGTCCTACATACAGCTCTAAAACCACTTTTCCTGTGATTCCTGAAGCCATATCTGAATAGCTGCCAAAGGCTGATACATTACCCACATTTTGAGGTAGTAAGCCCACAAAGCATTTAGCACAAACCCATGAAAAAGTTTAACATAAATACACAAACACATACACAAACACACACAAACTGAACAAATTTCAGCTCTGCCTATCACTTTGGCCTTGACTGTCACAAAATCTTGCATGCATTCCCCAACCATGTAATGATTCATGACTTCTGAATTAGGAGGTGATCTTTCATCTCTAATATTCATGAATCCAAATTTAAAACAGCTTTGGGGTTCGTAGTGGGAGAGAATTAGACATCAATGCTTTATGATTAGAACTGTTTTACTAACAATTGGGTGTTTTCAAAATGATCATCTATGTCCCCTTGGTAATATACTATGCATCCTACTATATTTAGGCATGTAAAGTAGGGTATATGTTTTAGTTTTGCCTCTATTATAATGAAATACTGTAAGTAGTGCAAAATTGGAGGAAGTGGAGAGATCTGGCCCATAGAATTGCCAGGAGTCTGACACAACTAAATGAATATCATCATCATCATCATCATCATCATCATCATCATCATCATCATCATCATCATCATCATCATCTAGCTAGACCCAAACTGATATTCAATAAAAGGTGAGATGAATTTCCACTTACTTTTTAAATTCATGAATTTGGTCAAGCTACCTCACCTTTTCCTTCTTCTCACAGCAAAAATGTCTCATATACTGTCAGGAGAAAGGGGTTTCTTTTTCAGACCAAAAGTATATACATTACTTTAAAATATGTGCTGTCATCAGAAGCAACTTCTCTGGGACTTCCGGTGGTGACGCGACGCTGAAGACAGCCGTTTTTGGGCTGCCCGCTCCGCAGCTGTGTTTTTCCATCGTAAACAGTGCCGATCAGCTGTTTAGATGGATTTGAAGCCCCCTCCTCGGGAGAAGAGGAGGGGGTGAGGCCCCAGGTAGGGGTTGAGCTCTCTGGGGCCGCCTGAGCTGAGAGTTTGGGCGGCTGAAGGATTGAGCCCCCCCGAAGCCTGGGTTGCTCCGAGCTGCGCAGCGTCTCTGCTCCGTGATTTATGGAGCAGAGCCAGGCGTTAGCAACCACCCCTGCCAAAAGGAAATACTTTTGATTATCAAGATGCAGGCAGAGCGGTACAGGAGGTCAAGGTGATGTGGACTCTTATCTTTACTCTCTAGCTCAATGGATTTTATAGCTTTAAAGTGAAAGTGTGCAATAAGTGAAAGTGGGGGAAGATGGCGGCTAAAACTTCTAAAGCTCTTCAGAGTGCGGGGTCTTCCCTGGTGCAACAGACCTCATTGCAAGCTTTGCTTCCTCCTGCACCTCCTCCGGCATTGACGCTTAAGGATTTACAAGATGCTCTTGGAAAGCATTCACAATTGATGTCTGACATGATGGATGAAAAGTTGAAAAAGCTGGAGGAGAAAATGGAGGAGAAAATGGAGAAATTGGAGAAGAAGATGGAAGAGAAGTTTAGAGCAATGAGGGTGGACATGTTGTCTATGATTGAATCTGTAGCTGAATGTGTGCAACAGCTGGATGTAAAAGTGGAGGATCTCAGTCAAAAGAACTCTATATTAGAAGCAAAGGTATTAGAAAATGAAGATATAAGGGATAAAATGGACGGAGAAATGAACCTTGTTCAGTATCATCAGATGCAGTATGCTATTAGAATCAGGGGTTTAAAGGAGAATTGTACAGAAGACTTAAAGCAGCTGATTTCTGAGGCTCTGGAAGGGGTACTGGGCCAGTCAGCATCTGAAATTGAGGGAAATATGGACAAAATTTTTCGTGTAAATTCATGGATTGCAAGACAGAGGAAGTTACCCAGAGATGTGGTGGTCTATTTTACAAAGAGAGTAATTAGAGATGAAGTCATTCAAGCTGCCTATGATACTAAATTGGTAGTGGCTGAGCAAGAAGTCTTGGTTTTAAAAGAGATTCCTCCGAAGATTTTAAGGAGAAGGAAAGATTTTGCATTTCTAGTACAGGAACTTAAGAAATGTGATATTAAGTTTAGATGGGAGATTCCAGTTGGACTGGTGGTGACGCACGAAGGTAAAAGACATCGTCTGGTTACTGTGGCCCAGGCACGTGATTTTTATAGTAATGTGTTAAAAGCAACCCCCCTATCATTTTTGGAAGCTGTAAAGGGATACGGCGAGGGAAAGCTTCAAGATGTTGCAGATAGACAGATAGAGGACAATGGTATTGGAGGGGATCAAGTTACAGTCTCATCGGTTGTTGCAGGAGGCCAGAGGATGATGCGTGCCGCCCTAAGAAGAGCGAGACGAGAGCAAGAGCAAGACCAGCAGAAAGTTATGGAATCTCCAAAGCGTACTTACAGTGAAGCTGTGGAAGGGGCACGGTCCAAAGAAGTTATGGGGGTTATGACAGACGTGCTCCAAAAGCTTTGGGGTGTCAAGATTGGTGATTAAATTTTTAAATTAGAATCTCAATGGATTAAATTTATCATAGAGGAGAAAGAAAGTTTTTTTTAATATTTAACACAATTTAAGATTGATGTTATTTGCTTGCTAGAAAAGTATATTAGGGTTATGGACTAAAAGTATGTGTTGAACTGAGAATGGGTACGCAAGCTCCTAATTAACAACAAGTTGTCTTAGAGACTGCCTAAACCTTTTTTTATTCTTTTTACTTGAACTCAAGGATGATCTGGAACTGCGAGACATTTGGCGTGATACATGCAAGAACTATTTTTGATCATAGTTTAGTTTGGTTGGAGATTATTAAGGTTAACAGAGATAGGCGCTTTTGGCGCGTAATTGAGAATTTGTTTAGAAATTAGAGAAAGGTGGGAGAATGCAAATAGTAGGTGAAAATTTTTTTTTCTTTTTTCTTTTGAAATTAATATGAATAAGGACTGGGATTAAGAAAATCTATTCTGAGTAAAGCTCTTTTTCTGTTTTCTCTTTTTCTTTTTTACTTTATTTGTAATATTAATATTGTTTGTATTCATTTTATATGAGCTAGAGGGAGATAGAATTAATAGTTTATTGTTGATAACATAGGGGTGCTTATGTTTGTTTTTTGATTTTATACCCTGTATTTAGCTCTGGGAAGTCGGGGGGGAGGAGGGAATGGGGGAGAGGGATAGGGAGGGCTAGATAGGGGTGGGGGAGGGGGGATTAAAGTCAAAATGTATTATAAAACTTTTAAATAAAAAAAAAAGAAGCAACTTCTCTGGTAGCAGCTACCTGGATTGACTGTATCATTATAAACAATATGGGATGTTTATACTAGAATTCAAAGATGTGATACAAACTCAGTTTCAGAGCAGAACTTCATGCTATTGGAGCATGTTTACCTTGCTTACCTATTTTCAAAAGTATTTTGTTTTCCTAAGGGAGGATGAGCACTATTCAGTGTTGACTTACACTGCCCACTGACAGGGGTTCAATTCTGACTGGTGTTCTGTTCCAGCCTACGACCGGCCCTGATTGAATGTTAGGGACAACCCCTTTTTATAGTCAACAGGCTGGAAAAACCCAACCAAATTTATTTACAAAGAAATCAAAAGTTCAAGCAAGAGTTAAACCAAAAGTTCAAACAAGAGTTAAAAGGAATAACAGACCAGGACTCTAGCAGAAGATCTTCAAACGGTTGCCTTCAGCAACCAGCACCTCCCACACCTTCCCCTTTTATCAGCAGTTCCAAGACGTGACTTCTCATTGCCTTCTCCTCCTCTCACCAAGTTGCCTCATTGCCTTTCTCTGTTCTACTCTGCTGGATTGCCTCCTGCTCCTAGCGTCCCTGAATAGATCCAGCTGTGAATCATCTACGTCCAATACCTCATGCTCACATGGCTGAATCTGATGAGGAACATGATGGGAGGGGCCAAGCTGAGAGTCCTGCAGTGTATCAGAGCCTCCTTCTGACACCAAAGGCTCTCCAAACCCCTCCTCCTCCTCCTCTTCAGAATCATCAGACTCAGCTGCTGGTATCACAGGCTGACGCTGAATCACAACAACTGGCTCAAGGTTGACTTATTCTTCCATCCTTCCAAGCTCAATAAAACGAGGACCCAGATTGTTGGGAGCAATATGCTAACATTTGTAAACTGCTCAGAGTGTGCTGTGAAGCACTATACAGCAGTATATAAATCTAAGTCATATAGCTATTTAGACATTTTCCAACTAGTATTTGTCCTGCCCTACAATGAGCATAAAGTCTGCTTCTGGCAAGATTCTTTATATCCCTATGTTGAAGGAAGTCTTCATCATAGTTCCATCCAAGCCGGGGTTAAACAACATGGTGACTGCTTTAGGAAGAAGGTTACAGTTTATTGCAGAGGAAAGCCAGACAGAAAGATGGTTCCAGCAGAAAAAGGACTGAGCACATGTAGGGAGTGGATTTTTATACCCCCTGGAGTCTTTTGTTTGGAGTTATTTCCTGTGTCAGGCTTTGTATTTCCTGTGTCACATATTCTGACCTGAGTCTGGGTGTGCCTTTCTGGTATTCTTGATGGTTGTGGGTCAATCCTAGTATGTCCAAAGGTCATATCCTGCTTCCCTGGGGCTGGGGTATGTAGATTTTAGGTCTCTGTCTTCCTAAGCTTCTAGCTCCAATCTTCCTGATGGTTCACATTTGCATGTCTATAAAACTGGTTTTCTGCTTGAGGAAGGAGACCTGGGAATATTAAGAAAACTGGGCATGCTTTCCTGGTTCTTCAATGTCTTTTTAGAAAATATATTTTTCTGCCCTTTTAACATTTCCTTTTCTGGGGAGCTGACTTCCCTCACCTAAATAAGATCAGTAGAACTGCACGCTAACCACCCATTTAGAGTACAAATATACAATGTTCAAAAGCTGTTTTACTTTACAACTAAGCACAAATGAAATCAAATCTTTATTACAGCTATAACGCCAGCAGTCAGATGCAGGTAAAAGAGGTAAAAATAAAAATATATAAGGCTAAAAAGTAAAGAATAGTACAATTGTTTAGATCCAAGGAGAGTTGAATAGTATGTATAGAACTGCAGAATGGAGTACAAGTACTCCTTGAGATATGACCTATCACTTAATGGCTGTTCAAGATTACAACAGTCCCTCCAAAAGATATATATGACACATCTCAAAGTTAAGGCTGCTTGCAGGATCCCCATGGTTATTTACTCTTATGACCGACTACAGGGATACACCATGCACTCATCCCTGGACTGCGTGGCTGCCTCCCAGAAGCACCTGCCACTTTCAGCAAGCCAAAAATTGCTTGTAGAAATGGCAGCTGGCTTTTAGCTTTCTGCCCTAATCAGCTGGTAGATGGGAGACTGCAAGCCTCTCCTGCTCTTTCTAGGCTTTGGGAAAACCATCCAATTGCATGCAAATATGGCAGCTTCAGGACCAGTTCCCCCAAACCTTTCCCTTGCTTAACCCCCTCCCCCCTCCCTCCCTCCCTCTCTCCCAACCCCACAATAAAGAAAACATTAAAAAGTTGGGAGGGACAGACTTGATCTTTCTCCCTACACCCTCCCTCCCATTAAGTACTGAGACTAAACTCTCCACCTCTGCCTTCCAATCTCTACTCATTTTAACCAAAACATTTGCTCAGGTTACTGCATGCCTGGAAAGATGGTGGCAAAATCTCTAGGTTATTTACCTTAAAGTTACTGCTGCCCTTAAATAAGGGGGATTGGCTTTCCCAAAGCCCGGCAAAAGCAAGAGAGACTTGTGGTCTCCAAACTGCCAGCTGATCAGGGCAGAGGCCCAGCCTACAAACTCTGCTTCATTCTTTTGCAAAAGGCCATCAGTGGGTGGATCACTCAGCTTCCTCCTGGTGCATAGAAGGGGCAGGGCTTCTCACAGCCATGCATGGAGGCTTGTTCATAAGCCTCTCTGGCATTGGACCATGGTCCTGGGTCTTAATCTAGCTGGGCTTTTCCCACTTGCTGGACTGTTTTTGGCTTTGCAAAGTTTTTTTGCTGCTTGTCTGTCTCCTTTATGGATCCAACTGAGTGGTGGGCCTCCCGGCCCCCACCCACCCACCCAAGAGGCATCCTGACCTCTGCTGTATGGCCCACATATTCATTTAATGGCTACATCAGGGAGAGCATAATGGAATTCATTAAGGGAGGTTGTTTCGTTTAGTGACTGTCACCACTTGCAATCATAATGCACAGGTCTTAGGTCAAGGACTATCTGTAACCCAGAAACATAGTATATCTGAATAATGGTCACCCAACAGAAGACACAGGTAGAAGTCAAGGACTTTGCCAAGGAATGAAAAAGTATATTGCTCAAGGAGTCTGATGAATGGTCTCCACAAGGACATATGATATAGGGGAGATCACAGAGAAGTTGATGTAGGGGAGTATTTTTGTAGCACCATCAGGTTGACAGAAGACAATGCATCCTGCACTGGTGAAGTAAAAGCTCAGCAAAATTGTGGGACTGTGATAGATGAGAGATAAGAGGCAGGTATATGCTGTATGGAAAACAAATAAATAATATACTGCAAGTGCAGAAATTAGACTTATATTGATCTGAAAGTCAGTTCCAGATACAGTTTTTTAATGATGTACCTGCATTTTCAAAGTCTAAAGAACAAAAGCTTTTCAACAGGAGTCCTAGAAAGGGAGGTTTGCTAATAACTTTAACTGGGTTGATTTAAAGTAGCTTTTAAAAACTAGTGAGTTCACTCTCCTTGAGAAAAAATATAACTTTAGTCAAAGGTTAAAATTATTCCATTCTAGCATCCACAGAAACCAAGCCAGTTTCAAGGTAATCTTGAGGCTATAAGCATAGCTCTAAGAGACCAAGTGTTTTCAAGTATGTGAAGCTTTTTAAAGGAGCTGGGAGGTGATCTTGGTTATGAAGACTTGTGCAAGTTTCAGGGATCAAGTAGACTCTTTTCAAATGAAAAAAGAAATCTAGATGAGGAGCTGGGCTGGCAAATACTGGTGAGATATATAAAATGTTCTCTCTAAGATACAGAAATCTGAAACAGCACTGCTAAGTATTTATAAGTGTGCACCTGCTTGATAGCATTCCATTAATTGTCAGTTATGAATTTTATGATAATTTCATGCAAATCCTAGGGCTTTTTCCTGGTAATTTATTGCTCTTTTCCTTCTGAGTGGAAAGTCCTTGTTATTCTACCTGGGAGATAGATACAGCACAGAGCACGGAGACGGCATTGGTCGCGCTGGTGAATGATCTCTGGCAGGCTCGGGACAGGGGTTGTTCCTCTGTCCTGGTCCTATTAGATCTCTCAGCGGCTTTTGATACCATCAACCATGGTATCCTACTGCGGCGTCTCAGGGGGTTGGGAGTGGGAGGCACTGTTTTACAGTGGTTCTCATCCTATCTCCTGGGCCGTTTGCAGTCGGTGTTGACGGGAGGGCAGAGATCCGCCCCGAGGCCTCTCGTTTGTGGAGTTCCTCAGGGGTCAGTTCTCTCGCCCCTCCTGTTCAACATCTATATGAAGCCGCTGGGTGAGATCATTCGTGGTTTCGGGGTGGGGTATCATCAGTACACTGATGATACCCAACTTTTTCTTTCCACCCCGAACCAACCCAGCGATGCCCTCGCAGTGATGTCCCGGTGCCTGGAGGCGGTCCAGGTCTGGATGGGGAGAAACAGGCTTCGTCTCAATCCCGCCAAGACTTAGTGGCTGTGCATATCAGCATCTCGGGTCAACCAGACTATTCCATCTTTAACGATGGGGGTGAGGTGTTACCCCCCGTTGATAGGGCTCGCAACTTGGGCGTCCTCCTGGATTCACGACTCTGTTTTGAAGACCGTATAGGAGTCGTGACCAGGGGGGCTTTTGCCCAGGTTCGCCTGGTGCACCAGTTGCGACCCTATCTGGACCGAGATGCCCTACGCACAGTCACTTATGCGCTCGTGACCTCCCGTTTAGACTACTGCAACGCTCCCTACATGGGGCTGCCCTTGAAGACCACTCGGAGGCTTCAGCTGGTGCAGAATGCGGCCGCACGAGTTGTGATGGGGGTTTCCCGATACTCCCATGTAATACCTCTACTCCACGAGCTGCATTGGCTTCCAGTTGCCATCCGGGTGAGATTCAAGGTGTTGGTGATGACCTATAAAGCCCTAAATGGCTTGGGTCCGGGATATCTGAGGGAACACCTGCTGCCGGCATCAAGTTCCCTTCGTCCAGTGCGCTCCCACAGGGAGGGTCTTCTCAGGGTCCCACCGGTAAGAGATTGCCGGCGGGTAACACCCAGGGATAGAGCCTTCTTAGTGGGGGCGCCTGCCCTTTGGAACCAGCTGCGGGGGAGCTGAGGACTGCCCCCGACCTCCGTTCATTCTGCTGGGGCCTGAAGACCTGGCTCTTCGAGCTCTCTGGCCCAGGCTGAGGATCAATCTTATTTTAACTGGGGTTTTATTTGGCAGGGACACATACATTTTTTTCTTTTAAATCTGTTTTTAACTTTTGTATTTCGGTTTTTTAATTACCCTGTAAACCGCCCTGAGTCCTTCGGGAAAGGGTGGTATAGAAATGTAATAAAATAAATAAAATGATGACAGCATTATCTATATGTTAAAGAGCAAAGTCGGTGGTGATGGTAGTGGTAGTGATAATGAATTGGGGGTCAGGGGAATTGGATATTGGGTCACAGATCATGTTGAAAAGTAGACGAGCAAGAATACATTCCACCTTCTTCTCCTCTGAGTAGTGACAGTTCCAGAGAGACCTCCCATGGCAAAGCATATCTCAAAGTGGTTTTAAAATGGAAGAACTGAATGAGAACAAGCAACTATTTATCTGTGGAGGATCTCCCTTGGTATTAAATTAGAGGCAGATCTAAAATTAACAAAATAAGCAAAAACAGAGCCTCTGGATTGAGAAGTTTATTTCTAAACTGAAAGGGGGGCAACCACATGGTGGTGGACAGTTGATCAGTGAAAACTGCCGGGTCCTGAACAGTGACATTTTCTTGTTCAACTCATTCCACCAATTTTGAATAGAGTTACCAGGGCAATTCAGAAATAAACCTCCATTTGGATATCAATGACAGACACTTGCAGATAGAGAACTTTCATTATACACATTAGAAAACTACAACATTACATTACTTTTTGACATAATTGCCAATGGAGGCACTTGTCATAACATCTTACAAAGTTTGAAATTCCTTAGTAGTAGTCACTCAGTGCCAAATCTGGGCTATGCAGGGTGTGTGGGGGGGGGGTGATCAAAAACGTCCCAATGGAACTGCTTCAAAAGTTCTTGGGTGAGTCTAGTGGACTGTGGGCGAACATTATCATGAACCGATACCTCACCGGAAGTGGTGCCATAGAAAATCCCACCAAATGTGAAGATGCCGAAAGGAGTACTGCTTGTGAAGATCTTGGAGCATGGTTTGACTATCAGTTCAGAAGTCTACTGTGAAACGTTATGAAAACTCAGATGAGCCATCCATAAGAAGCATCAGGGCATGCTGACTTCCGGTGTGGTGTTGCTTCATGATAATGCTCACCCGCACAGTGCTAGATGCACCCAAGAACTTTTGAAGCAGTTTGTGTGGATGTTTTTGATCACCCCCCTATGGCCCAGATTTGGCACCGAGTGACTACTACTAAGAAATTTCAAACCTTGTAAGATGTTATGACAAGTGCCTCAATCTGAATGGTGATTATGTCGAAAAGTAATGTACTGTTGTAGTTTTCTTATGTGTATAATGAAAGTTCTCTATCTGCAAGTGTCTGTCATTTAATAACCAAACAGAGGTTTATTTCCTAATTGCCCTCATATTTAGCATACAGCTATTAAGCACTTTTATGGGTCTGTAATGGGGAAGGTTTAATACTTTGTTTCTGTAGAACAGGGTAGGAATGCCATGACTATAGTTATTAAAATCGAGCCAAACTTTTAATGTGGCTGAAGACAACAGCCAGCATTGAAGACCACCACTTATTCTTTTTCCTTAGTAATTCTTAGTAATTCTGAGGCACAACTAAGGATATCATCTTGTATTGCTGGTGAATACAATAAAATGACAAGTAGAAACCTTTCAAAGAGAGTTAAAGAGAAAATGTGGTTACCTGCAGAAATAATATGATAAATATGATACCTTTAAGGTGATGAGGAATCTATTGTAAACAATTTCAGTAAAAACTATGAAGACTCAATTAATGTTTTATTACATATATAAATCTTGGACTTTTCTATTAAGTGCCATATGAATTTATTAAATTTTGGGTGGTTTGAGGAGCACACCAGAATTTTAATTAAAAAGACAGATTGAATCTCATCAAATGTTAATAATCCTTAAGGAGGTCAATTAGATTGTGATATGGGCAAATATTGGAAGAAAGTATCAGAGATCCACAAATATGTGTTAGAAAACATTTAGCAGTGAGAGCTGCACAAAATTAGGGTGCTTAAAAATATTCCCCACATATCATTCCTGGATTCTGTATATAGAGAGTCCTCAATTTTCTACAACTGGGACCAGAATTTCTATTGTAAGTCATTGCTGTGATGAGTTGAGTCGAACCCAATACTACAACCATATTTACAGTGGTCATTAAGTGAATCATATGGTCATGAAACAACTCATATGGTTGTTAAGCAACTCACATAGTTGTTAAGCAAATCCAGTTTCTCTAATGGTTATTTTTTGCTGTTTTCAGTTTCACACAATTATTTATATGAAACACTTACCCTTTGCAGATGTAAGAATGACTTTCCTTAAAGAATCCACTGATTTCTGCATAAAAGGTAGCCAATCATTGTCACATCACTGCAGGATGCTGCAAGCCATTATAAATGCAAGTCATTTACCAACTATATGAATTATAATCATGTGACTGCAGGGATGGTGCAATGGTCATAGGTTTTTCAAGGCTGTTATAACAGTTGTTATCCAGTTCTGTCCAGACCAAAAAGCAATAGCACTTAGACTTATATACCACCCCATAGTGCTTTACAATAGTATTTGGATGATTTACAGTGTTAACACATTGCCTCCAACAATCTGGGTCCTCATTTTACTGACCTAAGAAGGATAGAAGGCTGAGTTAACCTTGAGCCTCGTCAGGTTCAAACTCCAGACTGTGGGCAGAGTTAGCCTGCAATACTGCATTCTAACTACTGCGCCACAAGGACTCTTACAATACCACTACCTGACAGCTGTCTGTTGGTTTTTCCCCTTTTGGAGGATTTTATTTTGCAGCATTGAATCCAAAACAATTCAGGAATTAGCAAACATGGACTTATTCCAGGTTATCAATGATTCAACAAATCTGTACAAAGTTTTCTTCCAGGAAATGTAGCTACTATGTTTTTCATTTGGGGCAGAACATTTGGTTCCCCACCTGTAGCAATGAATATTGGATTGCTAACAAACAATTAAAAGGAGACTGATATAGCTATTTCAAACTTATTTGTTCTCATCAGCCAGCCACACCCTTCTGAGATTCGAACCTGGGCTGATTGCACATTAGGCAGTTGTTTTAACCTCTAGGCCACAGGCCCTTTCTCACTTTGTCAGCTGCATCGGGGAGGGAAGAGACAGGGGAGATATGTCTTGAGTATTTTGAACACCTTGTTGGCCCAAATACTGGCCAAATCTTTTTGCCTGTATCAGCCCAAACTCGGGCCATCCACTGACGGCAGTCTCTTTGGTTAATTTCCATCCATTGTTTCTTGTCCTGCCTTCAGTTGCTTTGGTGAATAGCTTGACTCCCTCTTCTTTGTGGCAGCCCCTGAGATATTGGAACACTGCTATCATGTCACCCCTCGTCCTTCTCTAAACTAGACATACCCAATTCCAGCAACAGTTCCTTATATGTTTTAGCCTCCAGTCCAATGGTGGGATTCAGCCAGTTTGCACTAGTTCGGCAGAACCGGTAGCTGATTTTTTTGTTGCCCAGGCCCAGAATAGTCTTCCAGAAGTGGCATCCACACAGAGAACTGGTTGTTCACATATTTGAATCCCACCACTGCTCCAGTCCCCTAATCATCTTTTTGCTCTTCTCTTTACTCCTTCTAGAGTCTCAACATCTTTTTCACATTGTGATGACCAAAACTGGATGCTGTATTCCATGTGTGGCCTTACCAACACTTCATGTGATCTTGATTCTATATTTAAGTGATTGTCCATTAGGACTCCAAGGTCCTTCTCATAGTTACTGTTTTTGAGCAAGGTTTCACCTAATCCCTCTCACAGTTGCTACTATTGAGCAAGGTACCACCTATACTATACCTGTACAGTACATTTGGTTTTTGTTGCCTAAATGGAGAACCTTACTTTTTTCACCATTGAATTTTATTTTGTTAGATAGTGCCCATTGTTCAAGTCTGTCAAGATCCTTCTGTATCTTAAGCCTATCTTCTGGGGTGTTGGCTATTCCTGCCAGCTTGGTGTCGTCTGCAAATCTGCTGAGTTTCCCATCTATCCCCTCATCCAAATCATTGATGAAGATTTTGAAGAGCACTGGGCCCAGAACAGAGCCCTGAGGCACCCTATTACACACTTCCCTCCAAGTACATGCAGTTCTATTGAGGACCACATGCTTAGTACGGGCAGTCAGCCAGCTACGAATCTATCTGGTGGCGATGCTTTGTCTGAAAGTGTATAGAGTTTCCTGCCTGAGCAGGGGGTTGGACTAGAAGACCTTCAAGATCCCTTCCAACTTTTTAATTATTGTTGTTGTTGTTGTTGTTGTTGTTGTTGTTGTTGTTGTTATTATTATTATTATTATTATTATTATTATTATTATTATTATTATTATTATTATTATTATTATTATTATTATTATTATTATTATTATCTGGAAGACCGGCAAAGATTATTGCTGGCAACTATAAAATTCAATTCTCCCTACTAGTAGGAGAACAAAGTGGAGTAACAACTGGAGGGTTATCAGTTTTGAATCAGTCTTGTAAATCAAGCACAGCATTTCCTTTTGTATAACATTTACCATAACTCTAGGTTAGAAAATGTGAGTGCTTTGTTTAATACAATGGAAACCTAGTAACTGGGGTTTTCGTAACAAACATGGCATAAAATTTAGAAATTTGTGCAACTGTTAATTACAACTCCATCCCATTTCAGAATACAAACAGACCCAATATGTCCCTAACCTCAACCTCATCAGCACAGTGCAACTAATACATATGCAGTATTTATTTACTTAATTATTTATTATATGCTTTTTTTCAACACTCTGAAGAAAAGTAAGAGATGGGAAAGGTACAGGTGTTATTAAACACCATAAAATATAGAATAAAGCAGCGTTACTCATTCTTGAATGTTTTAATTATGATAAATCAAAGGGTGAAAGAGGGAGGGAGGCTGCACTTCTTTTAAATATGTAGAAGATAGTTGAAGGCTTCTTTCAGCTCGTTAAGATTTGAAAAGCTTAATATGCACACAGCAGTGCCTGGTTCTTGGCACAGGATCTTCTTCATTTCTATGGAGACTCAAATAGCTGAGAAGCCAAAGAAGTTTCTCTGAAAAGGTCCCAGAGGTATTTCAAGTTTACACAACCTCATGTTCCCTTGTGCTTAACTGTAGGCCTCCAGCCCTTCTATCACTTGTAGCTGGAATTTGTCTTGTGACAGATCCACATCCACTCACAAAGTAATTCATAGTAGTAATGTTTCTCAACCTTTGAAAGTTGCATGGACTTCAACCCCCCAAAATCCTGAAGTCCTCACATCTTAAAATTAGCAAGGTTGAGAAAGATTGCATAGCAGAATTACCCCTGACTCTTAAAGTTTGAATCATCTTGCATGCAATATTTCTCCTGGATATGAGATATCCTAGGCCGGGCTCTGCTTGTGTCTTGTTTAGACTAGGAGGATAAAAAGTGAATAATTCCACTCCCAGTTCATGGAACCATCACTTTATGCTGACTATAATCACAACTCATAAAGCCTTAATTTAGGGCCACTGCACCATCCACAGGGAATACAGTAAAGAAGCAAATATTTGTGGCTTCCTTAACAAGGATTACAACATTATTAAACTTCACAAGTACTTCCCCCAAAGAAATCTGCAGTGATTATTCAGATTGCATGATATATTGTCTAAAGAAGGAAGTGCCATGCAGAATAACAGAAATAGAGTTGGAAGGGGCTTTGGAGGTCTTCTAGTCCAACCCCCTGCTCAAGCAGGAAACCCTATATCTTTTCAGACAAATGGTTATACAATCCAGTGTTGGAGCACTCACAACTTCTAGAGGCAAGTTGTTCCACTAATTAATTGTTCCAACTGTCAGGAAATTTCTTCTTAGTTTCAGGTTGGTTCTCTCCTTGATTAGTTTCCATTCATTGCTTCTTATCTTGCATTCAGGTGCTCCAGAGAATAGCTTGACTCCCTCTTCTTTGTGACAGCCTCTTAGATATTGGAGCACTGCTATCATGTCACTCCTAGCCCTTCTTTTCATTAGACATACCCAATTCCAACAGCCATTATTTGTATAGCCTCCAGTCCCCTAATCAACTCTGTTGCTCTTCTCTGTACTCTTTCTGGAGTCTCAATATCTTTTTTATATCATGGCAACCAAAACTGATGCAGTATTCCAAGTGTGGACTTACTAAGGCATTATAAATTGATACTAATATGTAATGTGATTTTTATTCTATCCCTATTGCAAACCATCTCCTCGCCCCCTCTCTCTGTGTGCTTGTGTGTATGTATATGTGTGTGAGAGAGAAACAAAGAGCTTCAGTTGGAAGCATTTTCCTGTTAGCCCATTAGGCTACATCTTTTTCTCTGCAAAAGGACACCTCAATGTATTTCAAAACACTTCTAAATTCTAGGTATGTTAAACAGCTCCCTATTGAATTATTCATTCTTTAAAAATCTCCCCATTGCACTGCAGTTTTATGTCCTTCTTCCTTAACTACTGGATAACACATTGGAGATGGAAAGAATTTTGGAGGGATGGTTGCTTTTGATTTGTCATTTGGTTAAAATGTCTTCCTCTTATTGAAAATCTGTAGCATTCCTTGGGATTGAGATTTTAACACATGGTGATATTGTTTTATGTCTTTTTGAAAGATGGTAGGGTTATATTTTTTTCTTTGATTTAAAAAGTTTTTAACAATTTGTAACTACCCAGAGTCACTGAGAGTTAGGTAGCATGTAAATTTAATAAATAAGTATTAGGATGATGATGATGATGATGATGATGATGATGATGATGATGATGATGATGATTAGCCATCAAACCAGTGTTGACTCTTAGTGATCACACAGATGGATTTTCTCCATGATAATAAGAGTGTACCCCATTGCCACTGTAACTGAGTCCATTCATTTGTCTGCTGGTTGTCCTCTTCTTCCCTTTCCATCCATCTTTCCCAGCATTAAAATCTACTCCAGAGGACTCAAGAAGTTTTTGCATAGGTTACACAAAGTAAGTTCTTATTATTTATTTCCTGGGTTTATTTTAACAGATAATTTAATTAATTTAATTTAATAATTTGATTTCTATACCGCCCTTCTCCCGAAGGACTCAGGGCGGTGAACAGGGCAATACACAATAAAAATATTATACAAAAATTAAAAAGTCATTAAACATTATGCCCTTAAAATTAATACATATTACAATTAAAACTATTTATAGAAACCCAACCCCATCCCATCAGACCAGGCCAGCTTGTTCGGAAAAGAAAGTTTTGAGATCGCGCCGGAAGGAGCGAAGGTCGGGGGCCATCCGGAGCTCAACCGGTAAGCTGTTCCAAAGGTCTGGCACGCCCACAGAGAACGCTCTCCCCCTGGGGGTCACCAATCGGCATTCTTTGATCGGCGGCACCCTGAGGAGGCCCTCTCTGTGGGAGCGCACTGGACGGAGGGAAGTTGACGCCGGCCGCAGGTGTTGCCGTAGGTAATCCGGACCCATGCCATGAAGGGCTTTGTAAGTCATCACTAACACCTTGAACCTTATCATGGATGGTGATAGTACTGATATAAGTTTAATCTCTGGTCTAAATAGCCTTGGCCAACCTTGGGCTCTACCCCAACCACAGATGAGGAGATGGGTCCCTTCACACATGCACATGCACACATGCCTCCAGGCCCAAATACGAAAGGCTAGCAAGGCCAGAGGCAGAATGTTCCAGGGGACAGATGCTATGAGAGAAACGTCCTTGTTTAAATACAGGGATACACCAGCCAATGTTTTCTGATATCAAGCATTTGGTCATGATTACAGGCCCATCAGTTTGAAACCTTGACAATCCATGGCCTCCATGTTACAAAGCCCTCAGGCTATAAGTTAAAAATTTTTGGATCACCAAGCCAATTATTCCAACAACCAACATCTCAAACCTATTTCTAAACATTAGAATAAAAGTATTAAACTTTATGTAATTCTCCCAGAATGTGACTTCTTATCTTTCCTTTTCTCCAATTTGGTACTGTATGGAAGGATCTGCCTTATCAATGTCATCATCATTACACATTTAAATAGCATTGTGCATAATTATTCTACTATATATTCAAAATTTCTTTTGTGAATTTTTTTTTTAGGGAAAGATTTATACAATCTGAAGAGAAGCTAAGATGTGTGTATTTCTGTTTTACTAAGCCATTTAACTCGGCAAATATCAAATATGTTAAACCTTTCTTTTGGAAACACAGTTTTTAAATCTTTGATTCAGTATTTGATTATAAAACAATATACAAACATATACATAATGAAGACTCCGGCTTAGACTCTGACTGGGCAGAATCTAACGTGGAGGAATCGGACGGTCTTGAACATGTTATCTGGACTGAGTTTGATCCTGTTTCCCCTGATAATGTGGACAGGATTATGGGGAAGCTGAGCTCCACCACCTGTTTGTTGGACCCGTGCCCCTCCTGGCTGCTTTATGCAGCTTGAGAGGAGACACGAGGCTGGTTCCAGGCAGTAATAACTGCTTCCTTGAAGGAGGGTATCTTCCTCTCCGCCTTGAAGGGGGCGGTGGTGAGGCCTCTCCTCAAGAAGCCTGCCCTGGACCCAGCTGTTTTAAATAACTATCATCAGGATCCAACCTTCGCTTTCTGGTGAAGGTTGTTGAGAGTGTGGTGGCGCATCAGCTTCCTCTGTTCCTGGAGGAAACTGATTATCTGGACCCATACCAATCGGGTTTCAGGCCCGGGCACAGCACAGAGACGGCATTGGTCGTGCTGGTGAATGATCTCTGGCAGGCTCGGGAAAGGGGTTGTTTCTCTGTCCTAGTCCTATTAGACCTCTCAGCGGCTTTTGATACCATCAACCATGGTATCCTACTGCGGCGTCTCAGGGCATTGGGAGTGGGAGGCACCATTTTATGGTGGTTCTCCTCCTATCTCCTGGACAGCTCGCAGTCAGTGTTGACAGGAGGGCAGAGATCCACCCCGAGGCCTCTCATTTATGGAGTTCCTCAGGGGTCGGTTCTCTCTCCCCTCCTGTTCAACATTTATATGAAGCCGCTGGGCGAGATCATTCGTGGTTTCGGGGTGGGGTATCATCAGTATGCTGATGATACCCAACTTTTTTTCTCCACCCTGAACCAACCTAGTGATGTCCTCGCCGTGATGTCCCATTGCCTGGAGGCGGTCCAGGTCTGGATGGGGAGAAACAGGCTTCATCTCAATCCTGCCAAGACTGAGTGGCTATGCATACCGGCATCTCGGATTAACCAGACTATTCCATCTTTAACGATGGGAGGTGAGGTGTTACCCCCGGTTGATAGGGCTCACAACTTGGGTGTCCTCCTGGACTCACGGCTCAATTTTGAAGATCACATAGGATCCGTGACCAGAGGGGCTTTTGCCCAGGTTCGACTGGTACACCAGTTGTGGCCCTATCTGGACCAAGATGCCCTACGCACAGTCACCCATGCACTCGTGACCTCTCGTCTAGTCTACTGCAACGCTCTCTATATGGAGCTGCCCTCGAGGACCACTCAGAGGCTTCAGCTGGTGCAGAATGCTGCTGCATGAGTTGTGATGGGGGTTTCCCAATACTCCCATGTAACACCTCTACTCCGCAAGCTGCATTGGCTTCTGGTTGCCCTCCAGGTGAGATTCAAGGTGCTGGTGATGACCTATAAAGCCCTAAACTTCCCTCCGCCCAGTACGCTCCCACAGAGAGGGCCTCCTCAGGGTGCCACCGGTCAAAGAATGTCGACTGGTGGCCCCCAGGGGGAGGGCGTTCTCTGTGGGTGCACCGGATTTATGGAACCATCTTCCGGTCGAGCTCCGGATGGCGCCCGATCTCCGCTCCTTCCAGCGCGATCTTAAAACCCATCTCTTTAAACAAGCTGGCCTGGCCTGATGGGACGGGGTGGGATTTTTATAAATGGACTTCAATTTTTAATCTGTATTAATTTATTATGGGCATTGTTTAATCACGTTTTAATAATTTTTAATTTTTGTATCTAGTTTTTATGTATTGCCCTGTTCACCGCCCTGAGTCCTCCGGGAGAAGGGCGGTATATAAATAAATAAATAAATAAAATAAATAAATAAATAAATAAATAAATAAATAAATAAATGGCTTGGGTCCGGAATATTTCAGGGAACACCTGCTGCCGGCATCAAGTTCCCTTCATCCTGTGCGCTCCCACTTGGAGGGCCTTTTCAGGGTGCCGCCGGTAAAAGACTGCCGGCAGATAACACCCAGGGGGAGGGCCTTCTCAGTGGGTGCGTCTGCCCTTTGGAACCAGCTGCCCGTGGAGCTTAGGACTGCCCCCGACCTTTGGTCATTTTGCCGGGACCTGAAGACCTGGCTCTTTGAGCTTTCCGGCCCAGGCTGAGAGTTTTTTAATTGGGGTTTTATATTTTTCAGATATCAATTTTAATTATTTTAAACTGTTTTTAACTCTTGTATTGTATCGATGTTTTTAAATACTTTGTAAACTGCCCTGAGTCCTACGGGAAAAGGGCGGTATATAAATTCAATAAACTTAAACTTAAACTTAAGATAAAAATACAAATAATCAACTATAACTAAAAGATGAGGAGAGAAGGAGTAGGATGAGGGGGGTGGGAGGATGAAGGGGGGATCAGTTATTAATCTATCAGCCACCTCCATTGGAGTCCCAGGCCAATGAGCAGACCAGGTCTTTAAACTCTTATGGAAGGTCTGGAGAGTGGGATCTGACCTCACTCTGGGGAGTAAGATATTCCAAAGGGACTGATGGCAAAGAAGGCTCTTCTTTTGGGCCCTGGCATCTGGAATTCTGGGGCTGGTGGGGCCAACAGTATGCCTCTTTCGCCAGCATGAATATGGTGGTCAAAATTAAGTGGGATGAGATAATTCTTCAGGTAAGCTGGACCCATGCCACGAAGGACTTTAAAGGTGATAACTAACACCTTGAATTGCATCCAGAAGCAAACTGGTAACCAGCACAGCTCACGAAACAGGGTTGTGACATGGGCCACTCTAGGGCCCCCAAAAGCTACCTGTGCTGCTGCACTCCATAACCAGGTTGTGACATGCACTTCTTTATTGAGCATTAAATTTTATACTTTCCCCTGTTTGGCACCAAACTGTTGAATCAGGTCAATTCTTTCTATTGTTTTATTCAGTACAATACCATTTGAGTAATTCGGCTCTCTTGTCACGGTTGCTATGCCTGGCACAAAGCATGAACTTGTTAAGTTCTTTTCAACAATTGAACAATGTAATTTTTAGAGTCCAACAACTTGCAGGCTAGTGCTGAGCTGTGTCATCTAGTTCAAAAGGAACATATACCTTGGCTGTTTCAAATCCAATGGTTTGTCAAGTACATTTGTTCTGCTTATTGTGGCTGTCATGCTCTTCTGCATCTCCATTACACAATTCTGCTTGGCCATCAGGAGTTATTGGGTGCATTTCTTTGGACATCTGGTTGATAATGTCTCTTTCAACAGGGAATCCTTTTATACATCACTGAGGAGCAAATCATGATGTACTGTGAAAGTTACCAAATGCGCTACCATATAATGGTCAAACAGACATATAAAAGAAATTAGTAATGATATCCACCAGTCCACCAAAGCCATGAGCTACAGCACAGGTGTCAAACCCAATTTCATTGAGGGCCACATAAGTATTGTGGTTTCCCTCGGGGGGGGGGGGCTGGGTGGGTGTGGCTGGGATGGATGTGGCCTACTGGTGGGTGTGGCTGGAGTGGGCATAGCCTACTAGGTGGGTGAGGCCAGCTTAACATCACTTGCTTCAGGGGTCCCTGGGCAGGACTGAGGCAGATCTGTGGGTGTCTGGCAGAGGAGGATGTGACTGGGGTGAGCACCAGGACATGGTCCCTCCAACACTCCCTCCCTCCCTTCCTCTGTTCCTTCCTTCCTTCCTCCTACCCTCCATTCCTTCCTCCCTGTTCCTTCCTTTCTCCCTCCCTCCCTTTTTCCCTCCCTCCCACTCTCCCTTCCTTCCTTCCTCTCACCTTCTGTTCCTTTTCCCCTGTTCCTTCCTTTCTCCCTCCCTTTCTCCCTCCCTCCTTCCCACCCTCACTTCCTTCTCCCCTCCGTTCCTTCCTTCACCTTCTCATCTCTTTCCTTCCCCTGCACTCAGGAAGGGGTGATGGGAAGGGGAGAGATTGCCAGCATTAATATGCTGCTGCCGGCCATTCCTATACCATGTGGGCAGTCCCATTGAAAGGGACACCTCATGGCTGTGTGTGTGTGTGTGTGTGTGTGTGTGTGTGTGAGAGAGAGAGAGAGAGAGAGAGAGAGAGAGAGAGAGAGAGAGAGAGAGAGAGAGAGAGGGGGGGGGGGGGCATGACTTTGGACTAATATATATATAGGTAAAGGTAAAGGTTCCCCTGCACATGCATGCTAGTCATTTCCAACTCTAGGGACCGGTGTTCATCTCCGTTTCAAAGCCAAAGAGCCAGCGTTTGTCTGAGGACATCTCTGTGGTCATGTGGCCGGCATGGCTAGATGCCAAAGGTGCACAGAACACTGTTATCTTCCCACTGTAGTGGTCCCTATTTTTCTACTTGCATTTTTACGTGCTTTCAAACTGCTAGGTTGGCAGAAGCTGGGACGAATAACAGGCGCTCACTCTGCTAATACTGAATCCAGTTTTGGTCACCATGATGTAAAAAAGATGTTGAGACTCTCAAAAGAGTACAGAGAAGAGCAACAAAGATGGTTAGGGGACTGGAGGCTAAAATATATAAGGAACGGTTGCTGGAACTGGGTATGTCTAGTTTAATGAAGAGAAGGACAAGGGGGGACATGATAGCAGTGTTCCAATATCTCAGGGGTTGCCACAAAGAAGAGAGAGTCAAGCTATTCTCCAAAGCACCTGAAGGCAGGACAAGAAGCAATAGATGGAAACTAATCAAGGAGAGAAAACAACCTAGAACTAAGGAGAAATTTCCTGACATTTAGAACAATTAATCAGTGGAACAACCTGCCTCCAGAAGTTGTGAATGCTACAACACTAGAAGTTTTTAAGAAGAGACTGGACAACCATTTGTGTTAAATGGTATAGGGTTTATCAAATGGTGTGCCACTGAGATCTGTTCTACCTATTTATTCCTCAATGTGTTCATTAGTGATTCAGTTAATGAGTCAATATTTTCATTAATAGTTATTCTGTTATTCTGTTGTTTTATCATTATTGCTTGGATTATATTAAGAATTTATGGCTTCATGTGATCAGGATTCATTTTTTTAAATGTAATCAGATTTTTACAATGATTGTTCTAATTGCATTTGTTTTATTTTTCCTTATGTACATTTTTCAAACTACTATAAACCACTGGGAATAAATATGATCTTGATACATTAAAAAAGTGGGTTCAAAGTAATGGCATGAAATTGAAGAGAGAGATATACAATGGTCTCAACTTAGGAAAGAGAAAAGAGGTGGCAGGCATAGGATGGGACAATGATCTTGGAGTAGGAAATGACTGCATGTGAATCAAATGAACGTGAGCCAGTTGTGTGATGTACTTGCAAAGAAGGGAAATGCAATTTTAGATTGCATCAACAGAGTTATAATTTCCAATTAAGTAATTATTTTGCTCTTGCCAAACCCCTATCTTAAGCACTTTATCCAGTTCTTGGCATCATTCTTTAGGGCAGATTCAGAGAAGGTGGAACACAGGGAAAGGGAATGAAGAAGATGATCAGAGGATTAGAAACTAAGCCTCATGAAGAGAAATTAACTTTCTCCATATGACATATCCACATAGACACGTCTATCATTTGGTGTCTTAGCCTTAAAATGTATGAAGGGCACTATGATAAAAATATAGAAAATTATTCATGAATGGAAAATGTCAACTGAGGGAAGTTTTTCTCTTTGTCTTGCAATGGTACAACTTGAGGTCATGAACTGAAATGAAATGCAGGGAGATTTCGTGCAGGACAAGCAAAAGTAAACATGTGTTATTGGATGCTTAAACTATGGAATTGGCTGTCATGGTTGTGGCAATGGCAGTTTTATTCAAGCATCAGCAATAACAGACTGGAGCTCTTTCAGAAATTTTTGGCATAGTCTGTCATTATTTGCCTTGGTGCTTCAGGCATTCTTTGTAAAATATCAGTTCAGTCACAGGTACCATATACTGTATGCCTTTCAGTTGTTGCACTGAAGGCCAACTTAAATAATTCATTCTGCAATCTCCTTTTCCTTCATTAATTTCTGATTTCTTGCTTTTTCCTCTTCTGAATGGCATTGGAGTAACCTCCTCCTCCTCCTGTTGTTCTTGTTGCTGCTCAAGACAAAATACTTGCACCTCCTCCTTCATTCTTCCTACAACAACACTGACTGATAGCTTGAGCAGAGATGATTACTACTATAAAGTCATCCGTACACTTCCAGGCCAAGAGTGAGCTTGAATCCAGATCTCCACAGTTCTAGTGTCAAGTTTCTGACGTATGGGCTTTTTAAGTGACTCTGAGGCATTGTTTACCTTAAAAGTCCTTTGTTAGCCTAATACACTGGCAAATGCTTGCTCGAAAGAATCTGAAATCTCCACCCCTTGGTAACTTTACAATTTGTGGACTTCAACTCCCAGAATTCCTCAGCCAGTGTTGCTGCCTGAATTCTGGGAACTGAAGACCACAAGCCTTAAAGTTGTCAAGGTTGGAGACACCTGCTCTGAAGAATACCTCCTGTCACATATTAGATTTTTTTTCCTCTGCAAAGAAAGGAATTGTGTAACTATTTAAATAGTTGAAGAACTTCATTCCTTCACATTTGGCCATTAAAGAATAGCATCCTATTGCCTTACAAGTAATCCTTCATGATTCCTGGCTTAAAGATTTGAGACCAGTGGGAACTTTCTCTCTAAATGTGGCCCATCCTGTCTACATTTAAAACAACATGCTACTCAAATTCTGCTTTAAACCCACATTTTAATCTTTGTTTCTTGAAGTTAGTCTAAACCTGCATAAAGCTCCCAGTCACAACCACTTTTAACATCTGAAATGCAAGATAGTAGCAGAATAATAATAGAAACATAGAGCAGAGAAATTCAAGAAACTATGGTAGATCAAAACACACCTCTAAGGATGTGTAGAAAAAGTATGCAGACCAGAGAGTGATTTGAGCTTACATCAGTTAATTGGTTTGTACTGCAGAGACATCTCAAATGCCATTGATATAAGATGGCTTATACATTCTCCTTGATAAAGTATCTTTCATTACTTCCAAGTCTTGACCAGCAGTTCCAATAAGTGGAAGAATCTTCAGTGCACTTTTCAGAAGTGAGAGGGATCACTTCTGACATTTCTAGCAGTTGACTAGAAGAGTCAGAAGATACTTCTTGCATGTACAGAAGACTCGTCCACTTGCTCGAATTTCATGAATTTGTCAGTTGCAACAGAACAAGAAAGCAGCGAGTTGATTTACTTTTGGAAGCAAAAGGGGGCTGCACTCAAAAGAGCTCTTAGAGGCACCTTCACTCAAGTTTCAATACACTGAAAATCTGCATAGCCCTGTTTTCTTCCCCATTATTATCATTTACAGGATATCTTTGAAAACACAAGTCATCAAAAATAGAATTTTCAATCCCCCAGTTTTGAAATTTGCCACTTAGGGTGCTCTCTCTTTGCTCTCATAATGCAGTAAAGTCTCAAACTTCTTGCCTGAAACATTTTTGTTCTTTAGATGGCTTGGATGGGGCTAGAAGGGAGATGAAACACAAAAAACAGAGAATGTCAAAGGGACGTACAGAACAAACCAAAGGCTGGGTTGATCATGAATTCATCTTTCCAGGGCTAACATGACATTTTTCAAAGGAATTTATTACTTTGGCTGATGAGAATAATGCAATATAAGTTCAAGATGCCTGAAGTTAATGAAAAGGATGAAGGTGAAAACTGGATACTCCAGTAAAGAAAGGCAGCCATGTGAAATCTGTAAAATGAGTTCAGTATTAAGAAAACCCCATTTTTATAAAACTAATATTCAATAGAAGTGTTCCTGCTCTAATGGCACCTCACGCTTACAAGGCTCTCTCTCTCTCTCTCTCTCTCTCTCTCTCTCTCTCTCTCTCTCTCTCTCTCTCTCTCTCTCTCTCTGTGTGTGTGTGTGTGTGTGTGTGTGTGTGTGTGTGTAGTCTTGCATGCACACACACACACACTTTGTCTTGTTGAATCAGATAAAATCTGCATTATGTTTCCTATTTTTATATTCCATTTCAATTTGATAAGAAAGCCTTTAGGGAAATTTACATAAGTGAAGTGTCAGGCTTCAACTGAAACCTAGCAAGATTGAATGGGTTTGGGGGCCCTCTGCTACATCATCCTTGGTGCTGGATGGAATTGCACTGTCCCAAACAGAGACTGTGTGTAATTTGGGGATCCTTCTGGACTCATGACTCCTGCTCAGGGAGCAGGTGGGAGTCACGTCTAGAAGGGCCTTAGCATAACTTCATGTGTCAAGGGGTCCTATTCGTAGTTACTACATGGTTATACAAAAGATGGGTCAACTTGTGAGGTGTCTCTGTTATTAATACCATGCCTCTGTCTCTTTTTCTCTTTTCCTGTTTTAGTTCTGCTTTTATAATTTTTAAATTATAAATATGATGGTTTTAGGTAATGATAGGCAAATGTTTTATTTATTTTATTGTTTTATTGGATTGTTGTACCCCAATCAGAATCACTTTCCATGAGATGGGTATCCATACAAGTTTGATAAATAAATAAAGGATGTCAATTTTACCCAACTATAGGAACATTTTATTCCTCTTCGTCTTCTATTAAAAATCATTGCAGCACTGTAGAAATCTTTCCCTACAATTAACCTTTTCTTGTTATTCTTCATTCTGGAATATGTAGCCTTGTAACTTTTCAATATACATTTTTAAATGAGTGTTAATCAATGGAAGCTGACATGTCTTGGCTACCTCAAATGCCAAAGCTGCTGTGAGAAGAGAAACAACTTCAGAGCATGTTGTACAAGTATACAACATAAAATACTTTGGATTTTAATTTAAAAATTGTCAACATTTTAGTCTTCCTAAAACCACATATAATACCTCTCATCCAACACACACACACACACACACACAGACACCCCAAAAAAATCTGCAGCCGATTTTTGGCCTTAAGAAAAGCAATAAATATTTGAGGTAGAAATTCAAAAATAGAAATAGGAATTGGGGTCAATAATTATTTGGGAATCTATACTTTATTCTTCAGAAGTGGCTCTCCATACACACGTGTGCACACACACACACACACACCCCTAAGTGTTGGGATAGGATTTGGTGACTGCATTTCAGCAGCTTAGCTCGGAATCAGCTTTTTGTTTTTCTTTTTAATACTTTTAATATAGTTGTTGTTATTGTTATAATTCCTGATTGGGGGCTGTCTGGAACTTGGTATAAGATGGTTATTATTTATTATTATTATTTATTAAATTTTTATACCGCCCTTCTCTCGAAGGACTCAGGGCGGTGTACAGGGCAATAAATATAAAATAGGAAGTACAAAAGTTAAAAAAACATTAAATAATTATGCCCGATATAATACAATAGTTAAAAGCCATGTTAAAACCCAAACCCCGAACCCATCAGACCAGGCCGGCTTGTTCTAATAAATAGGTTTTTAGATCCCGTTGGAAGGAGCGAAGGTTGGGGGCCATCTGAAGCTCAACCGGTAAGCGGTTCCACAGGTCTGGCGCGCCCACAGAGAACACCCTCCCCCTGGGGGCCACCAGTCAACATTCTCTGATCGGAGGCACCCTGAGGAGGCCCTCTCTGTGTGAGCGCACTGGGCAATGGGAAGTCGTCCCCGGCAGCAGACGGTCCTGCAAATATCCCAGGCCTAGGCCATGTCGGGTTTAAAGGTAAGTACCAGCACCTTAAATCTCACCCAGAAGACAACCGGTAACCAATGCAGCTCACGCAGGAGGGAGGTTGACGCCGGCAACAGGTGTTGCCGTAGGTAATCCGGGCCCATGCCATGTAGAGCTTTATAGGTCATCACCAGCACCTTGAATCTCACCCGGAGGGCAACTGGAAGCCAATGCAGCTCGCAGAGCAGAGGTGTAACATGGGAGTATCGGGAGACCCCCAACACAACTCGCGTGGCCGCATTCTGCACCAGTTGAAGCCTCCGAGTGGTCCTCAAGGGCAGCCCCATGTAGAGAGCATTGCAGTAGTCCAAACGAGAGGTCACGAGCGCATGAGTGACTGTACGCAAGGCATCCCGGTCCAGATAGGGCCGCAACTGGCGCACCAGGTGAACCTGGGTGAAGGCCCCCCTAGTCACAGCTCCTATATGATCTTCTAAGGAGAGCTGTGAATCTAGGAGGACCCCCAAGTTGCGAGCCCTATCTACGGGGGGTTGGCTATATAAATGTTTTAAATAGAGAAATAAGTGCAAAGTGCATTGCGATCTTGCATATTTTAACAAAATTTTCTTTAAAAAGAAGAAGCAGGATCTCAAATGTCTGTGCAGTCACTGTTGCGAAAATATAAGCATTTTTCCAAGATTCAGTTTCAGTCTCTTTTGTTTTAGATTTTTATCCTGTCTTTAAAAAAATATCTAAACAATTTAAGGTGGTAAACATACAGTACCTAAAGCTTCTTCTCCTCATATTTTCCCCACAACAACAATCCTGTAAGGTGAGTTGGGTTGAGAGAGTGAATGGCCCAAAGTCACCCAGCTGGTTTTTCATGTTTAAAATGGGACTAAAACTCAGTCTCCTGGTTTCTAGCCATCATCTTAACCACCAAACTAAACTGCTGTTACTCTTACATTAACCCGGCATAAAAATCTGTCTGAAATTACCTAATACTACTAGATTTTGGTCTCTTGAGTACCAGTGGGTGGAAAATAAATTAAAATGGGCTAATTGCTTGTTTTGAGTACTTACGGTATGTATTAGCTATATCTGAACTATTTTTTATTTGTTTTCCTTATATATGAACTACCGTACTTATTTATTTAGTATACTTATATCCCATCTTTCTTCCTTGCTGGAACTCAAAGTAATTACATAAGGTTTCAAGATTTATGGTCACCTTTCACAGCTGCACAGAAACAGTTAGTCATTGTTTTCTTCTGCAAGACTTTTCATTCAGCTTCTGAATCCAGACAATTGTCCTCTTCTTTTTCCTTTTCTTCCCACTAACTGAAGAAGCTTCTTGGATGAGAAGCAAAACATCTTCAAGGAAAAACAAAATCCAGTTGCCTTTTGAAAAAGCACCTTTCAGACAACCATGACCTGGATGACTGAGAATCTCTATAGACATACTTCTTATGTATAATATTCCCAGTGTAATCCTGTTTCTCTGTAACTCCAGATTTTCTTCTTCATGGCAATATCAAAGTCCAACATTTTCTTATACCGTGCTACATCAGAGCCTACTTTGCTTTAGCTGGGCAGCTGGGATGACCTTCATAGCTTGGATGACCCCAGAGAAATATATACGCTTGGCATACTTCCCCTATGTTTCCCATACCTGTCTGGAACACCCACACAGACCAAAATGAGACAGCACAGCAGATAATCCAACCCTGAACATAACTCTTATAGGTCTGCTTCCTTTTATTGAACATCTGAAAAAAAAAATAGTTCCAACAAATTCTTGTTCCATTTCAGGTTATGCCAGAGTACCAGGACTGGAGAAGGGGAGCATTTCTTAACAGAGTATAGATACCTATTCTGGTGGAAGAAATGGTCTGCCTTTCAAGAAAAGCCAGCTATATCATCCCTAAGGAAATATCATTTGACATCCATTTCTCCGTCTTCTGATTATCCAAAAGCTTCCACAAAGCTCCAAGAAATCTTCTCATGGCCACAAATTGATAATCACACATGTTATCTTGAACCACAAAATCAATATATTTATTCTGCAATTCTACAGTTGCATTGCTTTCTCTGTCCATCCCTTTTTTAAAAGACCATTCAGATTAATGACAGTTTAAGTCAGTAGCAATAATTCACTCCATCAATTTTCATAAATTAGTTATATATTGTATGACTAATAAGGGTGGGTCCATGCTTAAGATCTGATTCAGAAGAGGTGCTTTGGAAAGCACAGGAGAGTAGAGGCAGCATCTGTCTACAATTCATTAAAACAGCCATGTCTGCTTCTAAGAGTGTACAGCTGCAATAGAAGTTTCCTTACAACAGCTGTGCAGTCCTAGAAACTGATGCAGACACTCTCATGTGATGCAAATGAGGGCTGCCTTTGCATTCCTGAGACGCCTTTTCCAAATGGAATTTGAAATGTTACACAGTCCTAATTAATTACTTGCCAATTAATTTCTCAGAATGGCTGTGAATCCCAGCTCTGCAAAAAAAAATGTCACAGAACACACATATAAACACACACACACACACACACACACACACAACCTAGCACTATCCTTTATGTACAGTTCCTGCACACAATGAATAGCTTTAATTAAAAAGACACTCCTAACATATTAGCGATTGTAGTGAGGATGTTTGGAGCAAGTGGAAAAAAATTGTGAAAATGATTTTTCCTGGTTCATAGGTGAGTTTGGTCAAAGCTTGAGCTAATCCAGGATTTACTCTGGGATCAGCAGCAGACTGAAGCTCTTTCTTCCTGCAGTTCTACAGAGCTGATATAAAGCAAAAATAGCATACCTAAATCGTGCCAACCTATAATACAGTATGTTCAGCTTTGGGTCAGTGTATAGTGTAAATATGGACACTGTAATTTGCAATCCATGATTTATGGCTTGTTCAATGAACCCAGCCAATTAAGTTTTAATCCCCATACTATTGATATGCAAACTATGCCTTAACATAAAAGATGGCTTAAGACATGCCATTTGTGAAAAATTATTAAATGTTATGTTTTTGTACTTCATACTGAGTTCCCTTTCACTCCTGTTTTTCAGAGCAGGCAGTATCTTATTTTTGAAGCAAAAAAGTTTTTTTTTATTTGATTTTAATGTGCTTGGTGGGGGGAGTCTCCCCTGCCCTCAAATCCACAGTTGGTCTGCATGTGATTATGATAAAACTGACATTTACCAATAAATGTCTCATTCCATCAGGATGCTCTGTAACCTTTCCTGGGTGTGAATTTTTACCACTCAGACTGTTGGTCCTGAACTGATGAATTGCTCTGCTCTCTGATGAGTCATTACAAGGGTCATTTAAGTACCTTACCAGCTTTTGCATACAAGTCAACCCCTTCCAAATGCCAATGGCCTCTTAGTGGTCTCAGAACAATGAATCCAGATGGATTGGTCTGCTCGGGTGATGCAACATGCATTGAAAATATCAGTGTGTTTCTTTTTAGGGATGGACTTAAGCTGAAACAGGACATTTTCCAACTCAGGCTCCAGGAATTAAAAATGCAATCATTTCAGTAAATGAATACAACCAATAATGAGTAGAATCAATGCTTGTCTTGATATTATGGTTTTATCTGTTTTCAGCAGTGAACAATCCATATATAAATAAAACAAAATTAAGGGTGAAGATGACTGCTTAGAAAGGAGCTACTGGGCCATTTCTCAAAGAAGACAATGGAATTCTAGAGTCTGAAGACTAAGTTTAGAGGCTAATTGCAGAGTATCTAATTCTTCAAGGAAGAAGGTTATGGACCTATCCCCTCAATGAATGGAGCTCTCTTCCTTCTTCAGCAGAGAATGTACTCACAAATGAAGGTGAATATACATGTCCCAAAATAATGTTGCAGGATCCAATCTGGGTCAGTTACTGGAACCAGAAGTTTAGTTTTCCAAGCTTTCAGACTCATGCTGGAGCCCATCTTCAGGGAACTCCTCTCTAGCAGAGTGTGTGCTATTCTGTGAGTGGTATTTACAGTGCCTTTAGTAAGTGGCTTTTTAGATGTTGATTGGGGTGTGTTGATGGCTGCATTTTAAGTCATTAGGTGTCATTTGCTTGTGTTGCCCAGCCCTCACCTTCTAAGTACTTGATAGGCTGTTGGTAAATCAGCACTCCTGTTGACTGACGAGGGGCCTGTTTTCCAGGCTTCAATCACTTCCCTGGCTGTTTTTATGCCTGCTCATCCAACAATCTTAGTAGTTGCAAAGTTGAATGTATATGCTTATTCATTGCAGTGTGAGGCAATGAGTTCAGGTCTTATCGTCTGACCGCTCACTTGTGTTCTTGCAATCTGGTGGTTAGCTTCCTCCCCATCTGTCATATATAGTCACAGGGGCAATCCATGCAGGGGATTCTGTAGATTACATTGGAAGTATCACCCACCTCCGAGTCATCACATAGCCCATTACCCAGGTCGTTACAACACAAAGGACTAACGAGCACACAGCCAGCACCTCAGCCACACAGGATGTTACAAATCAGCCAACTAATCCACTAACAATAACCCCATCAACCAATCTTGATGTAACATCACAGCCAACCAATCCGCTTACAGCAAAAAAGCCAGCACCCCACACATCTCCACCAGTATTTATAGAGAGACGGCAGTTCCGTTCACGCTTCGCTCGCACAAGCACGAAACCGAAGACACCAGCCTGAAGATGACGAGTGGGTCCTCGTCAAAACGTCTTTAACCACTGCACCACCAGGGCTCAGTGGTTAACTGGAGCAATCACATTAACTATAGCAACCTCATTTAACTTGTTTTTAATTAATTGATTAATTAACTGTAAATTAATTTCTATTTGTTTCTGTCCTACTTTGTGGATTGTGGTCTGGGCACACCATTCAAAAGTCACATGTGGCCTTTAGACTCCAAAATTTACCTAACTCCTAACCTCATTCAAAGGCTTTCCTAAGTAAACTGTGAAAAACTCCTCAGCCTGAAGGCACACACTAAAGTTCCATCATCTTTGGGTTACAGATCTAGGAATGATTGCTGCTTTTGCAAGACCTTTGTTGCACAATAGGATGTCTTCTTCATACCCAAAGAATATATTGTCAAGGACAAGCTGACATGTTCAATGTCAGACAATGCTTCTCTTATGGAAACAATTATTCAGTGTCATGTATCCTGTCTGACTTGACAACTTAGCACTTTGGAATACATTTTACTTTAAATCATTAGTTATAATATCCATCATCTATGAGAAAAACCATATATCTAGCTACCAGTAATGACAATGGAAATTATATATATTGTGCTCAGGGAAATGTTGATTCTTTGTTCAGTCAGTTTTCAGAAAATCATGGTCTTTATTTGGGGAGGAAAATACCCTTATTCAGGCAGGGGCTGTATATCTATAAAATTTGTCATTACTTTCTCCTTTATTGTGAGAAGAATTATGTCCAGAGAGATAAGAAAATCAGAAAGAAATGAAAGAGGTGGAAGCCTTTAGACTTAAAGCCAAATCAAAGTTGTCATAGAAAAAAAAATCTTCCAATAAATAATTACGTTATTTGAAAGTGTGAGTATTTCATGGAAATTGACTATGCAACATTTGCATTTGAGATCAAAAGCCTCTGTAATAATGATTTTAAAAAATAAAAAATATCTTCCACAAATGTTTACATTCTTTGAAAGTGTGAGGGTGGAAATTGGACATGCAATGTTTACATTTGAGATCAAAAGATTCTGAAATAACAATCAACATCTGGCTGATTATGGCTGCCGACATGCAGCAGCTATCTCGATTTTCACAGTCAAATAGCAGACTTTATCCAAAAAGCCTTAACCTTTTTGCAGGTCCACCATATATGAAAATATGTTGCATCTTCGCCACCACACCTCCAACATTTTGGCTGATAGTTCGGATACATACTTGCAAGCTTTTTAGGATCTAAATGCCATCTATAAAACATTTTATAAAAGTTCTCTCTTAGGTTTTGGGTGTGAATTTTACGTTCCTCACCCAGATCTTTTCCCACGTGTCCATTGTAATAACTTCTTGAATATTCTGGGCCCATTTTATCATACAATCTTTAACAAGTTCTGTTTCTGAGTCAATTTCTATCAATGCAAGATATATCCGTTTGATATGTGCTGGACCCTGATTTCTAATTTGCTTTATCAAATTTTCATCAGTCTTTGCAAAACCAATTTTCTGATCTTCTTTCCACCTGGCCTGTAACTGAGTATATTGAAACCAAGTTTGAACAATCTTCTCATCTCGCAAGAGGTTGTACGGCTTCAAACACCAGACATTTCTTTCCAAGCTTAAAATCTCCTTATACGTAGTCACATCATGTTTGAAGCCAACATTTATGTTTTCTATTGCGTGTTTTGGAATTGCCCACAACGGCATCTTGTAATCTAACTTATGTCTATATTTCTTCCAAACTGTCAACAATGCCTGTCTTAAAATATGCACTTTAAACACATTATCTACCTTCTTATCATACAACAAATATGCATGCCAGCCAAGTAACAAGTCATGGCCCTCAAGATTTAATAATCTCTCTTGTGTCAAATTAATCCAATCACTTATTCCTGATAACGCAGCAGCTTCATAATATAATTTAAGATTAGGCATTTTAAGACCACCTCTTTCACGAGTATCCTGCATAATCTTAAATTTAACTCGTGGCCTTTTCCCTGCCCAAACAAATTTATTGATACCCCGTTGCCATTCTTCCAAATTAGAATCTTTTTTAAGGACCAGTATCATTTGAAATAAAAATAAAAATTTAGGCAGGACATTCATTTTCACTGCTGCAATTCTTCCCAGCAAAGACAATTGCAGTTTTTCCCAGCTCTCCAATTCTTTTTGAATTTTTCCCCATAACTTTTCATAGTTATTTTTATATAACTTTGTATTAGAGGGTGACAAAAACACCCCCAAATATTTGACCCTTTTAACAATCTCAAATCCAGTTAATCCTTCTAAAAGGGCCTTTTGCGATAGTGTCATATTTTTGGCCAAAATTTTAGGTTTTTGTGCATTAACTTTAAATCCAGAAACCTTCCCATATTGCATTATTATCTCCATCAGGTCCACAACAGAGTTTTCTGGCTGGGTCACCGTAACAACCAAATTGTCTGCAAACGCTCTCAGTCTATAATCCTGACCTCTAATTTGTATACCCTTAATTCTTTCCGAATTCCGTATTTTTACCAATAATATCTCCAATGTTAAAACAAATAATAAAGGTGATAATGGACACCCTTGTCTTGTGCCCTTCTCAATATTACATACTTCAGTCAGACTATTGTTAACTATTATTCGGGCAGTTTGTTTTTGATATAATGCCCTAATTGGTTGCAAAAATTTATCCCCAAAATTCATTTTATCTAAAACTTTCATCAAAAATTGCCAATTCAATTGATCAAAAGCTTTTTCAGCATCTAGAAAAATTAGCGCCGCAGGGATCTGGTTGTTCCTTTCCAAAAACTCCACCACATCAACTATATGCCTCACATTATTTTTCATTTGTCTACCACTAATAAACCCGGTTTGATCCCCATGAATCACCTGTTGCAGAACCCTCATCAATCTGTTAGCTAACACCTTGGCAAATATCTTGTAATCTGTATTTAAAAGTGATATCGGTCTATAGTTTTTTACTTGAGTAGCATCTTGATCTTCCTTCGGAATCAAAGAAATAAAAGCAGTTCTCCAAGACGGAGGCACCTTTCCCCCTCTCTGAATTGTCTGGAACAGTTCCTTTAATGGCTTTATCAGCTCCAATTGTAAATTTTTGTAGTAAGCCGCAGTCAGACCATCCGTACCTGGCGCTTTATCCACCTTCAGTTCCTTAATTGCTATAAGAATTTCTTCTTCTGTTATCAATTGATTAATCTCCTCCTTTTGTACTTGCGTAAGAACCGGGATGCTAGCATTCTTCAAATATACATCAATGTCTTTTTCATTAATCTTCTCCTTAGCATATAATTTAGAATAAAAATCCACAAAGGCTTCCTTAATAAGATCCTGTTGAAACACAACCTTTCCCTTATATTCAATTTTATCTATATTAGAAGCCCTTTGCTTTTTCCTTAACCTGTAAGCTAGCCATCTACCTGGCTTATTAGCATTGCAAAAAGTATTATGCCTAGCAAACCGTAAATTGGTTGCCACTTGATCAGCCATCAACTTATCAAATTGTCCTCTTAATAGGTTAATAACCTCCTTAATCTTCACATCCAATGGGTTCAAAATTAGGGCCTTTTCTTTTTCCCTAATTTCATTCTCCAGTTCTTTCCTTCTAACTTCCAAGGTACGTCTGTATTTATTATTCATATATATCAACACCCCTCTCATGTAGGCCTTGCTAGCATCCCAAACCATGTCCATAGAGGTATCCTTATTCATATTAATTTCAAAGAAATCCTTCATCTGCTGTTTACATTCTTCCACATTTCTCTGATTTCTAAACAAATTCTCATTTACGCGCCAAGAGCGCCTATCCCTATTGTCCTTATTGATCTCTAACCAAACTGGGCTATGGTCAGAAATAGTTCTTGCACAGATCTTTACCTTCTTAATCCTAGGAAAAAAGTCATTAGTCAGCAAAATAAAATCAATCCTGGAAAAAGATTGATGTCTATCAGAAAAAAAAGTATAATCCTTTTCATGTAGATGTGTATCACGCCAAATATCTCACAGTTCCAAATCGTCCTTCATTTCAAAAAAAGATTTAGGCAATCTAGCATGGCTCGGAACACGCTTAAAAGAACCAGCTTTGTCCATCTGTACATCTAAGATACCATTCCAGTCTCCCATAAAAATAAAAGATTTATAATCCAATTGGGTAACCTTTGTGTGTAGTAAGTTAAAAAAGTCAGCTTGTTGTTGATTAGGAGCATACAGTCCAACTAGAAGCGTTTTTTTACCTTCTAACAGCAAATCTATCATAACATATCTTCCTTGCTTATCTACTTCAAT
This sequence comes from Vipera ursinii, assembly GCF_947247035.1. Taxonomy (NCBI): domain Eukaryota; kingdom Metazoa; phylum Chordata; class Lepidosauria; order Squamata; family Viperidae; genus Vipera; species Vipera ursinii. Next base: position 20,218,992 of record NC_139512.1, on the reverse strand, counting down.
TAGTTCCGCTGATAGAGTACTTTTAACGTAGACAACCACTCCATTTTTCTTGTTCATCGCAGAAGCAACAAATTGCGTACCCAACCTTGAGTTCGATAAGTACTTTTGGTCCATAACCCTAATATGCGTTTCTTGCAAACAAATAACATCAGTCTTAAATTATTTTAAATATTGAAAAACTTTCCTTCTCTTCTGTGATGAGTTTAATCCATTAACATTCCAAGTTAGAAATTTAGTCGCCATGCTTGGAGTCCCGAAGCTTTTGGAGCACGTCTGCAATGGCCCCTGTAGCTTCCTTGGGCTGCGCCCCTCCCACAGCTTCACTGTAAGTACGCTTTGGAAGTTCCATAACTTTCTGCTGGTCTTGCTCTTGCTCTTGTCTCGCTCGTCTTAAGGCAGCACGCGTCATCCTCTGCTCTCCAGCAGCAGCTGATGAGACTGTAACTTGATCCCCTCCAGCACCATTCTCCTCTGTCTGTCTACCTTCAGCGTCTTGAGGCTTTCCCTCTCCAAATCCCTTTGCAGCTTCCAGAAGTGATAGAGGGGTTGCTTTTAACACATTGCTGTAAAAATCATGTGCCTGAGTCACAGTAACCAGACGATGTCTTTTACCTTCATGCATCACCACCATTCCGACTGGAATCTCCCATCTAAACTTGATATCACATTTCTTAAGTTCCTGTGCAAGGAATGCAAAATCTTTCCTTCTCCTTAAAATCTTTGGAGGAATCTCTTTTAAAACCAAGACTTTTTGCTCAGCAACCACAAATTTAGTATCATAAGCAGCTTGAATAACTTCATCTCTAGTTGCTCTCTTTGTAAAATAGACCACCACATCTCTAGGTAACTTCCTCTGCCTTGCAATCCATGAATTTACACAAAAGATTTTATCCATACTTCCCTCTATTTCAGATGCTGGCTGGCCCAGTACTGCTTCCAAAGCCTCAGAGATCAGCTGCTTTAAGTCTTCTTTAGGATTCTCTTTTAAGCCCCTGATTCTAATAGCATACTGCATCTGATGGTATTGGACAAGGCTCAATTCTCCGTCCATTTTGTCCCTTATATTTTCATTCTCTAGTACCTTTACTTCTAATATAGAGTTCTTTTGACTAAGAACCTCCACTTTTTCATCCAAACGTTGCACACATTCAGCCACACTTTCAATTGTAGACAAAATGTCTACCCTCATTGCACTAAACTTCTCTTCCATCTTCTCCTCCAATTTCTCCAATTTCTCCTCCAGCTTTGCCTCCAGCTTTTCCATCTTATCATCCATTATATCTGACATTACTTACGATTGCTTTGCAAAGGCATCTTGTAAGTCCTTAAGCGTCAATGCCAGAGAAGGTGGAGGAGGAAGCAAAGCTTGCAACGGAGTCTGTTGCACCGGGGAAGTTCCCGCACTCCGAAGAACTTTAGAAGTTTTAGCCGCCATCTTTCCCCACTTTCACTTGTTGCATACTTTCACTTTAAAGCTATAAAATCCATTGAGCTAGAGAGTAAAGATAAAAGTCCACTTCACCTTGACCTCCTGTACCGCTCTGCCTGCACCTTGATACTCGAGAGTCTTTCCTTCTGGCAGGGGTGGTTGCTAACGCCTGGCTCTGCTCCAAAAATCACGGAGCAGAGACGCTGCGCAGCTCGGAGCTAACCCAGGCTTCGGGGCGGCTCAATCCTTCAGCCGCCCAAACTTTCAGCTCAGGCGGCCCCGGAGAGCTCAACCCCTACCTGGGGCCTCACCCCCTCCTCTTCTCCCGAGGAGGGGGCTTCAAATCCACCTAAACAGCTGATCGGCGCTGTTTTCGATGGAATAAACACAGCTGCGGAGCGGACAGCCTGGAGACGGCTGTCTTCGGCGCCGCGTCGCCACCGGAAGTCCTCCAACAAGGTTTTTTTTTATTTCTTTTTGTTTTTTTAATTGCATAAGACTAGTGAATATAATCTAATATCATCTAAGCTTTATTCTCAAATAAAACTGGGCAGAAAGGATGACATTTAAAATGTATATATTGAAAAGGCAGAAAAGAATGATATTATTATGATAAAAGAAAATAAAAAGTAATGATTAGGCTGTCAGGGCAGATCCCTGATAAGGCAAAAAAAGAGCAGGTAATGGAACTATATGTATATTCTGAAAACACATCTTCTTAATATCTTTGTAAGATCCTAGCAGATTTAATGAGTACTATGGTATTCTCCAGAAGTGAAAGCAATCCAAAGTCATAAAACTAAAACAATCACTAATTCTGGGTCACTGAAATACAACTTTATCATCAAACAACCCACAATTATTTGTTCAGCAAAATTTACATGGGTGTGACTATCATTTGGCACCATGGTACCTTAGCTATGGGAATGTCTATGGAGAGTCTCAGTTCTCCAGGTCTTGGTTGTCCCAAAGGTGCTTTATCAAGAGGCAATTGGATTATGTTTCTCCTTGAAGATGTTTTGCTTCTCATCCAGTTCTGTCTGAATGGTGGAGAATGGAAGGATTTATATTCCTTGCAGTCGTTTGGTCATTAGCACTTTTCTGAGTGCCCGTTGGATGTTTATCTGTGCCCTCAGGGTCACTTGAATAGTGTAGATGTATCTGGAACCTTCTTGGAACTGCTGAGAGGACTGTGCTGTAAACAGGAGATAAGTGGTGTCATATCCCACCCCTTCTGTTGAAAGAGGGCTTTTCAATTTTGATATAGATGACCTCTTTGATCTCTCTTTTAAACTGGTGGTCCTCTCTGTCCAGAATGAGTCTTTTGCTGTCTTCAAAAGAGTGATCTTTCTCTTTCAAATGCCGATGGACTGAAACTTGTCTTGATAGGTTTATTCTTCTGTGTTGTGCCATGTGTCTGTGAAGCGGTTATTTTGTTTCTCCAAACTATAGATCAGCACATGTCTCACTGCATTATACTGCATACAGTATATCACATTGCTCAGTTTGTGTCTGGGTGTTTTATCCTTGGGATGGACACGCTTCTGCCTTAGAATATTCTTGGCTAGGGGAGTTGGAAAGTTCCAGTTCCTGTCAAGGAAAACCATCTATCCTGGAAGCTCCAGGTTGCTGTAAAAATAATTTCACTAAGTGTCTTCTGGAGCAGAACTGAGGTGATAATTGGCTTAATTTCTCAAGCTGCCTACAAGCATTATGGCACCCTGAAGATACAGGAGGTGGTACTGATCTTAGAGAAGCAAAGTTTTCACAGGCGGGAGGGTTTTTTGTAATCTAGATTAATAAAGATGCTGTCCTGTCCTCATCAAAATAAAACCCTGAAATTTGTACCTATTGCAAGGAGGCATATACTATATTTCAGTGGTTAATTGATATTTTTTTCTTGGAAAGAAAGTGTCCATTAGTTAAAATGGAGCATTGCACTGAATGAATTATAGGAAATTCAATAGTCACATCAGGGAAAGATTGAGGGCAAGAGAAGAAGGGGACGACAGAGAATGAGGTGGCTGGATGGAGTCACTGAAGCAGTAGGTGTGAGCTTAAATGGACTCCAGAAGCTGGTAGAGGACAGGAAGGCCTGGTGGAACATTGTCCATGGGGTCGCGATGGGTCGGACATGACTTCTCAACTAACAACAACAACAACAATAGTCACATTCTGAATTGCTCAGCCACAGATGCTTTTGTTTTCTCTTGTTTCCCTTTCAACTTCATTTTGTCAGACATTTAAATTAGGTTCATTTATTTTGTTCTCAAATAGATGGGGTGGGTCTTAGCTTTGATTCAAACAAGGACTATAATCCAGTTTATCATGCTTGATGATCTTCAAGTTAACTTGATCCTAGAAGATTCTTCCTCTAGACTCCAGTTCTACAATGGCAAATTTAAAGGAATTCACTATTATTAGAAGACTGTGTTGGGTATTGGTGTAGTTTGTATCTCAGAATAATCTAAAATCACATCTGTGTTTAGCCTTGAATAGAGGATATTGAACCATTTGACGTTTGATCTAATATATAGGAACACAATAAGAATTTTTTTGAATGAGGCCCACCCAAATCAGTTTTAATTTAACGAATCCTTTGGATAACCCATCTTCATAGGAGAAATCTGATATGTTAAAAAAAGGAAAGGTAAAGGTTTCCGATGTCAATCATTTCCAAGGATAGGAGGGGAGAGGAGGGGGTGAAGAGGAGAGGAGGGGAGAGAGCTTGTATATTGCAGGAACATGTCTATGGAGATTCTTAGTCATCCAGGTCATAGGACAAATCTGATATGTAAGTGGGGGGGGAGGAAAGGTAAAGGTTTCCCATGTCAGTCACTTCTGAGGATAGGATAGGATAGAAGGGGAGGAGAGGAGAGGAATTTGTATATTGCAGGAACATGTCTATGGAGATTCTCAGTCATCCAGGTCATAGTTATGCCAAAGGTGCTTTTTCAGGAGGCAACTGCACTTTTTTCTTTGAAAGTGTTTCACTTCTCACCCAAGAAGCTTCTTCAGCTCTGACTGCATGGTGGGGAATGGAAGGATTTATACTTGTAGTCAGTCCGTGAGATCTTCTTGCAGCAGCTTACCAGGTGGTCCACTGTTTCTTCAGCTTATTTGGATAGGCGGCACTTATTGTCTGTTGCTGTGTTCTCAATTTTGACTTTGTATGCATCATCATCATCATCATCATCATCATCATCATCATCATTATTATTATTATTATTATTATTATTATTATTATTATTATTATTATTATTATTATTATTATTATTATTATTATTACAGGCTACAACACAGTCCTTTCAACAGTTCCAAGAAGGCTCCACACCCATTTGCACTACTCCCTGACAACACAGATACACTTCCAGGTGGCCTCAACAACTCTCTAAAAAAAATTAAATGACCAGTAAGTTTTTGAGACATGCCAGATATAAATTAATTATTGGGGTGAATTCTGGTGAGCTGAAACAATTGCAAAGAGAAGCAGCCTTGTTAACCCAAGTCCTATCATTGAAACTGAGCTGGCTCAAGTAAAGTCTGTCTTAGTGGAAGCAGTGAAAACCATGGGTCCAATTAAACAAGATTACATAAGATAGCTGCTTGCTGCAAAGACAAAAGGACCATCCCAGAAACTATTATGAGAGTCTGATAGCAGTCTTTTATTAAGTATTTGGGAAACAAAATTCCAGAAACTAGCATACTTATGGTTTTAACCAGTCCCTTTGCGGATGGATTACTGCTGGAAACCAATAGGCATCTCAGTGGTGGGGTGTCAACAAACAGAAAATATTGTAAATCATACAGTGACCTCTGTGGCTGAATAAACTTTAGAACTGAAATCGAAGGCAAGTTCTCCCCCTCCCCCATTGGATGCTCTCCAAAACTGTGGACTTCAATTCTCAGTATTCCTCAGACAGCATAGAAATTGCTAAGAGTTCTGAAAACTAAATTACATAAATTTGGAAAGCATCCAAGTTGGGGAAGGTTGCCTTAAGCAATTCAGTTTTTCAGTGTAACTTGACAAATTGAAGCTGCTTGCTAATCAATTTAAGCAGATAACTCAACTTCTAATGTTATGTAATTAGCATTGGAGAGACTTTTCCTTGCATTCTTCACACCATGCTTAATTATAAAAATCTCAGCCATATTTTCTCCTTTCCTAAACTTTTTCCTCCTAACTGTAAGATCCCATTTTCCCATAGGGAAAGTATTCCATCTTTTTTCTTGCAGTTTTACTCTTTTTGTCAATTGATATATGTTTTTTTTTTTTAAAAAATGATAATCTGAAAAAAAAGATCCTATTTGTTCTTTTGCTTCCCTTTTAAGGGGTTAAAAAAGTAGATATTCAGCTGACAAAATATCTGGTACTAAAAGCAAATGTGATTTTGAGTTAGCTTTAACTAAGACAAAGTCAGCAGAGAAACTATGAGATTTGCATTTAATATTTGATGGCCTAAAAACTTTTTAATAATCCTGCATGAGCATTTAATTTAGATTTAATAAAGCAGCTAGTCTATTGCAATTAAATATCAATTGATTGTTTTTAAAAGATCCCTTTTTGAGGTTTAATATATGAGATAAACCTGACTTGGTATATAATTAAAACACGGAATAAAAGCAAAATGAGATTGTGAAGATGCAAACAAGGTTTTGAAAGAAACCTGATTGAATTCTAAGATATCACAGGAATGGCATCAAATGAGATGCATTAAAAATGCAAATCATTTCTCAGATAGACATTGAAGTTTATCAGCTTATAAATTGTAATATTTGCAAGAATGTTTGAAATCCAAGCCAAGCTGAACTCAGCTGAGACTCAATTTGTTGGTGGCAAATGTAACTACTTCCATGTGAGCAAGGAGGCTGTTCCCCCCCCTTCCATCTTTAGCATTAACTGGAGGAAGCAGCTGAACTAGGAATGAAACACCCATAAAAATCTATGGACCACAGCTCTTCAATTCCTCCATACAGTATCTCTGGCATTTTTCAACCCTTATTGAGAGAAACAGAAGTAGAAAAATAGAAATTCTTCTTCAAACAATATGAAAGTATTAGTACTAAGTTATCAGATAAGGATGTCAGATTTGAATTGCACCAATCTTTTCCTTATATGGCAGCAACATTTTTGTAATGCTTTGCAGTCAACAAGTAGTCATCTCGATTTTAGTAGCCTTTCTAATGGCAAGGTTGTTAATCTAGGATCACAAAGAACAAGGCTGATGTCCCTGCTCAATTATGAAATATGTTGGATTAATTCAGTCTGAATAATTTCAGGCTGAATTGAGCAGGAAGATCAAACTCACCTAGCTTGCTACCCAAGTTACCGTATGGACAGCTCTATGGGTCCTAAAGCAGGGATGTCCAGCCTTTTGAGGACCAGGGCCATAGCTGGCTTTTGGTCAGATAACACTTTCAAAAGAAATGCAATGGTCTATAGAAATAACCTTGAGGAGCAAGAGGAAGAACCAAAATCAAAGCAACAATCCGATAAAAGAAATTTGAGTCCAAGGCAAAAATGTAGTTTGAGAAAGTGTCTCAGGATTGACCCTAGTTCTCTTGAACAGAGGGAAGGAAAAGTGCATTGTGAGCTGCAAAATTCTTTTACAGTAATCTTATAATAAAAGTAATGTTGGCATTCATAGTTGGTTTAGAATAGAATAGAGCTGGAAGGGACCTTGGAGGTCTTCTAGTCCAGCCCCTTGTTCAAACAGGAGAACCTATACCATCTCAGACAGGTGACCCTCCAGTCTCTTCTTAAAAATCTCCAGTGATGGAGCGCTCATGATTTCTGGAGGCAAGCTGTTCCGCTGGTTGATTGTCCTCACTGTTCTCACTAGGGTTTTATAAAGCGATACTAAGGTCTGGCAACAGGAGGTTACATGTTCACGAAATGGGTGCAATTAGTACAAAAACTAAATTTGATTTATTTTAAATTATATTAAGGTTAATTAGAATTAAGTAAATGTGATTTGACAGTAAATATGAAAACTCGGTATCAATTTTTGGAGCAGCCCTGGAAGCCATACCTGCAATTTCAAACTTTGGTATCTCAAACTGAGATGAGGTGGGAGAAAGCTTAACAAACAAACAAATAAAAAAGGTGCAACATTTGTTTTCTTTGTTCCAGTTTTTCCCAAGATCACTTAAAAGCTAGTGTGTTTTGTTCCACTCATTTTCATTTATGGTTTATTTACTGCAAAGCTGCCTTGGCACAGGGGAAGAAATTAAACATTATCACCTTTTTCTGTTATTGCTGGAACCTTTAAGAACTGTGCCAGCATGAGACAAATAGCATGTGAGAAATTGTAAAGCAGCAAGAGATCTCAAGAAAGAAGAGGTTTCCCCACACAAAACACACACACACGGGAACACTTTGTTACAGGTTTTTAACTGGTTTTATGGCTACATGATATGAGCATTTTCAAAGGGTTGTTTTTGTACACATGCATGAACTGTAAACGGTTGGGGGATTGTTAAAGAATTTGGGGTTATTTTAATCAGTGGAAGAAGAGTTATAAACAGAAGTTAGACTTTTTAAAAGGATATTAATATAAAACCTTTTACTGTCTATATTAGTACAGCAGTTCCGGGTCATATCATATTTCCCGAAAATAAGATCGGATCTTATATTTAATTTTTGCTCCAAAAGACCTACATTAGGGCTTATTTTCCAGTTAGGGCTTATATTTGGGGAAATACTGTAATAAATGCATCCATCTGCCTGACAACCTTTGGGGCTTAGTTTTGGGCTGGGGCTTATATTACGAGTGTCCTGAAAAATCATGCTAGGGCTTATTTTCTGGCTGGGTCTTATTTTGGGGAAAACACAGTAGTTTAAGAAAAAAAATGTAGCTACAGTAAATCCAGATTAACAATGGTGGTTAGAATGCAGTATTGCAGGCTGAGTCACTACTGGCTGCCAGGACTTCGATTCTGACTAGCTCAAGATTGACTCAGCCTTCCATCCTGCCGAGGTCGGTAAAACAAGGACCCAGATTGTTGTGGGAAATAAGCTGATGCTGTAAACACTTAGAGAGGACTGCAAAGCACTATGAAGTAGTATATAAGTCTAAGTGCTATTGCTATTGCTATCTTAGCCCTGTTCTTTATACCTCTTCCTTTATAGGTTTCGATCCTTGCTAATTATTTTTCAATCCATTACTTGCATATATACCTTCATACATTGCCATTTATTTTTTAAATTCTTCCATGGGGGGGTTGTTGATGGGTGAGGAGAAACTCATCAATACCATTCAAACATGAATTTCCCAGTCTTGTCCAATTATTCAAACATCCTTCATGTGTTAGTTTTCCTGCTTGATCCTAATTTATTCTCTCTATATGATGACACCACCTCTGTACTTCTCTTTTTGTGATCCATCAGTTTTCCATGCAATTTACATTCATCACTGATTCATTCTAAACCCTCTCTCTTTGCTTTACTGCACTTAAATTCGTCATTGCCAACACATTCAAGTTATGTTAAGGCTGCTTCTGACACACCCAACTGTCAAGTGTATATAACACAGTAAACTGAAGTGCACTGTCACACTATTTTCACTTCCTCGGAAAACATTAATTCCTCACAACAGATCATGTTTTTTTGTGATATGGTGACCAAAACTGGCTTCAGTATTCCAGGTGTGTTCTTACTAGGGCTTTATAAAGCATTAATAATACTTTGCATGATCTTGTTTCTATGCCTCTATTTATACAACCCAGGATTGCATTAGCTTTTTTGGTTGCTGCTGCACACTGCTGCCTCATAGTCAAGTGATCATCTACTAGGACTCCAAGGTCCCTCTCACAGTTACTGCTTTTGAGCCAGGTCTCACCCAATCTGTACTTATACCTTTGATTTTTTCCTGCCTAAATGTAAAACTTTGCTTTTCTCCACACTGAAACTCATTTTGTTGGATAGGGCCCATTGTCCAGGTTGGTCAAGAACTTTTTGTATCCTCAGTTTGTCTTCTGGGATGTTGGCTACTCCTGCCAGTTTAGTGTCATCTGCAAATTTGATGAGTTCCCTTTCAATTCCCTCATCTAAGTCATTGATGAAGATATTGAAGAGTATTGGGCCAAAGACGGAACCTTGCGGTACCCCACTGCTAACTTCTCTCCATGTGGTTGTAATACAATTGAGGAGTGGCAGTTTGCCAGCCAGCTACAGATCCATCTAGTAGTGATGTTGTCTATTCCACCTTTTTCTAGCTTAGCAAGGAGTAGGTTATGGTGTACTTTATCAAATGCCTTACTGAAATCTAAGTATACTACGTCCACAGCATTTCACTGGTCTACTAGTTTAGTCACTTTATCAAAGAATGAAATAAGATTGGTTTGGCATGATCTGTTTTTAACAAACCCATGCTGGCTACTAGTTATAACTTTGCTTCTAGTTGTTCACAAATCTGTTTTTTGATTATCTTTTCTAGGATCTTCTCAGGTATTGATGTTAAACTGGGTCCATTTTTTTCTTTCTTTCTTGAAGATGAGAACCATATCAGTCCTTTTCCAATCCTCAGGTACTTCCCTGGTGCTCCAGGATTTATGAAAGATATGGTGCAATGGTTCTGAGATAATATCTGCCAGCTCCTTCAGAACTCTGGGATGTAATCTGTTGGGTCCTAGTGATTTGTATTCATCAAAGTCGGAAAGGTGCTCTCTTACCATTTTATTGCTTATTTTAATTTTTGTTTCTAGTTTGTCTTTTGCAAAGGTTTTTTTTGGATATTGGGCTATAGTTTCTTTTGGTGTGAAGACTAATGCAAAGAATGAGTTAAGCAGCTCTGCTTTCTCCCTGTTGCCTGTAATTTTCTTGCCATCTTCTCTCTTTAGAGGACCTGCAGTTTCCTTGACTTTTTTCTTATTGTTGATATGTTGGAAGAAACTTTTTTTAATTGTCCTTGATTTCTGTTGCTAGTCTTTATTCGTTCTGACCCTTTGCTTTCCTGACTTCGTCTTTGCATGTTCTGGCTACCTGCTGATAATCAGCCTTGATTATGTGCCCCTCTTTCCATTTTTTGTATTTGTCCTTTTTGTCTTTCAGTTTGTCAGAGAGATATTTATGCAGCCATGCTGGTTTCTTTTTGACTTTCTTGTTATTCTTTTTCAGTGGCATTGTGCTGGTATGAGCTTTTATGATCACATTTTTCAGAGTTTCCCATGCTTCTTGGGTTGTTTTCCCCTTTAGGATTTCCATCCATGGGATCTATCCTAGGTTCTCTCTGAGTTTGTTAAAGTCAGCTCTTTTGAAGTTTAAGAGCCTGGTTGGGTTGTTTTCTATTGCTAGTGTTTGCACTATATTAAATTCCAGAGTTTCTAGAGATTGGTCACCCTTCCCTTCAATTATAGTTTAAATCCCACCTGATGAGTTGGGCCAGTCTTTTTCTGGGTACATTTTTCCCTGTTTTCCTGAGGTGCAGCCCATTTCTTGCCAAGAGTCCTTGCCATGCAGTCCATGATTCGTACTCATGGTCTCCTGGTTTCTAGCCTGGTGCCTTTACCACTAGACTAAACTGGTTCTCAGATTACCTTTCTCTAATAGTCTTATGTAGCTGATAAACAATAAGAGGAAAAGTGTCAAGGCCCAAGATAACTTCTATTGGAGGACCCAAGAGCTGTTCTCTCTTACTATCATTGACTGCATTCATTCACTCAGGAAAAAGACCTACTACCACACAGTGTCCACCACTCTTGATCTTCAGGAAAGATGCTTAGAAAATTTATCACAGTGATTCACTAACTTATGTTCTAACTCAACATTTTTAAAAGACTCCAGGCAATTCAAAAGAATGCCACTGGACAGCAAATCTGTCAGTGTGGTCATTACTGGCAATATTAATAAATATATTTTATATTTATTTATATAGATATTCACCACCATTGCAAATATATTTTAAATTAAATGTAAATGGATTGATATAATTTAGTTTTCGATCCACCTCTCTTTTAAAGTGGGGCTCCCAGAATACTATTTAAAAGCCAAAGGTAACCCTTGTATGAAAACTGTGTGCTAATTTGTTTACTGGCTTCTTGAACAGCTGAGAAGAGCGGAGGCTTTAGGCTACAGCTAGATATCACCAATGCTCTACTCCAGGTCTGCCTTGAAATAAACATCTTCGAAGACCTCATCTTCATCTTGTCCATCAGTCTCCGGGATCACGTTATGATCATCCTCACAATGACACCAGCATGACGAAACACGTGTCACCGCATAATGCCATATCATCACAAAGCAAACTTCCTCTTTGTACTTGGTGTGACATTGTAACTGAAGGACAAAGGAGCAGTTTGCACTGAAACATCACAATACACTTCAATACCTTCTTCCCTCGTCTCCCAGTACAGATGCTTTTTGCAATCCAACTAATGTCAATGTAGACCTTTAAAACTCAGAGCAGTTTGTGGCTAATGTATCTCCAGAAATATCTGTTCCAAATGTAATGCTTAAATACATTGGTCCTTTGCAGAAATCACCTGTTAAATGTCCTTGCCAAGGGAATATGAGAAGGGGCTGAAAGAGCTGTCTCAGCTCTGAGTCCTGCTTGTGGACTGCTCTTCCCAATACCTACTGTACCCAAGATCCACATTAATGTCTCATTAAGGCAGTCCTCTTCTTCATTTTTTTGCAATAATAATAATAATAATAATATTGGAAGGGACCTTGGAGGTCATATAGTTCAACCCCCTGCTCAGGCATGAAACCCCTATGCCATTTCAGACAAATGGCTGTCCAGTCTCTTCTTAAAAACTTCCAGTATTGGAACATTCATAGCTTCTGGAGACAGGTTGTTACACTGATTAATTGTTCTAACTGTCAGAAAATTTCTTCTTAGTTCTACGTTGCTTCTCTCTTTGATTCGTTTCCATCCGCTGCTTCTTGTCCTGCCTTCAGGTGCTTTGGGGAACAGCTTGACTCCTTCTTAGTGGTGGCACCTGAGATATTGAAACATTGCTATCATGTCACCCCTCATCCTTCTTTTCATTAAACTAAACATACCCAATTCCAGCAACCATTCTTTATATGTTTTAGCCTCCAATCCCCTAATCATCTTTGTGCTCTTCTCTGTACTCTTTCTAGAGCCTCAACATCTTTTTTACATTGTGGTTACCAAAAGTGGATGCAGTATTACAATTCCAAGTGTGGCTTTACATTTTGCTAATTTTATATTCCACCTTTTTAGATCTTCGAAGTCCCTTCCAGCCCTATGATTCTAGGAAGCTCACAATGGGTTATAATAGGAGTTCTTTGTCATGTTATTCCTACAGAAATAATCTTGTGGGCTGGAAGAGAATAACCTACCAAAATTCACCCGGTGAATGTCCATGGGTGAGGATGAGCTTGAACCTGAATGCTCCTCAGTATTAATTCAACATGTTAACCACTGTATTACATTAGCTCCCTGTGCCTTATATTGTGCTCCTGCCCCCACCCCCAATATCATACTATCAATGCATGTTGCTTTTCAAATGCAAAATTAAATTAAACCATTCAAGATCACACTGCTTATTAAAGCTAGTCTGTTCTTCCCATTTTATTTCCATGTAGAAACAACAGGAGGTGGCTTGGCTCCTGGTATTTGATCAGCACCAAAGCCAGATCAATAACTACCTTTTAAAATGTAAATGTGATTCTGTCTCAGACACTTCACTTAACAAGGCACAATGATGTTTCCTGAAGAACCCAGAACAGGACTGAACAAAGATTTGTTTGAGACTGTAGAAATTGCCCATGTCAAATTCTTTGCAAAGCCAGTTGAAAACATTGTAGACCTTGGAATTTCCCCCTTCTCTCATCCAGCAGCTCTGTCCATATCTTGCGGCTATCCAGAATAAAGTTCCAATATTGTTCTCTTTAATAGACAGCTCAGACCATGTGGGTTGTTAACAAGACATCTGTGAAAACTGCATTGAATGAGATATAAAATATAAAATCAAAACGATATAAAAAATGTTGGGAGTGTAGAGAATGAGTGCAGAGAAGAGCAACAAAGTTTATTAGGGGACCGGAGAATAAAACATATGAAGAACAGTTGAAGGAATTGGATATGTCTAGTTTAATGAAAAGATGGACTAGAAGTGACACAATAGCAGTGTTCCAGTATCTTGAGGGTTGCCACAAAGAAGAGGGAGTCAAGCTATTGGGGACCCCCAACAATCTGGATCCTCATTTTACCAACCTCGGAAGGATGGAAGGCTGAGTCAACCTTGAGCCAATGAGAATTGAATTTCTGGCAGTCAGCAGAATTAGCCTGCAATACTGCGTACTAACCCCTGCCGTTGTGCTCTCAATCAGTTGAAACTTTCACATGATTTTAGTAAAATAATGAAGGCATAGTCTACATTATGAACTTTAATCTTTGCTGTATGCTGCATTCTGTGCTATTATTAATAAGGGCAATAATGGTGGCATATGGCACATTTTGCCCAGTTTGCCACAAGTGCAAGGAGAAGCTCACTTTCCCCTGAGTGTGTTCACACTGTTCTATGGAACCTATGAAACATACTCTTGCTTGCATTCCATCAGAAGTAGGTGTCTATGGAGATTCTCAGTCATCCAGGTCATGGTTGTCTGAAAGGTGCTTTTTCAAGAGGTTTGAAAGAAGGGTCACAGAGGCCATCTACATTAAAATTGAACAACCCACTCTCAACAGTGGGGGGGGGATATGACACCACCTATCTCCTGTTTACAACACAATCCTTTCAGCAGTTTCAAAAATGTTCCACCTATTTGCACTATTCAGGAGATCCTGAGGGCACAAGTGGCCTCAATGACCCTCAGAAAGAGTGCTAATGACCAGATGACTGCAAGGAATATAAATCCTTTCATCCTCCACCATTCAGTCAGAACTGAAGAAGCTTCTTGGGTGAGAAGCAAAACATCTTCAAGGAAAAACAAAATCCAGTTGCCTCTTGACACAGGATCAGAGGTAGATGTACATTTTACTAATCCATGGGCTATATTCAATTATATGTAAACTTTGCAGCTTTCTACATACAACTATTGCAAGATTTAATACAATCAAGCCAAGATATAGAATTTTTACATAATGTTCTTTTAAGAGATGCTTTCTCAGTTGTTCACTGGCCTTTATGAATTTAGGGGAAGAATGCTGGACTGTTTATTACTGGCATATGGGCTGCAGCAGAGTCCACTTGTAACTTGATTAGATGTTACAACCATTATTTTGCTGAGGGTGTTTTTAAAGTCACTTTTCTGGTCAATAAATTCTGTTGTGTGTGGGAAGAGGCATATGGAGGTTTGCAGACATCAAGCATCTCTGCTGGGTTTCTAGATTCCACTTTCATTTTACCTCAAGACACTCATGAAACTTGTCCTTCCTCTACACATTTATTAAAGAGGCCTTAAACATGAGGACAGTTATCCATATTATTTTCTTACAATTGTATACATGTTCAAATAAATATGAACGCTATTTCATTGTGGTACTCCTAGTTGAACATTTGAGCCGCATGGCAAACTATAGGCTGTGGACCATATGTCACCACGTATGGCCACACAATTCCTAATGGGCTACTTTACTTCAAGACTGTGCTCCTGAAATCCTTGCCTCCAAAATTCATGACAAAATGGCCAGATGGATAGTATAGTTTGTTGTCTTTTTCATCCAAAATGTTAGTTCCAGTTATGACATTTGCACTTAATGGGACTGACTCCTGTGGCTTTCCAGCAAATCAGAAGTTCAGTTGTGACCTTCAACAGTTTAAAAGTTGTCTACACCTTTATAGATACTCTTATCAGCATGAAATTCTTACTAACTGCTTGGAGTGACTGTCATAATACATTTAATAAAATAAAATGACAAATAAAATAAAATCCTGTTCACATGAACACCAGTACTGGGTAATAATAGACAGCATTAGAACAGTTTATTAATTTTATTTTTTTTTATTTTTTTAAAAAAATTTTAATCCCATTTATATCCCGCCCTTCTCCGAAGACTCAGGGCGGCTTACAATTTAAGCACAAACCAATGTGCTTAGCAATAGCCTTCATTCTATGTATATGCCTGCTTATTAGGGCTTTTGCCCCCCCCAAGCGGCATTATTACAAAGTCAGCTTATTGCCCCCAACAATCTGGGTCCTCATTTTACCTACCTCGGAAGGATGGAAGGCTGAGTCAACCTTGAGCCTGGTGGGATGCGAACCTGCACTAATTGCAGGCAGCTGGTGTTACTTAAGGAGGCATTAGCCCAGTGTTGCCTGCCCTACAATAGCTAGTCATGCATACACAGCAGGAAAAGATTTAAATCCTTTAAATCCATGCTTAGAAGTCTTTTCAAAGTCTGTGTCCCTTTGCTGCTGGTACATGTTAATCTTAGCTGATTAATCAAGGCTAAGGAAGTTCCAGTAAACCATGGACCTGCCCAGTATACAAGACAGTAACCATGTTTAATTCACTTAAATACAAAAAATAAATGAACCCATCAGTGGATTTGTTATGTTAGTAAATATGAGTTAGAAAACTTGAAACTAATGATTCTTATATTTGATTTGTTTCAGAATTGAATCAGTCTCATCTAATTTGGATCTCAACTACCCTTTTCATCTGATGCATGACTTTACAAATTTTGGAACGCTGCTATCAGGTTACCCCTGGTCCTCCTTTTCATTAAACTAGACATACACAATTTTTGCAACCATTCATCATATGTTTTATTTTCCACTCCTGAATCATATTTCTTGCTTTTCTCTGCTCTTTTTCTACAATCTCAACATCTTTTTTATGTTGTGGTGACCAAAACTGGATGCAGTATTCCAAATGTGGCCTTAGCAAGGCATTATAAAGTGGTATTAGCACTTCACGTGATCTTGATTCTATCCCTCTGTTAATGCAGACTAGCACTGTGTTAGCTTGTTTGGCAGCTGCAACAAACAATACAAAAAAAGAAAAATGGAAATAAAAAGATAATTAAAGAAGTGACCACTGTTCTTGTTTACCGTATCTTCTTATTACAGTATCCCTCCTCTTTCTCTAAAATTACATCACATAGTTCCTCTCTATTCCACATTCACCCTTTTATTCAGCAAATCCAAGGTTCTTTTATTCATAATGATGAATAGGATTGGCTTAAATAAGCTCTTAAGATGACTCTAATTATCTTCAGGAAGGCATCCTTTTTGTTCCAATGTTACATATGGATGCTTTCATTAATAAATCTTTTATTGTTATCATCATCCTTATTGTCAGTTTAAATGTTTTTATTTTATTATTATCTCATGATGTTTTATCAAAAATGTGCATATGCCACCTTAAGATGCTTGTGTCATGGGAAGCAGTAAAGAAAGCAATTTAATGACCTAAATAATTGAAAATTGTACCTCATCTGGAATGATTCTTTGGCTTCTATCTTAATCTAACCAAAACATACCTCCTGTTTGTTGTCGTTGTTGTTATTTATGATATCCATCTCTTTACTAAGCAGATGATGGTGCTTCGGTAATGGACATGACACATGTTTTCACATTGTCTATTGACTTCTCATTCTTTCTTTTTTCACCGGCTTCTGTAACCAAAATAGAGAAGGAAGAGAAATCTATTCTTCCCCCACTCCTATTGTTTGTATCACCCATGTAATTTTCACAATGCAAAAAGAGAGCAGTGTTAATCTATGGTAGCCAAATATTTTCTGATTAACAAATATTAATAAAAGTTGTAAGCCCTTGTGGGTTGCAGTTTCATCAAGTGTCAAAGCCACATTAAAGAAGCAAGTAGATGTGATGAACATTTCACAATAACACCCCAAATCATTCAATGGTTGAGTGTTGAGAGGGCAGTTGATTGTGCCAAATCATGTCTTTCAGTTAAGCTGCTTTTATATTACGTGTTGTGTCTGAATGATGATGGATAAATTAGATGTTTATTAAATGAAGCTAATTGATTTTAATTGATGATTGTCCTTTCTTTTCCTTCAATGCTGCTTTCTAATATGTAGTGTCAAGTGCTCTAGATGTAAAATCTTTCCTGGAGACAGGAAATACTATAGTAGAGTTTTTTTCAAGAACATATATTGATTGAGCTACTTATGAATTCATGCTACATATTCATTTGTAGATCAGTTTTGGTAAACTAAAATTCTGATGATTTGCAATCAATCACTGTTCATTCCTTGTAATTTATGTTCAACACCAAGAGCTTTGGATACAATTAAAAAAAATCAAGGAGGCCTACACAAATGAAGGGGTTGAACTTGGTTCCTAAAATAGTCCTTTCTCTCCCTCTCAGAAACTCCATTCCTACTTATTTCATCCTAAGACCAATATTTGAAGGAGGTTGGCTAGGAGAAATATGCTAATGGATGGGAGAGGGTGGGAGAGGGATAGGAAGTGGCCACATTGAGAACCAATATTTGACTTCCCAATTATTTATTTGCTTGTTTGTTTGTTTGTTTATTTATTTATTTATTTGTTTATTTATTTATTTATTTATATTTTTCATTCATTCAGTCAGTTTCTATAGCCACCCAACTAAACCAAATGACTCTGAGTGACTTACAATTCTATGACTCTTAGATATGAAAGAATCCATAATTGATATTCATACTTAGAGGTGTCTGCAAGATCCAACTTTTTCTCAGAATGACAAAAGTAGTGTCACATCATTACAATTCAAGCTCTACACCTTTTGCATATGCATATGCATGTGATATGCATATGTATAAAAAGGATGAAGCTTACACTGTAATAGCGAATTAATGCTGTTTTCACTGTTGTTTCTCCTTGACCCTTCCTGCAGATGAAGGATCAACAAAGTGAATCTGAACATATACATCATATATTAAAACATTTTATTATGAAATGACATTTTTCCCCAGTATAATGCACACACTGCTCTGGGAATAACAAAAAAAGAAACAAACAACTTGACACATAATGAAGTGAGAAATCTGATGGGAAATGATATAATTGTCTAACTCTTTTACCTATATTTTAATTGGTTATGTGTCATCAGCCAAACCAGGTCTTGAGCACATCTAAGTTTACTATCTGATGTGTTGTTTTCCCTTTTCCCTTTTATGTGTATTATTTCAACTGTGTGATTATTTTGATTTTATTTTCAGTGACTCAAAACCTTGGCATGATTTGGCAGACTTGAGTCCCAATCTGTGATATATCAAATGTTACTGCTTACTGCATCATGGAAGAGCAATCACACTCATAGCAGATTCATCACACCCATGTAAGGCATCACCATTGTGTAGCTGGTGACAAGAATCCATCACGAGTCTGCAGTAAAATAAATACAGAGTTAAATATTCATGTGGGAAGTATCCAGCAAGTAGATTTCTCTCACAGACAGACAGAGAGAGAGACAGAGACCAGTATGATACATTAAATAGAATTTGTAACAAAATGGCACGGATATAATTCATGGAGACCAACTAAGACTGTTTCAAAAATACTTTGCAGTTCTAAAATAGATTTGAAAAAGTATATATTTAGAAGTGTTGTATACAAAACAACTTATATAAAGGGTGGATTGATGCACACTACAAGAAAGTGCTAGAGAAAAGTCTATATGTTTGTATGACTTAAAAAAGAATTAGAGAAAGATGTGAAGACTAAGAACTGAATAAAAGTTAGGAATATATATACAGACTGAGTTGTATACATTGTGGAGTCCTTAGTGTTCTCTTGAGTTTGGTTATTTGCTTGCAGATATTTCATTAAGGTATCATTATCAGTAGGTTGTACATTGCTAGTATACAGGTGAAAAATCATAGAAGACAGTACATTTGAAGTATACAGTAACTTGTAGAGTCTTCTAGATTCATTTTTCTGTTTGTGTGGTTTTTTGTGTTTTATTTTTCTGTTGATATTACTGTCTTGACTGTTGCATTCCCTATGTATTTTAATTAATGTCAACTGCTATAAAATATACAATCAAATCTTTGAGGACATTATTTTTAACTCAATAATCTACTATGTGTCTGCTGATTCAGCTTCACTAATGAGTTTCTTTGCTGGTAATTCACTCGTCTTTAGACAGTGGCAGGAAAATAAAAAATAGTGTTTAATTGGACCATCAACAAAAAAACCTTATGTGCAGTCTTGGTGACTGTGAAGACCAGAAACCAATGCAAATGCATCTGCAGAAAGTTCCTTTAAATCAGGGTTGTCTAACCTTGGTAACATTATGACCTGTGGACTTCATCTCTTAGAATTCAGAGAGTTAAAGTTCACAAGTCTTAAAGTTGCCAAGGTTGGATACCTGATTTAAATTGTCAGACTAATAGATACTGTATATTAAAAACACCAGCTGGAGACAGCTTGTTCCATCAAACTCCATCCCCAAAGAGTAGAGTTTTTTCAGATCAAAAATTGTCTTCTGCTAAATGTGCTGTTTAAAAGACACTAAGTGCCTACTGCGCCAGGCACCTGAATGAAGGATAACAAACACACATCAAAGATGGAATGCTGTTCCGGAAAGACCCTTGTCTTTTCAGATGTATCATGTCAGAAAGAGTGAGATGAAAATGGTCATTGTTTACAGAGGAAAACAATGTGTTGTATTGAACTTTTGCATCAATATTAAATTAGAAGTACAATACATTGATTTATTTACTTATTTCCCTTCAGGAACGACAGAAATGCATGTTGTGTTACATTTTCTTCTATCACTTTTTCATTATTTATTTTTGCACTTGCTTTTTCCTAAATATGTTATGAGCTTCCTTCACTCATTGGCACAAATATCCTGATACCACATAATTCATCACATGCTATGTACCAGAAGGATACTTTGGGCTAATTTGAAACAAAGGAAATATATCAGTCTAAACTTTTGCTTTTAACTGTGTACAAACTGTCTTTCTCCAGCTTATTAATAACTACTGTATGTAGGAAGTAGAACCCAGAACATATAATAATAGAGTTGGTAGGGATTATGGAGGTATTCTAGTCCTTGAGCAGGAGACCCTATACCATTTCAGATAAATGACTGTACAGTCTCTTTAGAAAAAACCTATAGTGATGGAGCACCCACTTCTGGAGGCAAGCTATTTAATTGGTTTGTTGCTTTCACCATCAGGAAAGCAGGAATTTCTTCATAGTTCTAGGTTGCTTCTCTCCTTGATAAGTTTCCATCCATTATTACTTGTCTTTCTAGTACTTTGGAGAATAGGCAGCCTCTTAAATTTTGGAACATTGCTATCATGTCTCCCGTAGTCCTTTTTTCATCAGACTAGACATACCCAATTCCTGCAATCCTTCTTCATATCTTTTAGCCTCCACCCCATAATCATCCTTGTTGCTCTTTTCTGCACTCTTCCTAAAGTCTCAACATCTTTTTTATATTGTGTTGACCAGAACTGGATGCAGTATTCCAAGTTTGGTCTTACTAAAACTTTGTAAAGTGGTACTAGAATTTCCCATGATCTTGATTCCATCCCTCTGTTAATGCAGCCTAGGTTTGCATTGCCTTTTTTTGTGAAGCTGTTATGGTTATAAAGATTGAGAATATCTCTGAACATGAAGAACTCTTTTCCATTTTAGCAAGATAACTAAAGCCAGTTTCAACGACCTTTTGATTTGGGTGTTCATCATTCCTAAGTCAGACAATCTATTTTTCAAACAAGAAAAGAAAATGAATCAATTCAGAACTCAACAGGTGTAAAATTTGAACTGAGTCTGTGAATGTTCCTCTCTGTAAATTTTCCCTGCAGATGAAAATCATATTTAAGCAAGACAAGAAAGCTAAGTCAGAAGCAGAAATTGCTGAGAAATATGATATGGGTGTATTTCATATGAACTGGCCAGGTAGTTATCCACTAGGACTTGCAAAAGATTCAAGCAAACATATTCTCCCCTGATCTGGTACATTCTATGGTATCCATATCAATAAATTCCTGAACTTTTGGGCAGCCTTCCAATATGTGCTTCTAGGCAAGTATCAAAGCTTCATTATGGCAGGTATAGCTAATGACATGGGATATGTGGCCATTTAAATCAACCAAGTTATGTCATGTCCTATCAGCTTTTTTCCAGCAGGATGGAAGGCCACAGAAACACCCGAAGAGTGATTATTAGCTACAGTGAAATGTGCCTTTGGCAGTTTGTCCAGGCATGGAAGATGCAGCATGACTTGATCTGCAAATATTCTGCACTTCACTCTGAGCTTTGAGCATATAATAAGTTGTGGCAGAAGACTTGTCAGTGGCTTGTTGTATAACTTGTGGCTGTATCAGTGTCTCATCTGAATAAATCATACACATGGCTAAGCACCAGATGGTAGTGAAATGCAACTGCCAAAAGGAGTGAGCAGACTCCATTGTGTGCTGACACAGTTCCTTGCTGAAGTGTTTCTTTTTAAAAGAGTTCATGGAAACATATGCTAAAAGGAGGAGGTTCTTTATTTGCTTGCTGTTGTTCAAGCAACTGTGGTTCTTCACTGTTATTACTATATTATTTTTCTTTCCAATGTTCACAGTCCCAATGAATAAATGACATATTTGTAATTTTGTTATCTGACATTTTATTCTTTACTATTTCCCCCTCTTCCTTCCCTTCTCTTGCTTTTGTTTTATGCTAGTTTGGGTATAGAGCCATCCTTTTAAAGGATAATGTTCTGCAATGTGCTTTGTCCAATGAATTGTGGTACAAACATGGCTACCATTAAACACTTCTTGGGGGAAAATACAACAGATTCCAAACATAGTTTTTAGCTTCTTGGAAAGATTGGTTGCATAGAGAACTTAACTAGAAGAGAACCTGGTTGAGGAGTTAAAAAGCTCTGAATCTTCATGTTTCACTTCTCATCCAAAAAGCTTCTTCAGTTCAGAAGAAACTTCTTGGATGAGAAGTGAAACATCTTCAAGGAAAAACAAAGGAAGTCCAGTTGCCTTTTGCAAAAGCACCTTTGGAACAACCATAACCTGGATGACAGAATCTCCATAGACATTCCTTCTTTGTGATCTTAGTTCAAACCAGGGGACCCACACCTACAATTAATCTTGTCATTAGTCTTCCTAATGTAAATTGTAAGCAATGGATTGGTGGTGAAGCAGGTTGTCAAAAGGCTACTTTCCTTCCCCTACTAAGATCTGGAATCATCTTCTTCCATTATTTTCTGTGTCAGGAAAACATTTCCTTGATTTTTCTATTGCATACAATAAACATCCCTCTTTGATTTATCTGTTGCATGCTCTTCTTTACAGACACTTTCACTGAGAGGGGAAATCTGTTACTTGCAAGGGTATTTGGGGGGTTGTTCCCCATAGGAAAAAGTCATCAGTGATGCTTGTAAAAATTATTTGTATTATTCCTTACAGCTCAAAGAGAGAGACAAAGATAGACTGCCATAAAACTTTATTTCTAATCAATCATGCTCTAGTGATGGGCTTCCCATACTGCCACCAGATCTCTGCACTATAGGTAATTAACATTATTACAGCACAGCTACTCTACAAAGGAGAAGACAAGTTAAGGTGGCTTTCATGATTCTGACTAGCATGTTCCCGAAGCCCAATTTAATCATTTATAAATAACATCTAATCTCTTCCTGTGTCACCAGTTTCCTAAATACAGTTATAAAATGACTTAACTGGGATTGAGATTTTAAATTGACAAAGCCTCTAAGAAATGGCAAGGGAAGATAGACAATACCCATCACAATATGCCTAGTAGAGAGATAAGATGATCACGGAAGTGTTCTAGAGCTGAGCAGAAGTTATCTTTACTTTTTTTTTAGAAATGGAAACTTTAGGAAAGGAAAGTTAGAAAGTGTTACAAAACTGTTATTTATTGGGAGGGATATAGGATGAACAGAACAAATTTACCTTCAGTGATGAAGAAACCTGCTACTAGTGTGTGTGTCTTGAGCAGAGTTTCTCACCTGGTCAGCATGAAGATAGGTGGATTTCAGCCTCCAGAATTCCCCAACCAGCTCTGGGAGTTGAAGTCCACCCATCTTCAGGTTGCTGGTCTAAACACTGGAAACTTTATCTTCCCATGAATTCCTCCATCATATCACACAGACTGTTCTTAAAACCAATGTAGTGATGTGCCATCAACTCAATGGACATGACGGTTGGTGATCTAAGATATTACAACCACAGCTGATAAAGCTTAAAAACTGTAGCTTGGTGTGTTTTATAGTAAGACTGGCCATGCCCAGTTCTAACACTGCAGTCTTTTGGTCCATGTTAATCCTGTCTAACAGTCTGATTCTTAGTGGGTGATAAATTAGTTGAAGAATAATTCAGATGTTATGCAGAAGAGAAGAAGGAAGAAGGAAAAAAAACAGATGGAAACAGAGATACAAAATAATTACCTCTTTGTTCTGGCACATTGTGCATAAAAATAAACAAATACAAATTTAAGAGTCAAATTGCTTTGCAATTCACAGCTATAAATTAAGAATAAAGCTGTTGAGGCTTTAATTTCTGGGAAACTTGAAGGATTTTAAAATGCACTTATATATTTTTAGATGCCATATTTTGGAACTGAAATATTTGGAACATAAGAAGTCCACTCGTGACCCATCATAAGTCCCACCACAAGACCCTCACTTGACACATCCACACCTGATCCTTTACAAGACCCATCACAAGATCCATCACAAGACTCTGACCTGATGGGGCCTCACCATCACAAGACCTACTGACCACCTGAAGCCCTTATAAAAAGAAGAACACTGACACTGACATCCCTTAAACTCTGCTGATGATATTACCTAGCCTGGTAACAAAACATTCAGCAACCAACCCACAAGCTCAGAGAATGAACCGTCACCCTCATCCTACACCTGAGCTATAGATATTCACCACTATTTATGTTTGTTCTTCACTTGCTTGTTCCAAAAGTCTGAAGCATCATAGGAAGGCATATACAGATTGCAGGCAATTAAATAAATAGCAGGGGGAAATCAACCCCTCCACCCCAGAATGTCAGAATATAAACAAAAAGTAAAGTAATAAAGAAAAACCAAGGGTTACTTCAGAACATCTGTTTCCAATTTGCAGAGAAGGTGCACAATTGAGTGGCAACCCTGCATAGACATTTTTTTTTTGCCGGCTCCAAAGATGGCGGACGTGCTGGGGAGAGCTCCGTAACCCCCAGTGGTAAGGCGTCCCCCCAGGAGCCCCCCAGGGATGTCAACAGACCCCTGGGGTGGGGTCAGAAGTTGGGCAGCTGAGATGGGCAATGTGCTGTCCGCTGCCGCCCCGAATCAGCTGTAGAGGTGCCGGGACATCCCCGCCCCACCGCCTGGGCCGTTGGCGGCTGTTTTAAATGGGGCCAGCATCCTCGCTCTGCCTCAGCCGCCTGATCTACTCTGGGCGGCGTCGGCGTCGGCGGCGTCTCCGAAGGATCAAAGGAGACGCCGCAGATCAGCTGTGAGGCGGAGGCGGCGAAAGCGAAAGCGAAAGCGGTGAGAGCGCCCCAAGCCCAAAGTCGGCCATCTTCCCAGGGGGCTGGAAACAGCGGAGGCGGTTGGCGGTGACATCTTCGGCACACCCCCTGAGCCGCTGCGGCTGCACAGCCAGCTGAATTGCGGCCGACGCCTCTGCTCTACCTCGGCTCCCCTGGCCCGCTCCCGGGCAACGGCGGCGTCTCCGAGGATCAGAGGAGGCGCCGCGGATCAGCTGGGCGGTGGAAGAGGCGGCAGCGGAGACGACGGCAACCGGGACTGCTTCTCCAGGCCCAGTCATCCGCCACCCAGGGGCCTAGACAGCGGCGGTAGCGCTGTCGGCATGGCATCTCCGGCCCGCCCCCTGTACCGCTGCTGCCGTTACAACCATCCTGAGCGGGGCCGGAGTTGCTGTTCTGCCTCGGCTGCCTAATCTGCTCCCGGATAGCGGCGGCGTCTCCGAGTGATCAAGGAGATGCCGCAGACCAGCTTTACGACGGTAGCGGCAGCGAATGGGTGCCAACGACTCCTCTATGCCCTATACGGCGGAAGCGGCGGCAACGAAGGCGAGGACGGTGGTGACATCCTCTCCGGGCCCCGGGTCGACCGTTTTTGCCCAGGGCCCTCTGACAGCGGCGGTAGCGGCGGAGGCGAGGCATCTACGGCACACACCCTGAGCCACCTCGTCGAGGCACCTTGAACGGAGATGGCAACAGCAGCGGCATGACACCAGGGACTACCATACCTCTGGGAGGCCACGCTCTGGACGGTCCCCAACCAATAGGGGCCTATGGAGCTGCGGCCGGGAACAACGCCCAGAGGATCAGGGAGGGAACTGTTTGGGCGGCTGAACCACCAGAGCTGACGCCAATTAATGAATCCCTCCATCTTGCCTTCTACCCACTCTCAACCACCCTTGCCCATTCTCGCCCCACAGGACATAACGGGCCTGGGTGCAAGCCACGGTGGCAGAGTGGCTTGGCCTTACACCTGCAACCCCATAGAGGTGAGAGCTCTATGGGGTATGCTTCACCCAGAGTACGTTCTGGACCACCCCCGGAAGCAGAGACACAACCCATTGTGAGAGGATGAGGAGTGGCCTGCTTCTGGGGGTTCGCCCGGCCAAGTGGCAGTGGCAGGGCGATGATCCAAAACGCACCTACCCGACTCGACCCTCCTGCAAATTCACCATCCAGGGGACTGCCTTCCCGGAACCCCTTGTGACTATGCTCGTTCAATACTCCAGCACAGTACTACACGCCCTCAGGGGTTCCCCACTCTCCTGGGTGCGACCCACCTGCATCACATCCAATCTCGATGACGGGCCCAACCACTGGGCCTCTGAGAGATGGCCGGGCAGGGTCAGGGGCCTCCAGCATAAGCCCAACAAGAGGCCCCTGATTAAGTTCTTAGTTAAGTTTTTTGTGGGGTTAGGGAGGGGGGAGGGAGAAGACTATGGTTGCACGGGAAAGGCACGCCTTCCAGCCACCATAACACATGCCAGGCCCACGACCGTTCGCCGACGGTGTACAACGAGGACCAGTCACCGATAATACCCAGTGGCGTACTGACAAACATCCCATTCCAAGGATGGTGGGGAATGGCAGAAGGTGCACAGACAGAGGGCCGTATTGTCACCGGGAGTGTCATCTCCACTCTGTACAAGCGGTGAGATGCTCCGACCCTCTGTACTCCCCCGGAGGACCCGGGAGCAAAGGTGTGCACCCTCCCATGCTAAGGCTGGTCTACCTGAATGCAAGGTCCGTAGCTAACAAAGCTCACCTCATTCGTGACCTAGTGGAGAGCGAGCATGCGGACCTGGCTTGCATCACGGAAACCTGGCTGGGCCCAGAGGGTGGTGTCCCTCTGGTTGACCTCTGCCCGCCAGGTTTCCAGGTGCTGCACCAGCCTCGGGCCCATGGGAGGGGCGGGGGAGTGGCAGTTATCATCAGGGAATCCCTTAGCCCGCGAGAGACCACCGTCCCTCAGATGGTCGGGTGTGAGTCTCTCCTACTGAGATTCGGCCCAGGGGTGCAGTTGGGCCTGCTGCTGGCGTACCTACCACCTAATCGTGCAGCGGCGGCCCTGCCCGAGCTACTCGATGCTCTCTCAGGGTTGGTGGTTGAATTCCCAAGACTCATGGTCTTGGGCGACTTTAATCTACCGTCCCTGGGAGGATCGTCCGAACTGGCTCGGGAGTTCATGGCTTCCATGGCGGCCATGGACCTGTCGCAAATAATTTCTGGACCGACTCATGAGAGAGGCCACACCCCAGACTTGGTGTTCTTGTCTGGACGGTGGCGTGATGATATCGGTTGGGGTGCCACAACTGTTACGCCCCTGTCATGGACCGATCACCACCTCCTGCGGCTAGACTTCCCCCTTGCCACCCCCCACCATGGGTGCATGGTGCCAGTCAGATGGTACCGCCCTAGGCGCCTAATGGACCCTGATAAGTTCCAGGCAGCGCTTAGGGACACGCATGCACTCCCTGCTCACAGCTCGGCGGATGCCTTAGTGGAAGCCTGGGAAAAGGCAGCCACGGAGGCTCTGGACCGAGTTGTACCCTTGCGGCCTCTGACCCGGCGCAGATCCCAGTGAGCCCCATGGTTCACCGAGGGGCTCCGGGAGATGAAGCGTCGGAGACGGGGCCTAGAGAGCCATTGGAGATCCAGTCGATCCGAATCCGACCGATTGCGACTAAGAATCCTCACCAGGTCTTATCTCGCTGCGATAAGGGTGGCAAAATCCAACTACTTTTCCACCCTCATCGCGTCCGCAGATAATCGCCCGGCTGCCTTGTTCAGGGTGACTCGCTCCCTATTAAACCAAGAGGTGAGGGAGGAACCCTTGCAGGGTCGAGCCGAGGAATTCGGTCAATATCTGCTGGATAAAATTGCTCGGATTCGAACTGGCCTGGACTCCAACTGGGCTGAGATGGAAGAACAAGACATGGACAGTCTTGTCGACGTCATCTGGGAAGAATTTGATCCTGTAACTCCTAAGGAAGTGGACAGGATTATGAGAAGGTTGAGCTCCTCCACATGCTTACTGGTCCCGTGCCCTTCCTGGCTGGCCTATGCAGCTCGAGAGGGGACACGAGGCTGGTTCCTAGCGGTCATCTCTGCTTCTCTGAGTGAGGGTCACTTCCCCACCGCCTTGAAGGAGGCGGTGGTGAGACCTCTCCTCAAGAAGCCCACCTTGGACCCATCCTCTTTGAATAACTTTCGTCCTGTCTCCAATCTTCGCTTCCTTGCGAAGGTTGTTGAGAGCGTGGTGGCGCACCAACTTCCTCAGATCCTGGATGAAGCGGTTTATCTAGACCCGTACCAATCGGGTTTCAGGCCGGGCTACAGCACGGAGATGGCATTGGTCGCTCTGATGAATGATCTCTGGAGAGCCCGGGACTGGGGCCATTCCTCTGCCCTAGTCTTATTAGACCTCTCGGCGGCTTTCGATACCATCGACCATGGTATCTTGCTGCGACGCCTCAGGGGACTGGGAGTGGGAGGCACGGTTCTGCGTTGGTTCTCCTCCTTTCTCCAGGGTCGCTCGCAGTCTGGTGCTGACAGGGGGACAGAGGTCGACCCCGAGGCCTCTCGCTTGCGGAGTCCCTCAGGGGTCGGTCCTCTTGCCTCTCCTGTTCAACATCTACATGAAACCGCTGGGTGAGATCATTCACAGTTTTGGAGTAGGGTACCATCAGTATGCTGATGACACCCAGCTTTTTATCTCAACTCCAAACAATATCAGTGATGCCCTAGACGTGATGTCCCGCTGCCTGAAAGCGGTCCGGGAATGGATGGGGAGGAACAGGCTTCAACTGAACCCGGACAAGACTGAATGGCTGTACGTACCGGCAAGCCAGGATATTCAGAACGTCCCATTGCTTAACATCGGGGACAAGTTACTACCCCCTGTTGATAGGGCCCGCAACCTGGGTGTCCTCCTAGACTCGCAGCTCTCCCTGGAAGACCACATAGGAGCTGTGACCAAGGGGGCCTTCTCCCGGGTTCGACTAGTTCGCCAACTACGGCCTTATCTGGACCTGGATTCCTTACGTACAGTCACCCATGCCCTTGTGACCTCTCGCCTAGACTATTGTAACGCTCTCTACATGGGGCTGCCCTTGAGATCCACTCGGAAGCTTCAACTGGTGCAAAGTGCAGCGGCACGGACACTCTTGGGAGCCTCCCGATACTCCCATATCACACCTCTCCTCCGTGCGCTGCACTGGCTTCCGGTTGCCTTCCGTGTGAAGTTCAAGGTGCTAACAATGACATACAAAGCCCTACATGGCATGGGTCCGGACTACCTACGGGAGCACCTTCTGCCAATGTCAGCACCCCACCGTCCTGTGCGCTCCCACAGAGAGGGCCTCCTCAGGGTGCCACCGCTCAAGGAATGTCGGCTGGTGGCCCCCAGGGGGAGGGCATTCTCAGTGGGTGCGCCAGCCCTCTGGAACAGCTTACCAACCGAAATCCGGATGGCCCCCGACCTCCGTACCTTCCGACGCGACCTAAAAACCTTCCTGTTCCAGCAGTCCGGCCTGGCATGATAGCTTTAATTGGGGTCCCAGTTTGTTTTTACTATTGTTTTTTATTGTTTTTTATTGTTCAATCTGTATACCTTCCTTCCTCTGTACACCGCCCCGAGTCCCTCTGGAGAATGGCGGTCTATAAAAACAAACAAATAAATAAATAAATAAATAAATAAATAAATAAATAAATAAATAGACATTATTGAAATGAATTGGAGATGAAAAGATCATGTGTTTCTAACCACTGGTTTAAATGTTCCTCCATCTGAAGAAAGAGCCACTTGAATTCCCATCATGGGCAAAAATCTATTAGATTGATTTCAAAATTTGTTTTCCCAACTGTCCTTAAATATTGATGGTTATTTGCAATAGCCATTGGTTTGCCTGGTTTTTAAACTATGTGGTGGAGTTGCAAATCTCAGAAGCTAGCAATAAATGTCAATAGCTGCAAGGTTTATAATAAACTCAATCTTTGCTCAAGGTATTCTCCATGGATTTGTATAAGCGCACTAATATATTGGGAGATTATGGTCATCAAGTGTAATGACTCCCACACATTTTGGTGCAAAACTACAGATCATTCATTTAGAAATCCTGAATATCATGTACCTGCAGCTGTTTGGTAGCTCACTTTCAATCAATATGTGCATAGGGGTACAATAATTCCTCTGTGGTTTTAGATTTAAACACAGATAAACTTCCAAGCTGGCTAACAATATCTGTAAGGGAAATGAGGCAGCTAATAGATTAGCTGAAAAGTAATAAAGCTCATGGGGATGACCTTGTCCTTACTACGGTATTCAAAAAAAGCAGTGATTGGTGGACTGCAATACCAACAGCACTATTTACTTAGATTAACAATTCAACTCACATTCCAAAAGCCTTGGGAATGGCAGACTAGCCAATCTATAAGAAAGGCCAGAAGAAAAATCCTGCAAATTGCCACCCACTCATGTTTCTGAACATAGTCAGCAAAATATACACCAAACATTTATACAAGAAACTCTCTGACTGGATAAAAGCCAATAGTAGTAGAACAGAAGAACAAGCAGAATTCAGATCCACAGCTGACCATTTACTTAAATATGAGTATGACTGTTCAATTCTAGATACCCTTGGTTGACCTGAGATCAAACTTGGATTTAATTTTCAGAGCTACTCTATGGAAGAACTTCAGAACATTAAGAAAAGATTTATCAGATCAGCAGTAGCATGCAGAGCAACTTCATTCATTTGGTTTCTCTAACACAGGGAACAAAACAAGGATGTCTCTTCACCACTGTTCAGTTTCTATATATGTTCAACGGAAGCATCTTCACAAGCAAGAGTTCAATCATCCTTGAACATCCTGATATGCCAGTATATCCAGTGGTGGGATTCAGATATGTGAACAACCAGTTCTCTGTGTGGATGCCACTTCTGTAAGTCTGTTCTGGGCTTGAGCAACAAAAAAATAGCTACCAGTTCTGCCCAAGTGGTGCAAACTGGCTGAAGCCAACCACTGAGTATATGGTCATCCTATCCTGTTCAGGGCTCAGAAGAGCAATAAAAGCTTTTACACAATATTGTCAGAACTAAAATTTGCAAATAAGCTACAAAAGAACTCCTAAAGTCTTTTGTCAGGAGGGTGAAAGAGCAGATCTGGACCACTCCTGGTAGTAAACTAGAGCAGGTCAAATGTTTCATTTTAACTCATTCAAACTAACCATGGTTTGACCAAACAAAACTGATATGCCTGTTCCATGTTTAGCTGAAACAAAATGCAAAATAGTTTTGAATATTTCAACTAAAGGAAAGTGATGATCACTCAAAACAAGTTCCACGGGATGCGAACATTCTGGCAACCATGAGAAGGCAGCAAAGAGATACATAAGACTCTATCTTTGCTCCCACCTAATGGTCATCTCTTATATTTGCAGCCCAAATATGGTAGCCTTGCCCAACCTTTCTTGGAACTCAGAATACAACAGTAATACACCTGTATGAAGAGAGAAATTATTAGCATTGATCCTTCTGTTTTTGATCTCTCATGCAAAACATAACCCTTTCAAATTCATTAATTCCTCCAAAGCAGGGGTGTCAAACTCGCAACGTCATGTGACGTGTCACAACGTATCGTGACTTGTTTTCCATTGCTGGCAATGGGATGGGCGTGGCTTCAGCATGATGCATCCGGCCCATGGGCCAGCAGTTTGACACCTCTGCTCCAAAGCAACAGGACATCCTGGCAGAAGATATTAAGGTGCTTCCAGTCAACTCATTATGTGGTTATTTAAAAAAAAACAAAACTCTAAAACTGGCATCTTTGAAATTAAAGTTATTTATCTTCTAATCAAAGTCATAGCCCAGACTTTGCAGACAGTCAAGAACATAGATTTTCCACCTCCATCCCTTTATTTTAATGTTCTATCTGCACACAGGTTTATTGTGGTTGCTTTGTTTTGCTAGCTGGATCTTTTTTGTTGTCTCCTTTCTGTTGGCAATACAACAAATTTGCTTGGTGGAGACCCCACCCTGGAATACAAATAATGTCCTCTCTGCCTGGCTCCTAGCATTTAGATCCAAAAATATAAACTTCAGTGATTCATTAAAAGATGTAGCGCACACTTGCTCAGAAAAAAAATATTTTCTTTTTCACTTGAACTGTTAAAGAATCAGCCTGAAAAACAATAAAACTGAGCACAATGATCTCTTTCAAGCAAAAGGCACAAGGTCTGCATCAATGGGATCCAAGCACATGTGCAGAGTAAGCTTAGCAGCCAACCAGGAAGAGGTATATTTTGCTTTTTAGACTACATTGTGAATTCTTCATAAACAAAAAAGACACAAGAGAATGCAAGTCACAGAGTACAACAATAAAGAAACATTTTTAAAAGAACCACAGCATACCAAGCAAGCAAACTCATTGTTTTGTTTTTCAAAGGCTTTCAAAATCAAAAAGTCCAAAAAAGCCGGTCTACCAAAGCAACCCCCATAAAACCTTTTTGAGAAAAAATAATAATTAAACTGCATTGATGATGGCTTCAGATTCTTGATGGTGGAATCGATTTCAGAATACCTTTGAAGCTGGAAGGCAAAATCACTGCAGATAGTAAAGCATCCCCAATTTCAGAATCAACAGGAATCGGGAGCTTGCAGAGTTCATTCACACTCTAGTCTACACCCACAACTCAGCTCATCAGCCCTACCAAATCAACACTGTGTGAGTAGTTTTTCTATTTACATCATTTGATTGTGAACTTAATCACAGTAGTGCATGCTCACCCACAAACCCTTTGATGTTTCCTCCAGTTTTCCATTTGCTTTCCTTTTGAAGGCAATACACATTAACCTACCCAGTCCTGCTTCCCCTAAGATTTTTAGAAAAAGCAGCAGTAATTTATTTTCCAGCAGCCAGGCAATTACAAGGTGATTTCTCTTCTGTTAACCAGAGCGTTGACTTTATACTGCATATGCTGTGTGCTGTAAGCATATGTGGCCTCAGAGGCAGTGTACATTATTTTTCCCAGCTAAGGCAACATCATTATTGATTATGGGTAAACGTAGGAAGACCATGGCAAGTGGGACTGGGGGAGTTTGGAGAGCCATTGGGAGATGATAGTGAATCCCACAGCAGCTCTGATGATATCTGAACTAAATAAATAACTAAATAAGGGATGCAGGGTCATTCATTATGAGCTTCTCTCAGCAATATTGCTGAGGGACTGAAAGTGACAGCCAGGAAACCACAATTGTTTGTTTGTTTGTTACATTTCTACACTACGTATCTCACCTAATGACTCTGGGCAGTTTAAAACAGCATAGTTGATCTCATCCAGTCCTATGCTATTGGCCAGGAATCATCCCTGTATGATACAGTATGTTCTAGTCTGCAACTGGTATAACCCAGATGAGCTTATTTCTTAGGGACTGCTATCAACTTTTAATATTTTTATTTTATTTTATTATTCTGTTTTATTTTATTTCTGTACTGCCTATCTCCCTCAATGTATCAGTGGGAGCTGGAGAGTGAGAAGGGGATAGTCCTCTGTTCTATAGTCCTAGGCCTCCATAGTAGGTCCAGGAATTCCAGCAAGGAGAGACTAATTCCTGGGGAAATGAATCACTCAACCAAGGCACTGTGCAAGCATGAGTGGTAGTGGTTATGGGCTTCTCAGAACCTGAGAAAGTGGATGATGCTTTGCAAAATTTTATTCGCTCAATTTTTTGCACATTCCTCCATTATCAATAAAACAGTTAACCACTCCCTCTGTTTTTCCCCCCCTCCAATAAAGAATGGTTACCAGCATCAATTTCCTGGATGTGCAGCTAATGAGTAGTCTGGCTTGTTTGCTCAACAGTGAGGTACTGGTGAAGCGGGCAGAGCAGCGCCTGCATTTTCTGCGTTGCATGAGAAAAGCACATCTTCCTTTCCCTATCCTTACCACTTTCTACAGAGGGACAATCAAGAGCATCTTGTCATTGTTGTTGTTGTTGTTAGTTGCGAAGTCATGTTCGACCCATTGTGACCCTATGGACAATGTTCCTCCAGGCTTTCCTGTCCTCTACCATCTTCTGGAGTCCATCTAAGCTCACGCCTACTGCTTCAATGACTCCGTCCAGCCATCTCATTCTCTGTTGTCCCCTGCTTCTATTGCCCTCAATCTTTCCCAGCATTAGGCTCTTCTCCAGTGAGTCCTTCCTTCTCATTAGGTGGCCAAAGTATTTGAGTTTTAGCTTCAGGATCTGGCCTTCTAAAGAGCAGTCAGGGTTGATCTCCTCTAGGACTGACCGGTTTGATCGCCTTGCAGTCCAAGGGACTCGCAGGAGTCTTCTCCAGCACCATAGTTCAAAGGCTTCAATTCTTTGGCGCTCAGCCTTTCTTATGGTCCAGCTTTCACTGCCATACATTGCAACTGGGAAGACCATAGCCTTGACTATGCGCACTTTTGTTGACAGGGTGATGTCTCTGCTTTTTAGTGTGCTGTCTAGATTTGTCATGGCTTTCCTCCCAAGGAGCAAGCGTCTTTTAATTTCTTGGCTACAGTCCCCATCTGCAGTGATCTTGGAGCCCAGGAAAATAAAATCTGTCACTACCTCCATTTCTTCCCCATCTATTTGCCAGGAATTGAGAGGGCCGGATGCCATGATCTTGGTTTTCTTAATGTTTAGTTTCAACCCAAGTTTTGCACTCTCCTTCTTCACCCGCAACAAGAGGCTCTTTAGTTCTTCTTCACTTTCTGCCATTAGAGTGGTATCATCTGCATATCTTAGGTTGTTGATGTTTCTTCCAGCAATCTTAATTCCAACTTTTGATTCATCTAGCCCTGCCTTTCTCATGATGTGCTCTGCATATAAGTTAAATAGGCATATAAACAACACTTATATGCTATGTCCTGGACAAGATCATACAGCATCACAGTCTGGTTTAGAAGCATCACTGCTTCAGACAGGAAGGAGGTTCAGAGAGTGGTGAGGATGGCTGAAAAGATCATTGGCAGTTCCCTCCCTTCCATCCAGGACATAGCACATAAGTGTTGTTTGTGAAGGGTCAGTAAGATTGTCTGGGACACGACACATCCTCTTCACAACCAGTTTTCCTTTTTACCTTCTAGGAGGAGGCTCCATGGTATCCGAAGCAGAACATCCAGATTCAGACATAGTTTTGTTTCATACCGTATTAACTTTCTGAACTCTAAAGCTTCCTCCTTCCATATGTATTCAAGATGGGCAGTGATTAATATTTATATGTTACATATATGTAAGAGTATAGGTCTATACATATTTTATATAGTATGCTTAAATGTGTGTTATGTATGTGCACACTTTGAGAGCAAGCAACTAAATTTCATTTTTAATGTGTGCCCGCAGTAAAAAATGACAATGAAGTTTATCTATCTATCTATCTATCTATCTATCTATCTATCTATCTATCTATCTATCTATCTATCTATCTATCTAACAAATTTAGAGATAATGTAGTGCTAAAATGCCTTAGGCCAACTGATAACATTTTAGTAACATAGCCTCCCTCCTTAATCAACCAGTCAGGGCCATGGATCTATATCACACTGGTCAAGCTTGCAGTCCAAGTATCCTATCCACTTCCAAAGAATCAACAGGACCAAACACACTTCAAATAAGGAAGCTTGTTGGGCCTACTGTTCATGACTGGGAAGACATGGTTGAAATCTGGATGCTCCTATGGTCATCATTCAACCATGCAGTTCATGGTTATTCTCATATCTTCTGTCATGTAAGGGTGCCAATAGAAGAATTTATTTATTCCCATTTATTCTCTGTTCTTGTTTTTTAATTCATTCCCAAATGATGACATAGCTCATCACCTTGTCTGGCACCTGAGTTTGCTCAGAATTCTGATGAGGGACTTCACTATATGCTTTTAGAAAATCAGAATATATACAATGTATATGTGATAATCTTTGTCTCTAATAGAACAGAATATCTGTCACCCAGGATTGAAACTGTGGACTTCTTGGTGCTCGTTTCATTACCCAACTAGGTAACATCATTAATGCAAGTGAGTGTTGAATTTGTTTGCCCTGTAATTTTTGGTGGGGGTGTAGTTTCCTCCCTGGCGGTTCCTTGATTAAAATATTTTTTTTTTCTTCCTGATTGATGCCGATACCTCCTTTTTTGAATGAGGGTTGCTGGTGGGGGTGCATTGTAGTATTTTGTTTCCTTCTTAATTTGTTTTATTGTCTAGTAAATGAAGTTTATCTATATGCATCTGTTGACTGATTTGTCTGAATGCCAAACTTTGTTAATATGTTTAGTGAGTCCATCGAAAGAGTCTAAAACGGGGGTCGACAAACTTAAACATTCAAAGAGCCATTTGGACCTGTTTCCCACAGAAAAGAAAACACCGGGAGCCACAAAACCCTTTTGACATCTAAAATGAAGATAACACTGCATATATCATTTTTTACCTTTATGCTATATATAAAATAACAGAGCTGTAGCAAAGGAAAGAGCCACATGTGGATCCGGAGCCATGGGTTGCTGACCCCTGGTCTAAAAGCTTCTGGCAATTATGCCATGAGTATGAGAATATACTTTTTCTTCCAGCTTAATAGTGCTTATTCTTATTATCATCCCTTTTCTGCATTTCACCTAAGGAAATATTTCTGCTGTCTTAAACTAAATGTAAGACTTTGTGTTCTGAACCAGCCCTCTTCTGGCCTTGTAAAGGCAAACCCCTATTTAGAAAGAAGAGACTGGAGAGCGTCCAAGGCTAAAAGGCATCCGCCAAGATTTATTACGCAGTTAACAAAAACACTAGAGCTTGTCTTCTCAAGCGGAAAAGTTGCTTTCAGCAACCAGCCCCTCCCCAAACACTCCTTTTATAGAGAGCTCAGGGCGTGGTCTCCCTGTGCCTCCTCCCGAGGAGTCCCACATTCTTTCTTTGTTTGTTCCTGCTCGACTGCCTCCTGCGTCGGGCGTCCTTGAACAGGGCCAGCTGTGGGTCATCATCTTCCGCACTATCGGGCTCACGCAGCTGAGAAGAGGGCCCCGGCTGGGAACTCTGCCAAGCCTCCA
The DNA here is from genome assembly GCF_947247035.1 of Vipera ursinii. Lineage (NCBI taxonomy): Eukaryota > Metazoa > Chordata > Lepidosauria > Squamata > Viperidae > Vipera > Vipera ursinii. The sequence continues at coordinate 20,182,109 of NC_139512.1, read as the reverse complement.
CGCCATCATCAACCGGTTCGTCTCCCACACGGTCCTCCTCCCCCTCATCTGAGTCATCCGACACATCTGAGCCGGCTGCCGAAACCACAGGCTGGCCCTGAGTCACAACACTATCCCGCACCGCAGGGCCCTTCCCCCGGGTCTGCCGATCCGGATGCGGTCGGGATGGGAACTGTTCGTGAAACGCAGTCACCAACGCAGGGGCATGAACGGCGGTCGCGTCTTCCCATGTGAAGTCCTCCGGCCCGTACCCTTTCCACTCGATCAGGTACTGGAAGCGACCTTTCAGCCAGCGGGAATCCCTGATGCTGGCGACCTCGTACTCGGGGGTGCTGCCTCCATCACGAGTTCCTGATGGGGGAGATTCCGCTTGGCGAAGTGGACAGGCCGGTTGTTCGGGGACCAACAAGGACCGATGGAAGACGGGGTGCACGCACAGGGAACGTGGCAGAGTTAAACGATAGGCGACTGGATTGATGATGGCCTCGACTGGGAACGGTCCAAGGTAACGGTGGTCCAGCTTCCTCGCCGGCCGAGTGGATGGTAGGTTCCTGGTGGACAGCCAGACCCGATCCCCCACCGATAGTGGAGGCGTATCCCTTCTCGACCGATCGGCGAACCTCTTGTAGTCGGCCTTGGCCTTCTCCAGCTGCCGTCGCACCAACCGATGGATCGCCTGTAACTCCGCCATAAATTCGTTCGCTGCCGGCTCCGATGAGTCCACGGGAGAAAGGGGGAAAAACCGGGGGTGATAACCCACGTTGGCCAAGAACGGTGTCATCTGCGTGGAGGTGTGCTGCGAGTTGTTAAAGGCAAACTCGGCTATGGCCAAATAGTCCACCCAATTGTCCTGCTGCAGGTTAACGTAGCAGCGCAGATACTGCTCTAAGATGCCGATGACCTTCTCGGTACCCCCGTCGGTCTGAGGATGATGCGCGGACGAGAGGCAAACCTTAATGTCCAACGCCCGCATCAACTCCTGCCAGAAGCGGGCTGTAAACTGGGCCCCCCTATCGGAGACGACTCTATCGGGAAGGCCATGCAGCCGGAACACCTGTTGGATGAACATGCGACTAGTGGCGCGAGCTGACGGTAAGCCGCGACAGGGGATGAAGTGCGCCATCTTGGTCAACATGTCCACCACCACAAACACTGTCGTGAAGCCGGAGGATGGGGGTAGATCCGTCAGAAAGTCCATGGACACAGCCCCCCAGTGTCTCTTGGGTGTTGGCAAGGGCTGCAGTAAACCAGGCGGGGCCCCTGTCGCTGACTTGGCCTGCCTGCAAGGAATGCAGGAGGTGACATAAGACTGGACATTGTGTCGGACTCGGGGCCACCAGAAGGTACGGGAGACCAGGTTCAGAGTCTTGAACAGGCCAAAATGCCCCGCAGCCGGGTTATCATGACACTGGCTGAGGACGAGTCCCCTGAGTGGCCCTCCTGGAACATAGAGCCGGTCACGATAATACAGGAGTCCATCCGCGACCGACCAAGGCGAATCTGGCCCCACCTCTTCCTTCTGCTGAGCCACCCACGCCTCCTGCTGCTGCGCCTCCCGGATCCGAGCCCGTATATCCACCGGCTCCCGCACCGCAGCAAAAGACTCGACGGGGATCACTGTCCTGGGCAGAAGCTTGTCTTCCGCTCGGGTGTATTCGGGCTTTCTGGACAGAGCATCCGCTCTCTGGTTGTGCCCGCTTGGTATGTACCGCACCCGGAAGTCAAACCTCGCAAAGAAGAGGGACCACCGGATCTGGCGTTGATTCAAATTCCGAGCGGTCTGCAGGCTTTCCAGATTCTTGTGGTCCGTCCGGACCTCGATCTGATGCCGCGCCCCCTCCAGATGATGCCTCCAAGCCTCGAACGCCGCCTTGATGGCCAGCAGCTCCTTCTCCCAGATGGTATAGTTGCGCTCCGAGGGGTTCAATTTCCGAGAGTGATACGCGCAAGGGAAAAGGGTACCGCTGGGCGTCGTTGCCTGGAGTAACACGGCCCCAATGGCAATGTCGGAGGCGTCCGCCTCCACGACAAACGGCCGTTGCGGGTCGGGATGTTTCAAGATGGGCTCCTTCATGAAGGCGTCCTTCAAAGCCTGGAACGCCTGTTGTTTGGGGGCGTTCCACTGGAACCGAGTCTTCTTCTGCAGGAGCCGGGTGAGGGGGGCTGTCAAGGCAGCAAAGCCAGGGATGAATGTCCGATAGTAGTTGGCAAATACAAGGAGTCGCTGAACGTCCTTCACGCGACGCGGGGGTTGCCAACTCTGCAACGACTCGACTTTACTCGGCTCCATGGCGATGCCCTCAGGAGAAATGCGGTGACCCAAGAAATCGATGGTCACCTGGTAGAACTGGCACTTCTCCAACTTGGCAAACAGCCGATGTTTCCGGAGGCGCTGCAGGACCTGACGGAGATGCTGATGATGCGCTTCACGCGACGGGGAGTAAATCAGGATGTCGTCCAAGTAAATCACGACAAACTGGTCCAACAGATCCCGAAAGATATCGTTCATAAAATGCTGAAACACAGCGGGGGCGTTGGTCAGGCCAAACGGCATCACCGTGTACTCGAAATGTCCATAGCGAGTACCAAACGCCGTCTTCCACTCATCACCCGGCCGAACCCTGACGAGGTTGTAAGCTCCACGCAGGTCCAGTTTCGTGAAGATCTTAGCCTCCCGGAGTCGGTCCAAGAGCTCGGGGATGAGGGGCAGCGGGTAGCGGTTACGCACCGTGATGGCGTTGAGTTTCCGGTAGTCACAGCAAAGCCGTAACTCGCCCGACTTCTTTTTGACGAAGAGCACGGGCGCAGACACTGGCGAGGACGAGGGCCGGATGAAACCACGAGCCAAATTCTTTGTCAGGAAGTCCCGCAATGCAGCCAACTCGGGTTCCGACATGGAGTACAAACGCCCCACTGGGAGAGGCGCGTCAGGGACTAGATCAATGGAACAGTCATAGGGCCTGTGCGGGGGTAATTGGTCCGCCTCTGACTCGCTGAACACATCAGCAAAGTCGGACAGTTCGGGAGGCAAGGAAACCCCTGAGGAACCCTCCACCTGGCAGGCACAGATATGGCGGGTGTGGTCCACGCACTGCAAACCTGGGAAGGTGACCAAGTTCTGAGACCAATAGATCTGTGGATCATGCGCCCGGAGCCACGCCAGTCCCAAGACCACGGGGAAGTGCAGATCCGAAGTGACGTAAAACTGAATGGCCTCCACATGGGTACTGATGGCCATACACACGGGTTGCGTGGCGGCCGTAATAGGCCCGGACAGGAGCACTCGACCATCGATGGTCTCCACAAGCATGGGTGGATCCACTGGACACTGGGGAACAGCCCATTTGGCCACAAAGGCCGAATCCATAAAGTTAGTGGTAGCCCCAGAGTCAATTAAGGCATGGACTGGAATCCCCTCTGGCTTGCCAGGAAGGATCAGTCGTGCCTCCAAAATCAAATGCCGTGGAGGTTCACAGGCACCGTCGGAACGGCGTCGCTCGGCGTGGTCGTTGTGGGTCGCCCGATCTTTCACACCGTCTAGATCGGGCTCGGGCCGTTTCCCGATAGCAAAGCAGGGGACTTTCTCGGGGCAGGCTTGGTCACTGACGCCCGCTGACGCTTCTTCGGGCAAGAAGCAGCCAAATGTCCAGGGTCCCCACAGTAAAAACACAACCCCTCCGATCGTCGTCTGTCCATTTCCGTCACCGATAGACGGGACCTGGCGGCACCCAGCTCCATTGGCTCCTCCCTCTGGACTGGGGGCTCACGCACAACAGGGGCGGCAGGGGTCTGTGGGGTGGCACGGCGACTCTTACGCTGCTGCAGCCGGGCATCGATCCGCAGACAAAGATGGATCAGCCCATTCAGGTCTGAGGGAATGTCCACGCGGGCCAGCTCATCCAACATCTCCTCTGACAAGCCATCCTGAAAGGCATCCACGAGCGCAGCCTCATTCCAGGCGGAATCCTGGCTAAGCAGCTGGAAATCGCTGATATAGGCCTGTAGAGGGCGCTGACCCTGCCTCAAAGCTTTCAGGCGTCGGGTGGCAGTCTGCGCCTTAATCGGGTCCTCGTACATGAGGCGCATATGGTCACAAAACCCCCCAAAGTTATCCAACAAAGGGCTAGGCTGTGCCAACAGAGGCGTGCCCCAACGAGCTGCATCTCCCGACAGAAGGCTCAACATGAATCCCACCTTATCTCGGTCAGTGGGGAAATCAGCTGCTCTCACGCTGATATAAAGCTGGCATTGTCCCAGGAAGGCAGGAAACAGTTCTGGTTTACCAGCAAATTTATCCGGCATAGCTATCTGACATTTCCTCCTGGGTGGGGGTGCAGCATGTACCTGAGCTTGCAGTTGTGCCACCTGAGCTGCCAGCAAAGTGAGTTGCTGGGTGAGCTGGGCATTCTCGGCAAGAAGCTGCTCCATCGTAGTAATAAGGGGTGGGTGGCTGAAAGCAAACTGTTCTGAACCAGCCCTCTTCTGGCCTTGTAAAGGCAAACCCCTATTTAGAAAGAAGAGACTGGAGAGCGTCCAAGGCTAAAAGGCATCCGCCAAGATTTATTACGCAGTTAACAAAAACACTAGAGCTTGTCTTCTCAAGCGGAAAAGTTGCTTTCAGCAACCAGCCCCTCCCCAAACACTCCTTTTATAGAGAGCTCAGGGCGTGGTCTCCCTGTGCCTCCTCCCGAGGAGTCCCACATTCTTTCTTTGTTTGTTCCTGCTCGACTGCCTCCTGCGTCGGGCGTCCTTGAACAGGGCCAGCTGTGGGTCATCATCTTCCGCACTATCGGGCTCACGCAGCTGAGAAGAGGGCCCCGGCTGGGAACTCTGCCAAGCCTCCACGCCATCATCAACCGGTTCGTCTCCCACACGGTCCTCCTCCCCCTCATCTGAGTCATCCGACACATCTGAGCCGGCTGCCGAAACCACAGGCTGGCCCTGAGTCACAACACTTTGGTTTATCCTTGGCCCTTTCACCCAACCAATATAGCTCAGGTTATTGCTTTCAAGTGATATTTTCTACAAGCACTTCCATTTTCTCACCTCAGACAAGGTTATAGGAGCAAGTCTAAAATAAGTATACTGCTTTCCACTTTTGCTTTTCTTTGAAGAATGGAAGACAGCCTTAAACTCAACATCTGAGCATCAGTCTGAAGAGGCCTGAGCCTTCTAAAACTTGGGATTGGTTGGTTGGTTGGTTGATTGATTGATTGATTGATTGAATGGATGGATGGATGGATGGATATGCCATCCATTTTACTATATAAGTGATGCTGAGTGACTTATAAATAAAAAGTTCATAAAAATCCTTACAAAAATATAAGAAGTTAAAAAGACAGGGAAAGTGTCCACAAATTACCAAGCAACCCCTGGGTTGCCTACCACTGTTGGATCCTATACTAGTTAATAATCTTCTGGATGGCCAAAAGAATGGGGGCCAACCTCACCTCCAGAGTCAAGATGTTCCGTGGAAAAGGGGTTATGACAGAAAAGGCCCATCAAAAGCAAAAGGAGAACTCTGTGAATAAGTGTAATATCTTTGACTTCCACTGATTGTCTGATGTGTTTGATTGAATTCTTTGCCAGAGATAGGGAAAAAGAAGATTTCTGATCCTTCTGATACTAGAAGCAGAAAGAATTTGTTCACAAGATCAGTGGTAGGCAGCTTACCGAGGCAATATAGATTTTTAGCATTAGTATTTCTTCTGTTAGAAGAATGTCTAATCTAAGGAGTCCAGGGTTTGAATTGAAAAACATTACTTCAGTAGGCCAGTGTTCACAGAAAGCAAAATGCAGAGCTACAACACAGAGATAAAGAAAGCACAGGAGCTCATAGAACTGGATTGTAAGAAAGCAGGATTCCTTAGTAGAACTCCTGCAAGAAGAATGTTTCTTATTTTATAAGTTGTTCTAAATGTGCCAAATGAGAAATACCAGGAGCACATGAGATTAACATGTCTTTGACAAATAGAAACACACACAAGGAAGCAACCCATTTGCCTTATTGCTAAAGCCCTAGCTAAATTGCTGTTGCAGAAGCATGATTGGATAGGATCTAACATGATAGCATTGGCAAGTTAATTAGATAATTGCTGAACATGCTAATTGATTTTTAATTAGCAAGAACAAAGCCTGCAACTAAACTATGCCTGGAAGATAGCTTCCTCATTAGGGAGCTAAAGAGTACATTACAAATGTAGAAAAACATGTTTGCAGAAGTATGTTTGGTTAGGATCTAACATGACAGCATTGGTAAGTTAATTAGTTGCTCAACATGCTAATTGGTTTTTTAACTAGCAAGAACAAACCTTACAGCTACACTCTGCTTAGAAGACAGTTTCTAAGGGAGGAAGCTAAAGAGAGCATATAAGAAAAGGTGGTCAAAAACATGGAGGATGCACCTCTTCAAAGAGTTCGTGGCCTCCATTTATTTTGGGGATTGTTGTGACAGATAGATACTTTTCTCCTCAATACACCATTGAAAAGGAATCTTCAAGCTAGTGATCAGGTTGCAGAAGAACCTAGGAACTCATCCCACCTCAAAATATTTTTTTTCAAAAAAGAAGATGTGGTTCTCTGATAAAAGTTGAGAATAATCACTCCCCTTCAACTCCCTTTACAATAAGTTCTGCATAAAGTATACAGGTAGTCTTCAACTTACAATAGTTCATTTAGTGACTGTTTGAAGTTACAACAGCTGGAAAAAATGACTTATGACCGTTTTTCACATTTACAGCCATTGTGGCATCCCCATGGTCACATGACCAAAATGTGGAAGTTTGGTAACTGACTCATATTTATGACAGTTGCAGTGTCCCAGGGTCATGTGATCACATTTTGGGAACTTCTGACAAGCAAAGTCAATGGGAAAGCCAGATTCACTTAACTAACTTAACAACTGCAGTGATTCACTTAACAGCTGTGGCAAGAAAGGACATAAAATGAGGCAAAATCCATTTAACAGATTTCTTGCTTAGTAACAAAAAATCTGGGCTCCATTGTAGTCATACGTCAAGGACTACCTGTATACCAGGAACGGCTACAATCAAATCCAGTTCTGGAAACTCTGAAAATGACACTGTTTTTTTTTCAAGAAGTAGTTCAATCCAAATTAAAAAGCTCAATTTAGAATTCAGGGGCAGGCAACCTTGGCTCTTTTATGACTCACGGACTCCAACTCCCAGAATGCTTGAGCCAGCATAGCCAGCTGTGCTAGCTCAGGAATTCTGGGAGTTAAAGTCCATGAGTCATAAAAAAAATGCCTAAATTGCCTACCCCTGATTTAGATCAAGAAGAAAATTAATCATTCCAGTTTGGGGTTTTTCTGATGGGATAATGCATGTCAAAATATGCAGAAACCAGAGGGTGTTCGTGTTTTGCTTCCTTAGAACCTTTTTTTTAAAATTTATGTAACTTCAAAATTTTAGGACAAAATAAGAATAAATCTATAGCATTAGTGGGTAGTGTTTCCCCATGCTGAACACAGGAAGGTGTTGGATATTTTTTTCCTTGCTTTTTCTTTGTCAAATCAAGAGAGAACTCTGAAGAATTAACTTCATTATACTTTCATAAAGTAAACCATGAAAACAAGGAAAAGCAGCTTTAAAAATTCATTATTTAACCATGTGCAATATGAAAAACTGAACAATTTAATTTTAATTTTCTTAACCTTCCAGATCCCCCAAAAATGTAGTCATAACTACAATGTAGTACATGAAAACAGACAAGGAAAAGGAAATCACCAGAAAGTAGCACCAGGATTTTGCTCTTTCCAGCTTCCTTCTGTTTGTGCTAAGCATCAGTCGTACATGGACTCAATGACTGATCACTTTCACTGGTTTCCTTCAAGAGCTGGCTGAAGAATTCTGGGTGCCGAAGTCCACAAGTCTTAAAGTTGCCAAGTTTGGAGACCCTGTGCAACAGTGTAACATGCTTGATGCTTTCCAGATGTTCTGACAATACTTTGATACTGGTCCTGCTGGCTAAGACCATATAAATCTGGAAATCACCAATATCACAAAGTCTCTTTTTCTCAACTACACAATTCATCATTAAAATATGAAAATATATGCAGAAATTCAGGCATGCATGCAAACTATTGTTGTTTTTTAATATAATGGTATCAATAGACAATCTTTTTTTAGAGATAGCTATCCTTAGTTTGTTCTTCAACCTCATGAAGATGAGTGGCAATAGCTGGTTATGCTAACAGATGGCAATCTTTCTCTTGTCTGTGGTTCAGTTGCCATTAAATTCAATTTTGTTGTAGGTTTTGTGTGATAAGAGTGGATAGTGGCATGTCATGCATCAGAAGAGGTGACAAGAACAAATATGAAAAGAGGGGCAAATAAGAATCACTATGGTTAAATATATAGAGTTCAGAACCTTGTGGGTGGGGATGAAGATGGAATTCAACTCTGTATGCACTTCATTTAAACGCCTATTGACTGCTAGAGGCAATCAATAGAGAGATAGTAATCAGCAGTGGAGCTCTGCGTTTTTATCTTCTTTCCTTTGACTTTGCATACCTCTACAATATGCCTCTTCTTGTTTAGACTAATATTGTCAGAAGTTTCATCATTTCCTTACTCCATCAATTAAGTCTTCTATCTTGGATCTGTGCAGCTCAAGCATCTCTTTGACTCACTCCCTCTCTTCATAACTGAGGATAGTGCACTGCTTGTAGGAGATGACCAGGCTGAGCCCAAGGTAGGGGTCAAATGCATCACCAGTCACAAGTCCCTGCGTGCCCACATGAGATCTAAGTCCGGCCCATCTTGAATTCCTTTCTTAAGTCCTGCTAATTTCCCTTGACCATTAGTAGTTTAAAGTTTTGTAGAGAGCTTAAGCCTGCAGTAAATCTTTATACTCATTTGAACTGCCTGAATCTCTTGATTTCCCTGGTGCTTGATATAGTATTAGTAATTGTAACTCAAGCTTTCCTATCAACTGGTTATTTTCTAAATAAAACCTATCTTTATTTGTTTTTCTTTCCTGCAAACACCGGCTTCAGGAGTGTTTTCTTATAAAAGTTATGCTTCTAACTTTAGCATTTCTTTTTCCATGCCTTTTTTCTGCTGTGTAAAGCTATCTGCTACCCAGCAGCTTAGTAAAGCTATAAAGAGAATTAAAAAAAAAGATTTAAAAATGTAACTGCTGTTCCATTAAAAAAAAGAATAGAATAAGTGGATTATATTATGGGCAACATTACATTTACCTTGAATACCAATTGCTGAATATTCCAAATAAGAATGTACAACTTTAGGTGAGTGAGAAACATGATTTCTACCACCCCCTGCAATTTTTTAGTGGTTTTGCTCATTCTGTTGTTTGCATTCAGAACATGGAATATAGAAACATAGGGCTGGAATGAGCTTCAGAAGTCTTCAGGTCCAATCCACTGGTCAAGGTAAGAGACCTTATGCCATCTTGGTCAAATGCTTCTCCAATCTATTTTTGAAAATCTCCAGTGATGGAGCATCTACAACTCTGGGAGGTAAGCTATTCCAATGATTGTTCTCATTGTCAAAAAATTTCTCCTTACTTCTAGATTGGATCCCCTTCATGGATTACTGCCTTGTCGTGGCGAAGGGGCTTGCGTAATTCAATGAAGCTATGAGCTATGCCGTGCAGGGCCACCCAAGACGGACAGGTCATAGCCGAGAGTTCTGACAAAACGTGATCCACTGGAGAAGGAAATGGCAACCCACTCCAGTATCTTTGCCATGAAAACCCTATGGACAGTACCAAAAGGCAAAACGATATGATGCTGGAAGATGAGCCCCTCAGGTCGGAAGGCGTCCAATATGCTACTGGGGAAGAGCAGAGGGCTAGTACTAGTAGTGCCAGAAAGAATGAAGCGACTGGGCCAAAGCCGAAAGGACGCTCAGCTGTGGATGTGTCTGGTGGTGAAAGGAAAGTCCGATGCTGTAAAGATTTTTTCTCCATAGGAACCTGGAATGTAAGATCCATGAATCAAGGAAAGCTGGACGTGGTCAAACAAGAGATGACAAGACTGAACATCGACATCTTAGGTATCAGCGAACTAAAATGGACAGGAATGGGTGAATTTAATTCAGATGACCATCAGGTATACTACTGCGGACAAGAATCCCTCAGAAGAAATGGAGTAGCCTTCATAGTCAATAAAAGAGTAGGAAAAGCAATACTGGGATACAATCCTCAAAATGACAGAATGATTTCAGTTCGAATCCAAGGCAAACCATTCAATATCACAGTAGTCCAAGTCTATGCCCCAACCACCGGAGCTGAAGAGGATGAAATTGACCGGTTCTATGAAGCCCTACAGCATCATATAGAACTAACACCAAAAAATGATGTCCTTATCATCATGGGGGATTGGAATGCTAAAGTAGGAAGCCAAAAGATAACTGGAATAACAGGCAAGTTTGGACTTGGAGTACAAAATGAAGCAGGGCACAGGCTGATAGAATTTTGTCAAGAGAATACGATGGTCATAGCAAACACTCTTTTCCAACAACCCAAGAGACGGCTCTACACATGGACATCACCAGACGGTCAACACAGAAATCAGATTGACTATATGCTCTGCAGCCAAAGATGGAGAAGCTCTATACAGTCAGTAAAAACAAGACCAGGAGCTGACTGTGGCTCAGACCATGAGCTTCTCCTTGCAAAGTTTAGGCTTAAACTGAAGAAAGTAGGGAAAAGCACTAGGCCACTCAGGTATGAATCAAATCATATCCCTGTTGAATAAACAGTAGAGGTGACAAATAGATTTAAGGAATTAGATCTGATAGGCAGAGTGCCTGAAGAACTATGGACAGAGGTTCGCGACATTGTACAACAGGTAGCAACCAAAACCATCCCAAAGAAAAAGAAATGCAAGAAAGCAAAATGGCTGTCTGAGGAAGCTTTGCAAATAGCTGAGGAAAGGAGGGAAGCGAAAGGCAAGGGAGAAAAACATAGATATGCCCAATTGAATGCAGAATTCCAGAGAACAGCTAGAAGAGATAAGAATGCCTTCTTAAATGAACAGTGCAAAGAAATAGAAGAAAACAATAGAATAGGGAGGACCAGAGATCTTTTCAAGAAAATTGGAGAGATGAAGGGAACGTTTAATGCAAAAATGGGCATGATAAAGGACCAAAATGGCGGGGACCTAACAGAGGCAGAAGAGATTAAGAAGAGGTGGCAAAATTACACAGAAGAACTATACAAGAATGAGCTTAACATCCCAGATAATCACAATGAGGTGGTCACTGACCTTGAGCCAGACATCCTAGAATGTGAAGTGAAGTGGGCCTTAGAAAAGCTGAGCAACAACAAAGCTAGTGGAGGTGACAGTATACCAGCTGAGCTATTCAAAATCTTAAAAGACAGGACTTCCGGTGGCTCCGCGGCGACGGAGGGAGCCTTCCCGGGCTGCCCGCGGCTCAGCTGGTGTTTTTTCGCCCGAAACAGCGCCGATCAGCTGTTTGGGCGAATCCGAAGCCCCCTCCTCGGGAGAAGAGGAGGGGGCGAGCTCCCAGGTAGGGGTAGAGTTCTCCAGGGCCACCTGAGCTTATGGCTTGGGCGGCTGAAGGATTGAACTCCCCCGTAGCCTGGGTTGCTCCCAGCTGGCCGTCGCCTCTGCTCTTGACTTCTTGGAGCAGAGCCAGCCGTCTGCGACCACCCCTGCCTGAAGGAATGACTATGATTTAAAGGAGCAGGCAGAGCGATACAAGAGGAAATGGTAAAGAGGATTACTATGTTTTACTCTCCAGCTTGATGGACTTTTTTGGATTACAAATCTGAAGTGAAAGTGCGTCATATTTGGTAAAAGATGGTGGCTAAACCACCCCCTAAAACTCTTCGGAGTGCTGGAACTTCTCCCGTGCAACAATCATTATTGCAGGCGCTGCATCCTCCTGATGTATTGACATCAAAGGACTTACAAGATGCTCTTGAAAAACATACCCAGGTAATTTTGGAATCAATTAATATTAGATTTGCACAGATGGAGGAGAAATTGGAGAAATTGGAGGAGAGAATGGAGGAGAGGATGGAACAGAAGCTCAAAGCGATGAGGGTAGACATCTTGACTTCAGTGTTTAAAGTGGCTCGGTGTGTGGAAGAATTGGAGGAAAAGCTAGAAGACTTGTCTCAAAAGAATGCTATATTAGAAGCAAAACTATTGGAGAATGAAAATAAAATGGAAAGGGAACTGTGTCTTGCTCAATATTTCCAGATGCAGTTTGCCATTAGAATTAGAGGCTTAAAGGAGAATACTAAGGAAGATCTAAAGCAGCTGGTTTCTGAGGCTTTTGAAATAGTGTTGAAACAGCCAGCATCTGAAATAAAAGGAGGCATGGACAAAGTGTTTCGTGTGAATTCATGGATTGCCAGACAGAGAAAGTTGCCTAGAGATGTGGTGGTATATTTTGCAAAAAGGGAAACTAGAGATGAAGTTATACAAGCTGCTTATGATACTAAAGTTATGATTGCTAATCAAGAAGTTTTGGTCTTAAAAGAAATTCCTCCAAAGATTCTAAGGAGAAGGAAGGATTTTACATTTCTTGTGCAAGAGCTCAAGCAGCGAGATATAAGGTTCAGATGGGAGATCCCAGTGGGGTTGGTGGTGACGCACGAAGGTAAAAAGTACCGTTTGGTTACTGTGATGCAAGCGCGTGATTTCTACAATAATGTTTTAAATGCAACGCCATTAACACTTTTGGAAGCTGGAAAGGGATCTGGAGAAGGAGTGCATCAAGAGGCCGAAGATGGTCAGATAGAAGACAACGGTGTTGGAGGAGATCAAGATACAACCTCGTCGGATGAATCTATAAAACAGAGGGTGACGCGTGCTGCTGCAAAACGATCTAAGAAGAGAAAGTAGCAGGAATTGCAGAAGTCTATGGAACTTTTACGATATAGTCAAGTAGTCAAGTAGGGGAGGGGGGAAAAGATTTGGGTGTAGACGCAATATATTTTTATATTTGGTGGTTCTGTGGAAAGGGTGAGCTTTTTTGGATTGTGGTACTGGAAGAGGAACGGCCGATTACAGAAGAGTTGACTTTAAAGTTTTTTGATTTGGGATCCTTGGTTAATTTGGAAAATTATTTGTAAGAATGTTATATCATGGAATGGATAAAATGGATGGAGTTTATTTAGGATAAGTATAGGGTTGAGAAGGGTTTTTTTTTCTTCTTTTTCCTTTTTTTTTTTTGTCTTTAATATATATTTAATACTATTAAGGTTTGTTCCATTCTATATAAGCTAGAGAGTGTCCTTTTCTTATTCTAGTTTTTTTATACATATATTTAATATTGTTAAGGTTTGTTTTATCCTATATAAGCTAGAGAGTGATGGATTTTAGAATTTATAGTTGTTAGTATATGGTTGCTTAGGTTTGCTTTTTTATATATATATATACCTTGTATTCAGCTCTGGGAAGTAGGGGGGGAGGGGGGAGGTAGGGGGGGGAGGAGGGAGGGGGGAGGAGGGGAGGTAGGGGGGAGGAGGGAGGGGGAAGGGGGTTTTTTTAAAGGAAAATTGTATTTTAAAACTTTTCAATAAAAAAAAAATCTTAAAAGACAGTGCAGTAAAAGTGCTACACTCAATTTGCCAGCAAATTTGGAAAACTCAACAGTGGCCAGAGGATTGGAAAAGATCAGTTTACATTCCAATTCCAAAGAAAGGCAGTGCCAAAGAATGTTCAAACTATCGCACCATTGCACTCATTTCTCATGCTAGTAAAGTCATGCTTAAAATCCTACAAGCTAGACTTCAGCAGTATGTGGATCGAGAACTACCAGAAGTACAGGCAGGATTTCAAAGAGGCAGAGGAACTAGAGATCAAATTGCCAACATACGCTGGATCATGGAGAAAGCTAGGGAATTCCAGAAAAACATCTACTTCTGCTTCATTGACTATGCTAAAGCCTTTGATTGTGTGGATCATAACAAACTGTGGCAAGTTCTTAAAGAGATGGGAGTACCAGACCATCTTATTTGTCTCTTGAGAAACCTATATGCGGGTCAAGAAGCAACAGTGAGAACTGGACATGGAATCACTGATTGGTTCAAAATTGGGAAAGGAGTCCGGCAAGGCTGTATACTGTCGCCCTGCCTATTTAACTTATATGCAGAGCACATCATGAGAAAGGCAGGGCTAGATGAATCAAAAGTTGGAATTAAGATTGCCGGAAGAAATATCAACAACCTAAGATATGCAGATGATACCACTCTAATGGCAGAAAGTGAAGAGGAACTAAAGAGCCTCTTGTTGCGGGTGAAGAAGGAGAGTGCAAAACTTGGGTTGAAACTCAACATTAAGAAATCCAAGATCATGGCATCTGGCCCTCTCAATTCCTGGCAAATAGATGGGAAAGAAATGGAGGTAGTGACAGATTTTATTTTCCTGGGCTCCAAGATCACTGCAGATGGGGACTGTAGCCAAGAAATTAAAAGACGCTTGCTCCTCGGAAGGAAAGCCATGGCAAATCTAGACAGCACACTAAAAAGCAGAGACATCACCCTGTCAACAAAAGTGCGTATAGTCAAGGCTATGGTCTTCCCAGTTGCAATGTATGGCAGTGAAAGTTGGACCATAAGAAAGGCTGAGCGCCAAAGAATTGAGGCCTTTGAACTATGGTGCTGGAGAAGACTCCTGCGAGTCCCTTGGACTGCAAGGCGATCAAACCGGTCGGTCCTAGAGGAGATCAATCCTGACTGCTCTTTAGAAGGCCAGATCCTGAAGCTAAAACTCAAATACTTTGGCCACCTAATGAGAAGGAAGGACTCACTGGAGAAGAGCCTAATGCTGGGAAAGATCGAGGGCAATAGAAGAAGGGGACGACAGAGAATGAGGTGGCTGGATGGAGTCACTGAAGCAGTAGGTGTGAGCTTAAATGGACTCCAGAAGATGGTAGAGGACAGGAAGGCCTGGAGGAATGTTGTCCATAGGGTCGCGATGGGTCGGACACGACTTCGCAGCTAACAACAACTAGATTGGATCTCTCTTTAACAAGTTTCCACACATTACTTCTTGTTCTGTTCTCTGGTGCTTTGTAGAATAAGTCAATCCTCTTTTTTCTTTGACAGCCCCTCAAGTACTAGAAGACAGTTATCATGTGCCCCGCCCCCCCAAACCTTCTCTTCAATAGCTAGATGGACCTAGCTTCGTCAACCATTTAGCCTCCAGACCGTTTATCATCTTTATTGCTCTTCTCTGCACACTTTCTAGAGTGTCAGCATCCTTTTTGATTTGTGATGACCAGAATATATGCAAAATATGTTATGTATTTTGTGAGTGCATCCATGTGTCCATAAGTGTGTTAACCCTACATTCTCCTGCTGCAACATATAGTACATATATAATCATGGAGCCAAGGTGTGCAGGGACATAAAATGGGAGGCAATTTGCCAATGGATCTATATTCAGACCTAGACCTTTAAATGAATCATGTCAAAATGTCTGAATTATTGAAGTGGGCTTGCTTGGATAATGGCCAACTGCCTCTCTGTTTGCCTCTGTTTCATATATTTGCCTCTCCAGAGTTGCTGGGTGTCTTTCATTTAGTTGGCTGTGCCCTCCAAACACACTAAATTATGCAAGAAAAGATGTTATGAATAATGGAAATGGTGCTGCTGGTGTAAGGTGCAAAAGTAGAAACAAAGGTTTTAGGATGGAGATCATATTTTGAAGGCGCCTATGCTGGATCAGCCAGGAGGAAAACATAACATGACAAAAATATTTCTGCTAATGGAAAAACCTAAAGACGAAGTAGCTGTTTAGGGATGGTCTGTTGTGGATGCAAGTGCTTTTTGCAGACAACAAATATGGGATATTCATTGCATCATTCCCATGTTTGAAGCTTGCAAACTGCAGCCTGGAAGGCTGGAGGCATGGCAGAGACCAGCATCATCTCCAGTCTGAATACAATGGAATATAAGTACACCCAGGTTGATGCTTTTCTCCCAATGCAGAGGTGAACAGAAAAAGATAAAAAAAACAAACCCAAATCACTCACTCTCCATTTCCAAGGACTGGAAAGGAGAGTTCCATTACTAGCAATTTTTTTAGTGGTTTTGCTCATTCTGTTGTTTGTATTTAGACTATAGAATATAACTTCAATATAGCTTGAAATGACCTATTAGTGGATTGTAGACAGTGGTGGGATTCAGCCGGTTCACACCAGTTTTGGCAGAACTGGTAGCTAATTTTTTTTGCCCAGGCCCAGAATGGACTTCCGGAAGCAGCATCCACACAGAGAACCAATTGTTCACACATTTGAATCCCACCACTGATTGTAGGCATCTCCCATATGAAAAATCTCCATATGGGACTTTTCCTATAAATAATCAGAGCCTGAGTCAATTAAAAGACAGCTAAGCTTCCCTCTTACAGATCCTTTTCTTGCATAGTATTCTATTATTTTTGGTTGTTCAGCTGATTTCCATAAAGGGAATGATTCCAGGCTGGTGACATGTCCTCTTTTTTTCCCCATATTATTCAAGTCCATAAAAAGTCCTTTATCTGTGCTTTTGCCTTCACATTCATCTCACCCCAAACAATACTGAAATTAAATTTAAGAGAAAGTCCTATTAAAAATGGCTGACAACTAATAATATAGTTAAACTTTTTTCTCCATATCTTATCTCCAACAGATGAGTGGAACTGGATTGGTCTGGATTTGGTTTTTGTTGCTGTTTCTTTTCCTTTCATTATAATACTGTAAATCATGGTACCTTGTATTAGTTCAATGCAGATTTCAATGCAGTAATGTTGAAATAATATGATTAAGGATGGCTAACATTCTACTATTTAAAAATCTTAAAGAATTGAAAGAAAAAATAAAAATTCTATCACTACTCATTCCCATTTAGAAAGTCAGTGTTAAAAGTCTGATCAAGTTTTCATCCAAAGCTGAATATATATATTTTTTAAAAAATCACTGCAATCCACATCAAAGTACCAGTTATGTGATAATAGTTTCAGTCTTAAGCTAATTGCTTAATATTATGTCTCCACTGAATTGCTACTTGCATTACCTGAATTCCTTCTTAGTTGCATCAGTGGTTATTTACATCATTTATCTTGTCTCTAAATCCACAACCTCTGAACAATTACAGTGCTAAAGTAATAATTTCCCCCTTCTTCAAATCCTGACCCTGGGCACCTTCCAGTTGTGTAAAATATGTTAGGCTTTGTCACTTGTCACCTTGGAAGCAAATCTGGTGACTATAGTGGCTGTGAATAGAGGCATTGAAGGCAGGATAGAGATCAGGAATGGGGGCAACCAATTTCATGCCTGTATAGTTTTCTGCTAATTCAAGATGAAAAAGCAGAATTTGAGCTGTTCAATGGGGAAAGCCCCCAAAGTCCAAAATGCGAACCTCATCCTAAGTCTCCTCACCTGTTTTGATAAATTATTATTTGCCTGTTTGTTTCCTTAGAGAATCCCTCATTGTCTTCCAAAACCAAAATTCCCACCCAAATGTATAGATGAGAAGCCAGAAATGAACCCCAAACAATTCAAAGTAAAGATGCAATGGAGCAGAAAGAAAATGTAACTTAAATTTCCATAAATAATAAATGAACATATTTGCTGTTCAAAATATTCCTCAAAAAAGAGATCCTTCAATATGTTGAATTACAATATGTCCTCTACCATGATTTTATCTCTTAGGAGTAGCACATAAGGGACCAGAAAAGCAGTTTAGATATGCTTTGTATAGGCAGGATGCACCAGCAAAAATCAGTGGCATTAGGGTTAAAACAACCAAGATGGTGGCCACAACTGTTCAGTTGAAGCCATATTCATTTTTATAGGCATACAGGTATACATTATTACATTTAATTATACCTTGCATATATTTATTATACATCAATGCATTGTATATTTTATTTAATTATACATTAAATGCATGAAATATAATTTAATACATTTTATTACACATTAAAAAGTGATGGGGGGGTTGATTGAATGGTCACCACTGCCATATTGCCTTTTTTGAACCCTTGCGGAGAACTTCCTTGCCAAAAAGGTCCTCCTCACTGGTTACTACTGGTTTGAATTCTAATGATAAGAATCTAAAAAAGGCAAACTGATGATAATCTTTAGGCAAAGCCAGCCAGTCTTTCATTCAACTAAATAGCTATTTTTTTCCAGTTGCCTATATAATATATCAGACATTTTTGTTTTGGGATTCCTCCCCTGAGTGTGCTATTTAATCTTTTGTCATGCTTAAATAAGAAAACCAACCATGACTGTTGTCCCAAAGGTGCTTTTTCAGGAGGCAACTGGACTTCCTTGTGTTTCTTTGAAGACATTTTACTTCTCATCCAAGAAGCTTCTTCAGTTCTGACTGGATGGCGGGGAATGGACAGCTGGTCCTTTACATTCTTTTAGAGAGTGGTTGAGGCCATTTGGAGGTTTACCTGTGTCCTCAGGGTCACCTGAGTGGTGCAAATGAGTGGTGGAGCCTTCTTGGCTGCAGGATGTTTCCTGCCCTTTGTCCCTTCACTGTTGGGGACAGGAGCAGGCTATTGGGGATGAGTCTGTGTTGTCTGCCTCTCAAACTGAAGGGCAAATGGTTCCTGCAGTCTGCAATGCAGAGCTAGTCAGAGCTGAAGAAGCTTCTTGGACGAGAAGCGAAATGTTTTCAAAGAAAAAAAGAAAGTCCAGTTGCCTCCTGAAAAAGCACCTTTGGGGCAACTATGACTTGGATGACTGAGAATCTCCATAGACAACCCTGACTGTTCTTTGGAAGGACAGGTTCTGATGCTGAAGCTCAAATATTTGGCCACCAAATGAGAAGAGAGGAATTCTTGGAAAAGAACCTGATGTTGGGAGAGATTGAAGGCAAAAGGAGAAAGGGACATCAGAGGATGAGATGGTTGGATAGTATCATTGATGCAATGGACATGGGTTTAGGAGGACTTGTGTAGGCCTTAGAGGATGAGGGGAAGGGCTGGCATTCTGTGGTCCATGGAGTTGCAAAGAATTGAATACAACTTAACAACTGAACAACAGCAAGATGCTTAAATGCTCTAGATAATCCTTTTTAGCCACTGCAATTTCAAGCATTCCAACAGTGTTCTAGAAACCTATTCCCCTTCTTTTATTATAACTCATCTATGGTATATTTCTCTCTCTTTCTCTTTGCAGCATATTTACACATACGTTTGACTGAGCCACCATGAGACAGATAAAATTATGAGCAAGAGGTCTTTCTTTTTATTTTTTTTCTTTCTCTACCACTCCAAAAAATTGCTTTGCAGTTTTCCCCATTGATTTTAATTCAATTGAAAAAAGGGATAATTTGATTTGAAATATTTTAAAGGGAGAATAGAGTTTTGATGACATTTCCATTGGAGAAGTATGGTGTTCTTCATCTTATTTTATTATAATATGGCCAACGGGTGAGAATAATGGTCCCGTCTTTCATTGTACATTTTTCTTTATGCTCATCTACTCCCTTCCAATTTCCCATTTTCTCATAATACCAAGAGAAGTCATCAAGGCAGGAGGGAACATCTCCCATGGGATTTTCAGCTACTGCTGGTGAGAAAATGTTGTAGAATTCTTCCTCCGAGACTTTGAGAAACAGGTGATTTCCCCAATGCCTTTGAACATAATGTTGGTGAAGAATTTTGAAAGGCTATTTCTGTCCATCTCTAATCCAGACTTCCTTTCCAATTTTGAAAGGGAAATATGACAAGTCCTCATTTGGAAATGTATTTTAACAAATTAAAAAAAATAACTTTAGAAGTTTATCCAGCTATTAGTCAATAAATCAATCGATAAGCAAATTTTATTCATTTATTAATTAAATTTATATAAACAGCCCCCCCCTCCCAATCTCACTGTCAAGTGACTCTGGGCATCAAATAGCATTCTATTGCAAATGAAATGTTCATCCAGGGACAACAAGCATAGACATAATATGGCATGCCCTGTAAAGAATCAAGAATTTATTTTAAGTCTGAAAAGGGAAGAATGCAAAATAATTAAAGCATTCTTCTGAATGGAGTTACCATAGAATGAAAGGTCACTGTAATTAAGGGAGCCAAGTTAGTTACCAAAAGCTCCTTCACAATTCTTTGAGCTCCTGAGGTAGATTACAGCTTTGATTTGAAGGTTTCTTTCTCTAACTTCTCTTTTGTTCCCACTTCTTGAAAAAGGATTTTTCCAAACATCTCGCTAATTGCCTCTTATAATTAGTCAGTAGTGAAAAAGAAAGGCCGAGGTGTTTCTCCTGAGCTGGTAGAAGCCATGGCTGAATTCTTTCCCCTTCATTTTGTTAGACACAACACTAGTGTTATGGGGCTAATTACAGGCCCTTATTTTTCTGTTCTCAAGGGCCAGGCAGGGCTGATTCTTTTTATAGATGCTGCAAAAATGTAAGATACTGCACCATAGCAGATTCCTAATACAAATATTATTCCGACAAAGAATAACATAGATAAACAATGAAGGTGGAACTGTTGGAAGTAGGAGGTGTGAAATATTGCATATTAGACTGCTAGAATCAACATTGCTGTCTTGAATCTGGTATGCTTATTTTTAAAAGTGTTGCTTTAAAATAGAAATGGGAAATTTCCCAGATTCAAGCTGCAAAGTACTTAAAAGTTGTTGAAAGTGTTTTTCACCTTATTGTATTGTGGGTTTTTTTAAAAAATTCCATCTCTTTTGGAATGAACTTCTGACACGCAAGATGGTTTTAGCATCTTTGTTTCATGAAAATGTGCTTTGGCTTGGCTACTAAATTATTAGGGAAAGTAATACAGGAAACATCCAGTTTGATGCTAGATCCTGCCATATTTGGCTAGGAAGTAGGGTTTTAACACAAGACCATTTTTTCCCCATTTTGTAATAGAAAGGATTATGATAAACTTCCAGAATCTCTGAAAATTGTTGTGCTGTTAACAGTGCGGTACTATAACTACTGTAAGGTATTGGACTACAATGGGAGAGATCCAGATTCACATTTACTCAACCATGGAAACTCATTGGATGACTATAGCCTTTTCATTATCTCTGAGTTCAATGTCTTACAAGGTTGCTATTGTGGGGATTCCAAAAAGGGAAATGTATAGGTTGCCTTACGCTCTTGGGAAAAAAAATCTAACAGATTCACAATATATCCATCTGGGCAGCTTTTGATCATATGGCTGATACACTGCCATATTGGTTGCTGAGTTGATTCTGGTACTATAATATAGCAGCAACTTTGGAGGGCAGTCTCAGATCTACTGTCAAAACTTTTTCAAGCTAATTCTGGAACATGGCATGTTCCAAGCTGTACTTCAATGAGTGTCTCTCACACTAATTGTATAAGTCTCAAGCATTTTGATGTTCTAGTTAGGGAATGGACTTGAGATCTTTGACATGAGATAATCTGGATTAGCAGTATGAATAATGGCGTAAGAACTAGTTTTGTAAACTTTTAAATGTAATTTTTAATTTCAGTTTTCCCCCTATTTTATGGAGCTATGATCTACAAAACTTATCAATTAACTAAATAATATCAACTCAAGATACATAAAGAAAAAAAGATATAAAAAAACAAAAACCAAAAGAAAACCCACTCTAAAATGTCAGTAAAAGAGACAAATACCAAACACATACAAATGTAACATGTATATATTGCTATTTACATAAAGGATACAGTCCATCCAAATATGATAGAATTGTGATTTCTGCCTTTGATGTTTCATTATTTTAACTTTGTGGTGTTTTTTTCTAATGTAGCAATTGAAGAGGCACATCCCAGTTGCTCTGTTTTGTAGTTTGGGGAAATTATTATTTCACTGCTAAAATTAAATTGTTCTATATTTTTAAGGTTGAGATTTAGTCCTGTAAATAAATTCAGTAATTCTGGTACTTAGCTTTCCAAAACTGTTACACTAAAATAATGGGGCTTTATTGCAAAAGCACAAATGAAAGACCCTTTATTTTTTTGACAACCTCTACAACATTTGAAAGAATAATTGTCACATATAAGTAATCCTTGATTTAGGTCAGCAACTAAGACCAGAATTTCAATAAATTTCCATTTTATAAAAGTGACGGCATTGCTTAGTGCTGACAATCTCTGCAGACCTGGTAGCTGTTGTTAACTGAATCCCTTGGGGCACAGCAATTTCCTGCTAGATTCCCACACCAAATTTAGTAGGGATGCCAGTAGAAAGTTTTAAGTCCCAGGCCCATAGGCAGGTAGGTGACTGTTGCCAGGTGGAGGAGGAGTGAGGGACTCTAGATGAGGTGCACAGGAGTTTGAAAGAGGGTCAAGGAGAGTCCTGGGGAAAGTACAAAGAGGTGAGGGAGGGTCAAGGAGGATGAAAAAGAAAGCATGAGGGTGGGAGGGGGTGCACAAGGGTGAGTGAAAGGGTCAGTGAGGGAGCATGAAGGTGCATGAGAGTGCAGTGCGGGGTGCAGCAAGAATCATGCAAGGGTGCATGAGAGAGTCAGATAAGGTGCACAAGGGCGTATAAGGGGTGCTGCACAGATTGGAAGAGTATGTAAGGGTGAACAAGAGTCAAGGACTGCAAGAAGGATATTCAAGTGTGCATGGAGATGCAGCAAGACTGAACAAGGGTTGGGACACAGTGTGAGGGAATGCAACAAGAGATCAGGAAAGGTGGGCGAGGGTGTATGGAGATGCAGCAAAGTTGCCTGGGTGTGTGGGGTGAGTTAGGGAGACTAATACTATCTGGGGTGTGCAAAATCTTGGAAACTATAAAAGGAATGTACCAGCCTCCTTTATACTGAGGTGATTATGGAGGCGTCTCTTGTAATGTCTTGAAATATATTTTCCCAGATGTCTCTGAACTTGTACTAAATTGTTGTTTATGAGATAAACTGTCATTTGAACTTGCCTGCTATCTTTTAAGCTGTTCTTATTCACTGCTTTCTTACCCTCCCAAGAATCCACATAATAATTCTTACTGGGACACTTTTAACTGCATTTTTTCTTGAGCAGCTGGCATGCAATGCTAGAAAAAGACATTTTTGGATTAAGATGTTTCCAAGGGTGCTATAGGCCAGCCCACGCTGCCTCTGAATCACATTGCAACACAACCCCTATAAATGGCACTTCCAACTTCACTTCTTACAACCTTTGGGACTATATTTTAAGTGCAGAATTTTACTGTCTTGAGTGGAAAATATTGATTCAGCTGCTCATTTCAAGTATTAAACCTTAGTTTGGGTCCTATCCCCCCCTCAATTTAAACTGGTCCCCATGACTCAATATAAAATAAATAAAATTTCCCAGCCCTTTTTTCAAAGTTCACCAATTCATGTAGTAAAACATAGCTGAATGTTTGAACTGCATCAGCTATTAATACTTCTAATCCACCCACTCTAAAATTAAACATTTTAAAGGGTTCTTTTTTTAGTAACATCTCTTTACTAACACTTCATGGGAATGTATTATTGCATAGACACAGACATTTCATTTTATGCTACTATCCATTCCCATTCCCCCAATCACTTGAAAACTCATGAGAACCCTAAATATGTCAGGTGTGAAAAATCAGGTCCACATGTGAAGGTCTAATTAAACTGATTTCTTGCTAATTATGCCTATACACAAGAATCTTCTCAACTAATGGTTAGCAGAATTCAAAGGAGTTGGACTTAGTTTGCTTGTGGCTACCTAGGGATTTTAGGCTGCTACCTCTTTTAACTCCACCCACTAAGTTCTGCCACTTCTTTTTCTTAAGAAGTATCACCTTAAGATTTCCTGAGATTCTTGGGGAAATTACCAAATCTCATGAGATTTTGCAAAAGATTTTGTCATATCCATGACAACTAACCCTAAATATAAAAAGTTTGTGAATTTTTCAATATTTTTTTTTCAAAATGTTTAATTTGGATGGGATCAGGCATTGCTCCAGGAGATGACATGTATGGGCACTCCCCCAATGACCCATCAAATAATTTATCTAGTTCAATACAATATTATGTATTATGGCAGGGATTTTCCTGTCAGTAAAGGATTTTCCTGTTAAGTTGTTTGCTGATTCTACAATGATTTAAAAAAATGAAATCCAGGAAGCCTGAGACCTTTTGCACAAAAATCCCTACCTTTGAACATCGTCCTGTTTCAGCAACAGATGAAGCATAGGCTAAATTCATTCAATCCACTGTATTAAACTAAATTAAGTAGAGATGTTTGAAGCTTAGTACATTGTTGAAGTCCAGCTATTGTCTTTATGCTTTGTCTGAAATAGACCATTGTGTTAAGCCATCATGTGATTCAGTTATTTAGCCATCAGTGATGTGCAGATCAAATTGCTTTTAAGAGGAAAGCAAAATGGCAATATGTTTGCTTCTCATTTTGCTAAACTTCCTTTCTGTGAAGGGAAGCACCTGTCAAACGTCTGAAATGCCATACATAATGAAGATTTATATAGGCTTCTTTAATCCATGTAAATGCCAAAAATTAGGATATACCACCTCAGGAACTGAAATTGGAACTTCCAGCCCTCTTTTATTAGTAAATATATTAAGGTGGCATTTCTTTGGGAATTTTTTCCCCTAGGCTGTTTGCATGACAGGCCACAAATCCATTTCTTTGATGAAGCTTTAACAAACTCTCCCAAGTGTTAATTGTTTGTTTAAAGATCCTCTTCCTCCCCTCAACCCAATCTCTCACATGACTTTACAAAGGAGATAATGTTACTTTCTTCTCTCATTGTAGAGAACTGTGTTGTGTCTTCATGGGGTGATGCTCTTTGTCAAGGGAAATCCAAGCTGAGTTGCACAGAGTTACTAGGCACGGCATGGTATGTAATTATAGCTGCCGTGTTTTGTTAACTTAGATAAGGATTTCACATGCTATATAAATCCAGCCAGGCTCTTATCCACAAAATAGAAACATTCACAGCAGAATTGTAGTTTGATCCCACTTACCTTTTCTTGTCTATCCTTGTCTCTTTCTGTTTGACTTCACAAGCACATCCATGTAGATTTCTAGACACCAACATGGAACTTGTTTGCTACTGCCTTGTTCTAGATTTTTTTATTTTGCCCTTCCTGTCTAATCTACAAACCCAGTTATACCTGTGGGCATCAATTCAGATATTAACCATGTGCATCCATGCTTTCCTCTTTAGAAAACATTCAAGATCATCTGGAGTCTTTCACTTGCTATGAAGGGACTTCAGTCTATTGCTTGGTCTGTCACCCAAAGCTTCACAATTGTAAAGCTGGATCCAGACCAACCAAAACCTCCCTACCAACTATATTTTTGTCCATCTATCTCAGAAGTCTTTAATGCAAAAAACATTTTGTCACTATAACTCACCTCTTGGTGACAGTGCCACTAAATTGCCTACTTATCTACCCCATTTTAATTTTAAAAAAAACACGTAAGAGTTACACCAATTCTCTGACAGCACTATAGTTTTTGCTACATAAAATAATAACTTTTTCTAACTAAATGTGTTCTAGGTGTCTTCATAAGTAGAAAAGGGATGTATTCCACATAATCGCTTACAGTTTAATTATGTTAAGGACAGTTCTTTTGCATCTAGTCCAGTATTTCTCAATCTTCCAACACAGAGATGTGTGGACTTCATCTCCCAGAATTCCTCGGGCAACTATGCTGAATAGGGAATTATGGTAGTTGAAGTCTACACATCATACTGTAGAATTGCTAAGGTTGAGAAACTCTGATCCAGACTATAATAGTAAGGACACATCCACAGTGGCCATCTGCCCCTTTGGCTACTCTGCTCCAACAATTTTTGAAGGACAGGGATGGGCTTTGTTATCCTCAGGCCACTGTGAATATGATGCTTCTGTGAATTTTCCTGCTCCTTGTTGAAAATAGTATTTTCTGCTTTGTTCCAGCTTAAGCTTTGCTGTAAGTAAGTCCAACAATGCGCTACTTCATAGTTTTTCAAGGAACCTGAGACACAAAGGTTTTATCAAAGCTCCTAAATCATTCAAAAAAATACCTATTGAAGTAAAGTGAATAGCTCAGAGAAGAAAAAATAGTAATTAAGAAATACTTCTGCTGGCTTTTGAAATAGTGATTTTTCTGAAAGTCATACACACAGATACTCCTCAATGTATCACCATTTGTTTTATGATGGTTCAAAGTTACAACGGCCTTGAAAAAAGTATCTTACAACCTGTACTTCCCTTTACATCTGTCATACCATTCCTACAGTCACATTATCACCATTCCAGTGCTTGTCAACTGTCTCACAATTACAACCAGTTGCAGCATCCTACAGTCATGTGATCACAATTTATAACCTTTTTTGCCAATTTCCAACACAATTTCTTAGCAACCATGGCAATCATAAAAATTGTTATGGCCTCAATGGCTTATGACCGAGCATCCAGACCCAGTTATGATCATACACTAAGCTGAAAACTCCTTGAATGTTATGACCACTATACTACTGAGAATTTTCTGTAACAAAAGCTGCTGCGTAGATCTTATTGAGTGAAATCTGGAAAAATGCAAGAAAGGAATATTTATTTTAAAGACTTTTTTGGCCTGAACAAGTGTGCATTTGGATGCTTTAAGGAAAATGATTGACATTCTGGGCATAGAAAGATGGTTGGGAACAACAGTGGGTAACTGCCCAATGAAGGAGCTATAGTAACCAGCAGATTGAACATTTGAGAAGTCACTGATGACTAGAATGAATTTTTCAACCAACATTAACACAGGCCAAAAGCAGCTTAAGGGCACAGTGCAGATATAGTAAATAGTCCACCAAGGCTACCTTGTGACATTTTACTTCCTGAGGCAAAAAAAAATGTTGCCCCTGTCTAGCCAAGTCAGTTTAAAATGAACTTAAAAGAATCCATCCCATTTTTCACCTGAACCAAAAACAATAAAATATCCACTCCTTGTTTTTCTCATACCTGGATGTAAAAGAACAAAATTTTTAAGTCACCAGGAATTTGCTGCCATTTCATGACACCTAAAATCCCCTGCCTGAAGCCTTTACCTCACTCTAAAAGTGGGGAATCTAAAACCCTAGGACTTTATGCAGCTCCAAATAGATTTTATAATTGAAGCACAGGGCCCCTCCAAACACAATTTCAGAAAATGTATAATACAATCTCTGCTTCTTTCAGCCCCCTGTGTTTAGCCCTGCAAAAGCACTTCAAGAACAGAAATGGCAGAATGCTAGAAGTATAATTTCCTACTCTTTGGGAGAACTAAATAGCAATAACGATAGCAATATATACTCCTTCACTGCTTTATAGCCCCCTCTAAGTGGTTTACAGAGTCAACAATCTGGGTCCTCATTTTACTGATCTTGGAAGGATGGAAGTGCAAGTCAACCTTGAGCCCGTCAGAATCAAACTCTTAACTATGGCCAGAGTTTAGCCTGCAATATCACGTTCTAACCATTGTACCACCATAGCACATGAACATGATAAACATCAAAGGACAAGGATTTCTTTAGCACTTAAAATAAAAATATAAGCTGTTGTCCTTAAAAGCACAGCCTAAACAAAGGAATTCTTCCCTTGAAAAACTGGGGAGAATAAAATTGAAGTATTCTTATTTGCATTATTGTCTGAATTGTCTATCATCTTCTAAAAATATAAAGTACAGCCTCTTGACTGTTAATAGCCAATAGTTTTCCATCTGTCTATGTAGGAAGGAGTTGAATATTTCAGGTAGGTCAGAGGAGGAGAGCATGAATTCCCGACTACCTGAGAAAGGAGGAATTCCTTTGGTTAAACTACACTTTTAAGAAACTACTTTAGACATTATTATTTTAAGGGCTATGGAAATATTTTTTTCATGTTTATCAGCCAAGGAAATGCAGTGGGCAGAGTCCAGGAGAAGAGCCCTTTCTGCCATGGCTCCCACTCTCTGGAACATGGTGCTCCTTGAGGTGATATCTGTTGTCACCTTTTTGGCCTTCTGAAAGGGCCTGAGAACCTGGCCCTGCCAAATGGCCCTGGGACACCGATGGGAGCATCCGGTTCTGGAGATGGTTAGTTGATTAGGAGATTTCCACCCCCACCCAGTTTACATATTGGTCCCTTTTACCAAATTTGTTAATTTTAATATTCTGACTTTTAATGCTTAATGTTTTTTAAGTTAATAATCAATTGTTTTATATTCTTATTTTATGATGGTATAAACAGCCTAGACCTGCTTGATAGTGAAATGGGCAGCATATAAATATAATAAATAAATAAAATAAACACCTTTTTAAAATTGCTACACAGCTTCTTTTCAATTCCAATTCAATTCCAAAAATGGGGTGTCATAGAACAGGGGTGTCAAACTTGCAACGTCATTGCCACCAATGGGGTGGGCGCAGTTTCACCATGACATATCTGGGCCGCGGGCTGGCAGTTTGACACTCCTGTTATCGAAGATCAAGGATCCTTGGCATCCTTAAAAAAGGGCAAAAAAGGCCAGAGGACAATGTAACTTCTCTCTCTCTCTCTCTCTCTCTCTCTCTCTCTCTCTCTCTCTTCCTCTCTCTCTCTCTCTCTCTCTCTCTCTCTCTCTCTCCCTCCCTCCCTCCCTCCCTCCCTCTCTCTCTCTTCCCCCCTCTATTTATATGAAGGAACAGATCTTTGTTCATATTGCCAGGAGTTTCATCCTATCTTTTTATAATCATCCCCTTGGATGCTCCTTCCAAGAATCCAATGTGTGGAGTGGTTATTGTATATATTTTCTCACAAATACAAATATCTTAAGTTACATGAGTTCTCAGGCCAATTTGTAAAGATTCATGCAAAAGCTTTAGATTGCTATCAAGCAACATAAAGCGGCAGAGATTTGCAAGAACACTTGGGCCAGGCCCCATCTGAACCAAAACTAAAGGTAGTACTTTGAACCAAGCCTGAAGCAGAAGCACTAAAATGGTATGTCTCTCCATTTTTATTCTGCCTTTCCAACCTGATTGTAAACGTCTATGTGACTGGGTAAAAAAGGCTTCCTACACCCCAAGAAATGTTATTTGAGTTTCTAGATTGTACAAATCGAGTAACCCATTCCACCTCATGCTTGATGGTCATGCCTTCATCCTTTGCTGAAACCTCGACACTCGTTTTGATGGTACCATTTTCAAAGTCTACATATGTTTGCGCAGAATCTATGTTCACCAGAGCTCCCTCACCCAGGAATTCTTCAATACACTCATAATAGTCATCACTGTTACTAGCATGGGAATCTCTTTGCTGACAGAACTCTTCCTGTGAATTATACACACTAATATCTGGGCAGCATGGATTTTTCATGTAATGGGTTAATCTTTCAGTTTCAAAATTCTGTCTGGGACCCAGCAAACAAAAATCTTCACCCATCTTGTTTTCAGCTACAGTAGTACAAAGATTGGCTTCTCTTCCTCCATGTTGATGAGCATCTGCATAATTTTCAATAATCCTGGACTGGGTTTGATTTGATGAACTTTTGTTGACATTTTCACAGTCTCTTAGATTCATCCCAGAGATATCTGGAAGCTCAGTTCCTCTTTCCTTTGGATGACAGCTTGATAGGACTTCATTGGAAATATTATTGACTAAGACTCCCTCTTTGGGGGAAAGTAAGACCTTCATGTCCCAAGTATAGTCTTGTCCTTTTTTGAATGAATGGTTGGAAACATCATTTAATGCATTTCCACCAATTTGTTCTTCCTGTCTATTCACCAGAAGATACTGATTTGGAAGTTCTTTACTAGTTCTTTCATCTGGGGAATTTTCTTCCAGGACACTGCTGTCATCCATACATATCTGCTCTTGGTACATCTCATTTTCAGTCTGTACTCCCATTTCAGCACTATAGTTATGTTCCATAGTACCTACTGTTTCTTCTCTTCCCTTGAAACATCTGATAATCTGGTTCAATAAAGGTTCAGAGTCTTTTAATCTTTCTTTCTCTTCCATTTTCCTATGCCACATGATTTGGTCCCAGCCGAGAACAGTGGTTACAGTGAATCTTCATTGGCTTTTTAAGCCAATGAAAATCTCTTTCCTACCCTTCTGCCTTTGTTCCCTGAGGACCAACGTTTATCTCTACTCACAAAAGTAAAACTAAGAAACTTGAGAACTACTGTTTTCCTTTGTAGCGTTCCAGATGTCCAAAGTCTTGGCCTTATTCTTCCTGACTCATTGCCCAAACGGTTTCTAAGGTTTCATGGTTCTTCTGTTAAATGTTTTAAACTTCTGCTTTCATTGTGGAATGGTGTCTCTGCTTTTTCCTCTAACTGCCAAGTGGCAGTTATGGAAGGTTCTAGAGATTATTGCCATCATAGTTATGACATCACAATGGCCTTTCATCTCCATCTCTGGACCTGACAATCAGTTTTAATAGATGGAAAGCAGGATGGTTCTCATACATTGCTATTGGTCTTGTCCTTCTTCACATAGTAGGACAGTGGTTCCCAACCTTTCCTATACCTTGCACCCCTAGAACACTTCTGATACATTCTTGCACCCCTTACAAAAGTTTGAAATAATGGCAATGAATTATGCATATACACTATAATTTTGAAAACCCAAGTTTTTGCACCTCCTAGATTATCATCTCATATCCCCAGGGGGTGCAAGCACCCCCAGTTGGGAATCCCTATACTAGGAGCACATGCTCTTCTCAGAAAATGACTGATATTGAAGGAGCAAGAAGCAAACTAGATGATTTTTTTTCCATTTTGTTGATGATTTGAGGACAGTACTATAAATATATGGGATTTAAAGCACTGAAATTCTCTTCTAAAAGCTGTTTTTAAGTTTATCAATATCAATCCTAGATATTTCACTGAAGGGCGGAAATATTCAGATTGCTTGGAGAAACGATGGTACAATAAAAGACACATATCTACACGCATTGCACAAGCAAGAGTATAAATATTTTTATCTAGAAACTTTGAATCCTGCTTTACATTAGGGGGGAAAAACCATAGTAGAGTTGTTCTATTTCATTATTTTAAAGGACCAAAAGGTAGCTGGGGACAAATAGCCTTTCAAAATTGTTTGCCAGCTTTATGTTCAAAGGAATTGACCAAGTGACAATGGAAACAGGGAAATGGTGACTTGTTAGTGGTAGGCTTTGTTTTATTTCTGGCAGGGAACCTTGTTCGTTTGAACTGAAAAGCCTCCTAGCTCTTCAATATGCATTCAATTAGAGTCCAATCTCATCATTTATCACTTTTGGCTGGAATTTGTTGCCTTGCATCATTCACTGTAATATCAAAAGTTCTGTAAATAATTCTGTCCAAAAAACAAAAGGTTCTCTCTCCCTCTCTCTCCCCCTCTCTCTCCCTCTTTCTCTCTCTGTCTCTCTCTCTCTCTCTCCCTCTCTCTCTGTCTAGCATTATTCTTTTTTATCACTGTTTTATTTTTTCAAAAAAATCTATCAATGTATGACCACAATTTTTATAAGTTTTTATTAATTTTTTTAATACAATTCAACAGTGCTTATTCAACAAACGTGTTGTCCGAGTTCATAATTCACTAACACAAATTAGTTTAGTTTAGTTTAGTTTTATTAAATTTTTATACCGCCCTTCTCCCGAAATTAAATTCCTAATCTCTAGTTCGTTTCTCCAACCATTGGTAAAATAAGTCCCAAGTTTGAAAATATTCTGTTTCTTCTTTTTATTTCAATCTCAAAGTAAGTCTGTCCATTTCTGCACAATCTAGTATTTTTTTTATTTCTTCCTCTGAAGGTATTTCTTCATTTTTCCAATATTGTGCAAATATAAGTCTTGCTGCTGTTATCACATGCAAAATCAAGTATATACTTCATTTATCAAGCTTTTCTGGCATTATACCTAATAAAAAATGTTCAGGTTTAAAGTCTACATGTTTCCCCAGCATCTTTTCTAGCCAAGTATGTATTTTTGTCCAATATTTCTTCACTTTAACACATGTCCACCATAAATGCTAATAAGTACCTGGTTTGTGATTACATTTCCAACATTTATCCAACATATTTTTAAACATTTTTATTAATCTTGCTGGTGGCAAGTGCCACCTATAAAACATTTTGTGTAAGTTTTCTTTATAAAAGGTTGACATTGTCAACTTACAATTTCTTTCCCAGAAGCTTAGCCATTTCTCTAAATCTATATTATACCCAAAATTCTTTGCCCATGTTATCATCATTTCTTTTACTTGTTCATCTTCCATTTTCAATTCTAATAGAAAATTATACATTTTCTTAATTTTTCATCAGAGGTTAATAATATCTCATCAAAAAAAGTATGTTCTTTATAAAATCCATACAATTTAACATCTTTATCATATCTCACTTCTCCTTTAACATAGTTGTTAAGTGAATCACTGCAGTTGTTAAATTAGTAACATAGTTGTCAAGTGAATCGAGCTTCCCCATTGACTTTCCTTATCAGAAGGTTGCAGAAGGTGATGACATGACCCTGGGATGCTGCAACAGTCATAAATATGAGTCTGTTGCCAAACATCTGAATTTTGATCATGTCACCATGGGGATGCTGGAATAGTCATAAGGATGAAAAATAGTCATATCACTTTGTAACTCTGAATGGGTACTAAATGAACTGTTGTATCTGTATATGGTCACTTGTCTCCTCAAATGTCTCTGGGTGGCTCATAATCCCAAACATTTTTTTTAAAAAAGCACCAGGCGCACGGAACGCTGTTACCTTCCCACCGGAGTGGTCCCTATTTTTCTACTTGCATTTTTACGTGCTTTCGAACTGCTAGGTGGGCAGAAGCTGGGACGAGTAACAGGCGCTCACTCTGCTATGCGGCACTCAGGATTCGACCCGCCAATCTGCCAACCTTCTGATCGACAAGCTCAGCGTCTTAACCCACTGAGCCACCACATGTACATTAATAAAATAAAATATTAGACATATTCAATTGTTGGTTTTGAGTTCTAGGCCCCTTAGAACAATAGTTTCTTTCCTGTTTTTCAGTTTAGTTAAGTTTTCCTGGCTAGCCATTTCCTCTTACAGATGTTTTTATGGCTTGTCTTCTTCCTTTCCCACTCTAAGACCCAGCTAATTTTTGCCTACGTATTTATCTTACATCCTGCCTTTATGCTATCCTTTCCTGTTTCCCAGCCATTATAGCTTTTGGTAAGCTTGTTGGTCCAGGCAGTAAGTTTCTACTGCAGCAAATTCAATTTTAAATTTCTCTTTCAATATTAAATTTTGAAGACCTTTCCTTTACTTCTATCACCATCACCTTGCCAGATCTGACCAAATGTGCAGAAATAACTGGATACAGGTGGACCTGCAAATAACCTGTTCCTGTGTCACCTACAGTTTTAAAGGTGGTAGCCTTTCTCTGCCACTTATCCAGGAGAAAAAAATATAAGCAGTCAGGCTGCATTTCTCATAGGCCATTCCACTTCCTAGAGGTTCTTTTTTAAATGTTAGCGCAACTACTTTTTTGGAGGGGGGAGGAATAAGAATGGATAGGTCTGGTGTCAAGTGAAAAATAAAGGCCATAACCCACAGTTGAACGGAGAGACAGAACTTCTGAATTGTCTTTCTCTCTGCAGGGGATGAAAGAGAAAGAAACTAGCCACAAGGGACTAAGGTTTGTTTTTTTTTCTCCCTTTTGTCCCTTGCAGAGAGTTCTCTCTTAGTCATTTGCTGGATATTCTTTTTTTTTCCCTTCAGTCTCTAAGGAAAAAAGAAACTCTCCAAAAGGGGCTAAGGGAAAACTCTCTGAAAAGGACTAAGGGGAGAAAAGCTCTCCATGAGGGATAACATTTGAAAAACGCAACTTTAGTCCCTTGTGGAGAAGATTTTTTTTTCCTTTCTCTCTTAGGTTGGTTTGCTGCAGGACCACCATCCCCTGCCTAGCTGCTGGTGGGACATTTTCCTCTGGCTGCCAGAAGGACTGGACCTTTTATTAATTGTAATGGAAAGTTTGGATGTCCTTGGGAGAAAAAAAGATGCTGCCTAGCAAATAATCAGATAAGAGAGGCAGGAGCCCCCAGTAGCTCAATAGTCAGAGAAAGAAACTTAGCAAGGACCCATTCTAATGATCAAGCATGTAAAATTGGAGGTGGGAAGTTTGTACTTTCAAACTTGTAAGATTCTATTAATGTAGCCTTACAACAAAGTAGGATTGGTTCATGTTCTCCTGTCTCCTGTCTGGTTTACCTGGGACAACAGGCACTAATGCAGCCTATTGTTGGCCAGAAATAAGCCAGCATACTGCAATTGTGATATTCATCTGTCACACTTCTTTGTCTGTTATTTCAAGAGAAAATGAGTATCATCCCCCAACTTGATATCCTCCATGCATTTTAGAGTACAAGATAGTCTCTGAAGTTGTATTCATAGATATTGTTTAATTTGGGGTCTGATATTAAATCTTCTCGACATCAAGTGGATGCATTTGGCCCTTCTTTATTAGGAAAGCAAGATTCGTGTTTGGTTAGATTCTGATATAGGCTCTCCTGCGTGAGCAGGGTTGGAGTAGAAGATCTCAAAGGTCCATTCTAATTCTATTATTCAGTATTCTGGATGGCTCTTTTTGTTCTAATAATCATGAGCAAAACAACTAAAAGAAAGATGGAGACAAAGAGGCGTACAATGAGACACTGTGCTCTAATGAACACCATGAGCATTTTGGAGACTGAGAAAAAAGCATAAAAAGCTCTGTTGATGAAAAAAGATCAACAGATGATAGAGTGGAATAGGCTATTTAGCCCACTGAATCCAACCTTCCCTGCTTCATGCAAGAATCTGTTTTTAGTACCTCCAGTAGGCTGGTGACAAGTTATTCCTTCTGTGGCAATTAGTTCCACTGTCTAGCTGATCTTTTTCCTGGGAGAACAAAACTGATTTGCCACTATTTCCCTCTAAAGCAGACATGTCAAACACAAGGCCCGGGGACCGGATCCGGCCCGCAAAGTGGTTTCATGCGGCCCGCGAAGCCATCCTGGAAACAGTGATGGAACGGCCCCCACTGCCTTGGCCCTGGCCCAGAGACCCTCCTTCTGCCAGAGACCCTCAGATCTGTCCCACTCCTGCCCAGGCCCCCGTAGGCACCCTTGATGCGAATGATGTAGAGCTGGGCACGCCCACCCAGCAGGCCATATGGACCTTAGCCACGCCCACCCGATAGGCCACGCCCACCCAGGCCACACCCACCTGGCCCCCTGAGGGCAACTGCAATGCTGATGCGGCCCTCAATGAAATTGAGTTTGACACCCCTGCACTAAAGTGTTTTCTTGATTTCACCTTCTCTAAGCCCTTTAATTCATGCACTATTAACAGTGTTGTGAATCTTCAGGAGTTAATTTTGTGAGAATGTCCACTTTCAAATTATTAGGAAACCTTGCTCTCTCTTCAAAGGTTTTTCTAAGATTCCAAAAGCCTCAAGGCAGATTCTTTTAACTCTCATGCTAAGCGCTTTTTAGCTCTCCTGCTTTTCTCTCCATGCTTTATCGTCAGTGTGATTTCCCCACCCCCTTAATTGTTTCTGGCCAGCAATGTCCCCAGACCAGAAATAAGATGGCTATGGATATTCAAAAGAGTCTTCTTGATTTTTTCCCCCAGTTTTTCTTCTTTCCAACCCAATGGAATATTGAAAAAATATGATAAAAAGGGTTCCGGACTTCGCTCATCCTTCAGTAGGATAGTTCTCCAAACAATGAAAAATTTAGTGGAAGAGGGAGAAGTGTGAGTTCTAAAATGGCTGCATGGAGTTAGGGGCAACAGAGAAGAGTATTGCAGAGATTCCTCCCCACCCCCCAAGGCATTCCTGTGGAAAAGATAGTTGGGCAGCAATCTGGAATGCTGCCAGTTATTCCACTCTTAAGCCCATATCCCTTCTGCTTATGTGTTCAAGAGTGGAGCTGCCCAAAATTTCGGATACAATATTGAATTAGACAAATGGCAAACGTTATGGGAAAGAAATAGAAAATTAACTTTGGCTACCTCCTATAAAGAGAATTTGTACAAAATATTCTATAGGTGGCACTTCTCCCCAACAAGACTGGCAAAGATGAGAAAAGGTATGTCACCACAATGTTGGAAGTGCAAGAAAGTATGGTCACGTGTGGTGGACACGTTCCAAAGCAAAAGAATTTTGGTGGCTAATAAAGACTTGGTTGGAGGAAATGTTGGGACAGAAGATAGATCTCAGACCAGAATTGTTTTTACTGGGAATGATAAATGGGAAGTTCAACAAAGGAGAGACATATCTAGTGTTGCATATCATAACAGCAGCAAGGTTGGTGTATGCCCAGAACTGAAAAAATGAAAATACCCCAGTGGAGAGTGAATTAATTAAAAAAAATTGATATGTGCAGA
Source organism: Vipera ursinii (assembly GCF_947247035.1). NCBI lineage: Eukaryota > Metazoa > Chordata > Lepidosauria > Squamata > Viperidae > Vipera > Vipera ursinii. Next base: position 20,145,871 of record NC_139512.1, on the reverse strand, counting down.
GATGAATAGACTAACCTTAGAAATTAAAGACAAGGATGAAACAGAGTACTACGAAGTTTGGGATAAGATGTATTATTGGTTAGACTCTAGGAGAAAAAGTCAGAGCAAAGAAAGCTTGTCTAGAAGAGAGAAAGTGTAGTCTTTCAACCCCAAAGTGAGCATAAGATAGAGATCAGAAAGAAAATGAAATAAGAATTGAAATGGAAGTTATGTTGTAAATATACATAAACATGTATGTAAATATGTAAATAGTATTAACTAAGCATAGAAATGGCATAAAAGATCAATGACTAGGGAGATATATGGTATATGGTATAGTATGTATGGCAAAATAACAGCCAGAAAAGTAACACTGTGTTCAACCTGTTTTTAAATGTTTATTCAATTTTTTAAAAAGGAAAAAAAAGAGTGGAGCTGCTATTAAGTATTTGGGAAGAATTTCAAAAGCTTTACTTAGTAGGCTTTCACTGCCAGACTTATTTTACTGCTTATAATGAAAAGTTTCAATCAAGGCAGCCATTTAAAATATTGAGCCCCATTTTGATTGCATCTATGTAGATGAAGGCCCAAGAACAAATTGCCTTCTGCTCATAGAAGGGCTTCTATCCCAAAGGTGCTTTTCAAACGGCAAGTGGACTTTCTTGGTTTTTTTTTTAATCCCATTTATATCCCGCCCTTCTCCGAAGACTCAGGGCGGCTTACAATCTAAAGCACAAATCAATGTGCTTAGCAATAGCCTTCATTCTATGTATATGCCTGCCCCCCCCAGCGGCATTATTACAAATTCAGCTTATTGCCCCCAACAATCTGGGTCCTCATTTTACCTACCTCGGAAGGATGGAAGGCTGTGTCAACCTTGAGCCTTGGTGGGACTCAAACCCGCACTAATTGCAGGCAGCTGGTGTTACTTAAGGAGGCATTAGCCCACTGCTCCACCAAGGCTCCCCTGTAAACAGTTCACTTCTCATCTAAGAAGCTTCTTCACTTCTGAACTGAAGAAGCTTCTTGGATGAGAAGTGAAGTGTTTTCAAGGAAAAAAAATCAAGAAGTCCAATTGCTTTTTGAATAGCATTTTTGGGACAACCATAACCTGAATGATTGAGAATTTCCATAGATGTTTTCCTCTATATCACTTTGCACAAAGAATAAAGGACTTTGGGAAACCTTCTTTGCTTGGCTCAGCCCTGAACCAGATAACAAGTTTTACTTGAATAACATTGACAAATTCCTAAGCCAATTTCCCCAACAATGTCCCTAACAAACATATGTGATTCCATCTAATATCATCCCTAGCCCCTCATGTCATCAGAAAGCTCTCAAGAGTACATAGTTGCAGAAATATAGTATAAACCTTTTCTATTTTTTTTATCTCTGTGGAAGGAAGGAAGGAAGGAAGGAAGGAAGGAAGGAAGGAAGGAAGGAAGGAAGGAAGGAAGGAAGGAAAGCAGTGAAGAGGATAGGAAATCCTACAGAGTACACATATGGATGAGAAAACTCTTTCCAACTTGACATTAAGAGGCCCTCTTTGAGAAGTAAATTAGAACCCAAGGCCTTTAAGCACTTTGCTTTAAAAAACACTTTAGAAGTAGGCTGTAAGTCAACACTGCCAGGGTGCCCTATTAAAAAAAAAGACATGCCAACCTTCCATTTTTCAAAGAATATCTAACATTCAAGTCTCTGAAATCCACCAGCAGGTAGTAAATCACTTTGGAAGATGCAATTAAAAATAGATTAATAGTCACCAAAGATGTGTCTTTTATCAACAGGGCCAGTGCTACAAGGCAAAGCCACAAGTGTCAGAGTAAAATTGCTGTCACAGGTTGAGCAGCTCAAACATTTAAATATTTCTCTCTTTCTACTTGTCTGCTTCTGCCTGCTTATCAGCAGGGCTACTCCCACCATACTTACAACTGAGCACATAACTTAAGCCAAGATTAAACAAGGAGAGCTAAAGATGTATTACACTCTACACAACAGTTAGACTCAATGGTGAAAAAAATACATATAAGATTATACTACAATGCTTCTAATTCTGCTTACTTTTCTGGGATTTTTTGGTACTTCAAAAATTGCTGTAGGGATCTGTTGTTATGAAAGGATTACAAGAGATGCTTTGAAAACTTTTAGTTTAGACTTCAGTTTAAGATTACGAAGGCAACAAACCAGTTGGTTTTTAGATCACAGCAAAAATGCATTCTCTTCACTGTCATACAATGGATCCTTGGTGGAGCAGTGGGCTAATGCCTCCTTAAGTAACACCAGCTGCCTGCAATTAGTGCAGGTTCGCATCCCACCAGGCTCAAGGTTGACTCAGCCTTCCATCCTTCCGAGGTAGGTAAAATGAGGACCCAGATTGTTGGGGGCAATAAGCTGACTTTGTAATAATGCCGCTGGGTGGGGGGGCGAAAGCCCTAATAAGCAGGCATATACATAGAATGAAGGCTATTGCTAAGCACATTGGTTTGTGCTTAAATTGTAAGCCGCCCTGAGTCTTCGGAGAAGGGCGGGATATAAATGGGATTAAAATAAATAAATAAATAAATAAATAAAATCCTGTGGATTTTTGTAGCTGAAATCTGGAAGACCTTGTGTAGATTTTCTACAGTGTACCCTAAATGCATCTTTTGAGTCTTTTGTGAAGTCTGCTTCCAATTCCCTTTCATCCTGAAGGTACATCTATTAATTGGTGGAACCATTTGCCTTTAGAAGTTGTGGGTGTTCCATCACTGGAGGTTTTTTAAAAAGAGAGTGGATAGCCATTTGTCTGAAATGGTTCAGGGTCTCCTGTTTGAGCAGGGTTTAGACTAGAAGACCTCCAAGATCCTTTCCAACTCTCTTATTCTTGAAGCCAAATAGAACTTCTCTCCCTGCAATTAGCCATCAAGACAATCTCTGAACCAAGACCTTAAGTTAGAGAAAGCTTTGTTGAGAGATGATACATTTGCAGATTGCATCAGAGAAGGGGAGAATTTTAGCACTTTCAATCTAGTATACATTTATAGTTATTGTATTGTTTAGATTAGCATACTAAAATTTTAAAAAATACCTTAATTTGATCAAAAACTAGATACTAATTATTATTGGGGATATATACTTTTTTTAAAAAAAAAATACATTTAAAAATCCAAAAGATCATCCCTTTGGTATGCTCACTGTCATATGTCATGATCAACAAGAGTAGCTGAGCTCTGCAAATCATCATCAGCACCAACCACTCTCAGAAGTTCATTCTTACTTACTTTCTAATTTTAGAGGCCATAACAATATTGCTAGCTCAGGGACACTTGACTTTTACAAATTTCATTGTATAAATTTATTCAAAGTTAATTGTTAAATGAAACTTGTTTATGTATTTTAAGATTAATTTTTAAAATTTTAAAAAAGGATCCTTAGAAAGAAATCTCCAAAATGTGTACCATACAGTGTGTGTGTAAGGACCCGTTTCAAAACCTCCTCCCAAGAAAGCAGGACTCTTGGAACGATTTCATCCCCAAAGGATCTTTTATTAGGAGAAGTTGACAGCAGGCATAGAAGGCAGGATCTGAGGGGTTCCCGTGCAAATCAATAGGTTAAAAGAGCAAGGAGCAAACCCCACCCCAATAGTTCATCCAGTCAGTTCAAATGGGCCAATCCCCAGTGTTGAATCCGCTGTGGCAACGGGGCTGATAAGGCACCATTCCCAAGGCTGTAAAGCTGTTGTTAGGTCTTCGCACCTAGTCTTCCACAGTGAGAGATAAGCCAGATGGCTGGATGCACATTCCTTTCTCACCCCTAGGTTGGCATCAAGGGGAAACAGTTCAAAGAGCAAGCAGATAGAAGAAGCAGGGAGGATACATTGTAGCAGCTGAAGCGAAGTGAAGAAAATACATTGTAGTTCCCATAGTTCCCCCCTCCCCCCAGGAGAATGACAGAACCAGCAGGAAAGAAAAAGAAAGGAGCCCACAGAATAGAAAGCCCCCCCTCCCAATATGTGGGTTCTGACATACCAGCTCCCCCTTAAAAGAAATAGAGATCCAACTGTAGAGGAAACAAGAAGGGGAGATAAATATATGGATTAGTCTGGTTTGTTAGGATAATTGCCATGGAATTTACTAAGCAGTTTTGGGGCTTTAACAGAAAAAGAAAGGAAGAATGTATGTTGGATGTGTTCTCTGCCTTAAGTTTTAAGTGACTAAATTAGTAGACCAGCGAAATGCTGTGAACATAGTATACTTAGATTTCAGTAAGGCATTTGACAAAGTAGACCACAACCTGCTGCTTAATAAGCTAGAAAAAGGTGGGATAGACAACATCACCACCAGATGGATCTGCAGTTGACTGACAAACTGTATTCAGCAAGTAGTCCTCAATGGTACTACATCCACGTGGAGAGAAGTAAGCAGGGGGTACCACAAGACTCTGTCTTAGGCCCAGTACTCTTTAATATCTTCATAAATGATTTAGATGAGGGAATAGAAGGGGAACTCATCAAATTTGCAGATGACACTAAACTGGCAGGAATAGCTAACACCCCAGAAGACAAGCTCAGGATCCAAAAAGATCTTGACAAACTTGAACAATGGGTCCTATCCAACATAATGAATTTTAATATAGAGAAAAGCAAAGTTTTACATTTAGGCAGGAAAAATCAAAGGTATAAGTACAGATTAGGTGAGACCTGGCTAAAAAACAGTAACTGTGAGAGGGACCTTGGAATCCTAGTGGACGATCACTTGACTATGAGCCAGCAGTGTGTAGCAGCAGCCAAAAAAGCTAATACAATTGTAGGTTGTATAAACAGAGGCATAGAATCAAGATCACACAAAGTATTATTACCACTTTATAAAACCCTAGAAAGACCACAACTGGAATACTGCAAGCAATTTTGGTCACCATACTACAAAAAGATGTTGAGAGTTTGGAAAAAGTTCAGAGAAGAGCTACTAAGGTGACCAAAGGCCTGGAGACTAAAACATATGAAGAACAGCTGCAGGACTTGGGTTTGGCTAGTCCAGGGGTCAGCAACCTGAAACAGTGAAAGAGCCACTCGGAACCGGTTCCCTCACAAAAGGAAAAACTGGGAGCCGCAAAAAATATGTGCGCATGTGCGCATGCGCAGAACAGGGTTTGACTGAAGAGTGGAGCCAAGGCGAGATATGCACCTACCCTGCATATTTGACTTGATTCTTTGAACCTTTTTAGTCCCACTTTTTTTTGGGGGGGACTGCACATGGAAGAGGACCAGGAGCCACAGGAGACGGCTGAAAGAGCCACATGCGGCTCCGGAGCCGCGGGTTGCAGACCTGTGGGCTAGTCTAAAGAAAAGAAGAAACAGGGGTGACATGATAGCAGTATTCCAGTATTTGGGGGGCTGCCACAAAGAAGAGGGCATCAAATTATTCTCCAAAGCATCAGAAGGCAGAAAAAGAAACAATGGATGGAAACTGATCAAAGAGAGTGCGCTCCCACAGGGAGGGTCTTCTCAGGGTGCCGCCGATAAAAGATTGTCGGCGGATAACACCCAGGGGAAGGGCTTTCTCTGTGGGTGCGCCTGCCCTCTGGAACCAGCTGCCCGTGGAGCTTAGGACTGCCCCCAACCTCCGCACATTTCGCCGGGACCTGAAAACCTGGCTCTTTGAGCTCTCCGTCCCAGGCTGAGAATTTTTAACTGGGGTTTTTAATTCTAGGGATGATTTAATCTTTTTAATTTGTTTTTAACTTTTGTATTGGTTGTTTTAAATGCCCTGTAAACCGCCCTGAGTCCTTCGGGAAAGGGCAGTATATAAATTTAATAAAATAAAATAAAATAAAAAATAAACCTGGAATTAAGGAAAGACTTGCTAACAGTCAGGACAGTTAACCAGTGGAACAGCTTGACTTCAAAAATCATGGAGGTTTTTACGATGGGGGGGTGAACTAGAAGACCTCCAAGGTCACTTCCAGCTCTAAGCTATTCTAATCTCCATAGCCTGGACTTCGATCCTGAAGGGGCTCGAAGTTGACTCAACCTTCCATCTACTGAGGTCAGTAAAATGAGGACCCCAGATTATTTGGGGCAATACGCAGATAATGCCTCGACATTGTAAACTGCCCAGAGAGTGCTGTAAATCACTATGGCTCTGTTTATAAGTCTAAATGCTATTGCTATTGCTGTGAATTACAATACTGTATTGGTGTATTGGAAGCAAAGGTGATTTGTAAGATTAGAAAGGCATGTAGATGAATGGTATTGGTGTAAACATATTTCATTTTCTTTTTTTTTTACCTCTGTCCTAAATTCCTTTGACTTACTATTTTTTTATTCATTTTCTGTGCTTTGCGTAACCTGTCATCCCAAAATGGCATATGGTCTGATGCTTTGGAGAATAATAATAATAATAATAATAATAATAATAATAATAATAATAATAATAATAATAATAATAATAATAATATGTAGCTTACCTTAAAATAAATACTTACATGTAAGACACTTTAAAGTCTTAAAGAGCTCTGTTAATTTTTAAGGGCTTTTTAAACAAGGCTTTTCATTTTTAAAAAGCATATTTTATTTTTATAAGTTTGCTTAAATTAAAACCACTCCCTGCAGTAAGGAATTCTACCACAAGAAGGCAGCTGAGAGCTGGTTTTATTCAGTTTGCTCTCTTATCTGTTAAATCTGGGATGAGATTATTTGATTTTCTATTTGAAAAGGTATATACTGAACTAGGCTTTCTTTACTTTCTCTATTGGTGGTCAGGGATTGATTGATACAATTGATTTCCCAACTGTTTGGAGGATCAATAGGACCAGTCATGTGTATACATCTTTGGAAAAAAAATCACACAAGTAGACAGCATATTTTGCAGATACACAAAAAGGGAAAATAATACAATGAGGAAGCATAAGGATAGGTGAATAATTCAATATCCCTAATAATTCAATATCTCACACATGAGAAAATTTTACAATCTAGTATTGTAAAAGGCACATGGGAAAAGGTACATTATATAGAAATGTGTATTTTAGAATCTGTGTGTGTGTGTGTGTGTGTATATATATATATATGTGTGTGTGTGTGTGTGTGTGTATGTATGTATGTATATGTATATGTATATATATAGTGTATATATCTCTGTGTGTATATGTGTACATATAGATATATAGATATGCATACATATATAAATGTTTATACATGCATAGACATCATATATTAAGCTATTTATCTGAGGCAAGAACTTTACTGGATCAATAGAAAACACAAACTTTCTGTTCCATATATTAATTCAGAAACAGCAGATTTAAGCAGTGGGATCATTTCAGACACAAAAGGCTCCAGAAAAGAAACCAACCCACACAGATAATCTAGGGCAGGGATGTCAAACTGTCGGCCCACGGGCTGGATGTGTCACACGGAAGCCATGCCCGCCTCAGCTTCGGCAAGGGGGAAAAAGTTGTGATACATCGCAACATGTCACATGATGCAGTGAGTTTGACACCCCTGGTCTAGGGCATGAAGAAGATGGAACATGTTTTGAACACTGTTCTGATATATAGTGCCTTGTTCTTGAATCACAGAAGTTTTTAAACTTCTCTGGTATGGCTTCTAAGTTTCTTTGCTAAATAGTACTTATCCAAAGTTAGTGATTTTTCTTTTAAATTTGTTAAAGTTCAAAAGAAAGTGGTTCATTTCTGCTTCAGCATGATGCCTGGTATCCAATTCATCACAGGAAATGCCACCCCAGGATGGAGCAATCATTGGTATAGTCCTGATCTCTGGACAGCATTAAGAGTGAGTGACAGTACAGGATCCCAGCGAAGTTGGAAATGAGCTGCTGTATCCAAGACTTGCATTTTTTAAAAAATATATTTATTTATTAAGAAAATTTATATGGTCGCCCAACTTATGGTAACTTTGGACAGCTTACAGAAGTAAAGCCTCAAATGCAAAACCCAACAATTCTCCACCTCCTAGAGCATTGGTAGCAAACCTATGGCATGCATGCCAGAGGTGGCACTCAGAGCCCTCTCTGTGGGCATGTGTGTCACTGCTGCCATCAGATGACTCAGGTCCATTCGGCCACTGCCACCACTCAGAGTGGCAGCCCCACCCAGCACAAAGGAGGCGAAGCAGCCAGCTAGCAAGCTCGAGTACAGGTGGTAGAGTACACCTAGGCCCAGCAAGCCAAAATCCACCCCAAGTGGGGAAAGCTGGATCCCCATTGACATTTGGGGTGGCCTTTGGCTTGCTGGGTGTGGGTGTGGTCTACCACCTCTACTAGAACTTGCTAGCCAGCTGTTTTGCCTACTTTGTGCTGAGTGAGCCAGGCCCTCCGAGCCACAGCCTAACAGCCTAATGGACCTGCACGCGCTGCTGGTGGTGCCAGCCCAAGGCAGGGCCAAACTGCATTGGGTGCGCAAGGGGAACAGGCTCCAAGTGTGGGCCAAGGACAACATCTGCAAGGGGACTGAGGAGATGACCAGCAGCGACCTGCTCTCCAACCACAAGCAAAACTAGAGGGGGCAGAGTAGGTGTGTCCAGCAGTCTGCATCACATATTTTTCCCCTCCCCTACTCTGCCTGTGCTGGAGGGCTGGCCCAGTATTGGCAGTGGGCTGCAGAGCCTCAGAGTGCACCAGTCGAGGGGCCGGCAGGCTGTAGCTGGCCTCTGTATGTGGGGGCTGATGGTGTCAGGCAGCAGCTGCCCCAGCCCCAGCCCCAGCCCCTGCCTCGCCTTGCCTTGCCCCTCAACAATGGAACCCTCACCCTGCCACCTGTCTCACCCCACAGGATGAGGCTCCTGCCCACCGTCCCACCCGCCATAGACCCCCCTGGATCTCCCCCCAACCATGTCTGGCGTCCTCCCCATGAGCAACATTGAGGTGGCCACCCCCATCCCAGCCCATGCAGTCTGCTGTGACCACTGCAGCCACACCCACCCAGTGAGCCATGCCCACCCACTCCTCCTGAGGGCACAACAATGCTGATGCACTTTGCAATAAATAAGTGAGTTTTGGGTTGTGGTTTGGGCACTTGGTCTCTAAAAGGTTCTCCATCACTGTCCTAGAGACAACAGTCAAACCACTTGATGGGCTCTGTAACATTCTGGGGTCCCCAAGCCTGCTGACAAAATCATGTCTTCAGGGCCTTTCAAAAGAGTATCAAAGGGGGGGGATTGTATCTCCATGTGAATGATGTTCCATAGGCAGGGAATCACCACAGAGAAGATTCTTTTCCTTGGTCCCACTAGATGAACTTCCTTAAGAGAGGGAATTTATTATTTATTTATTTATTTTATTTTAATTGCATTTATATCCCGCCCTTATTAGTTAAAAGGCTGGACTTAAACTAGGAAGCCCCAGGTCCACACCAGAATTGGTGACTATTATCCTGGCAACATTTCTCAGAAGTACATGGTCACTGTCAGCTCTCTGGAGTTGAGAGAATATGACCTGCCTAAAGTTACCCAGCTGACTTCATGCTGACTAAAAGTGTCTCAATATCCCAGTTTCAAGTTGGCCATCTTTAATCAGACTGGCTCTTTGTTACATTTATAGAGATTCTACATTTCCAAATGCATTGTGATTTGCCTAGAGTTTTCCAGATCAGGTTGGCTACATATTTTAATTAAATTCATTTCTACTTCCTTCAAGCAGCCTCATTTCATTTCATTTCCACAGAGAGTGTAGAAAAATAAAACAATCTTTTGTATCAAGCCATATGCAACATTTGGGTAGTTTAACATAAGAAGCTGAAAAACTCTACTGAACAGACATTATCAATATTTTTTTTTCAATTGTTTATTTCTGTTTTGGTTAGGGAGTTCTAAATCTATGTCCTCTTTAGGACCTGGTATAAAACCAGTAGATTTACTAATGAATCAATAGCTTCAGGTTTATGTGGCTTTACTTAGCAAAATTTGAGAAGTTAATATTTCAACAGATTTGACCCCTTCTTAATTTACACTACAAATTAAAAGGATTTCTGTAAGCTAACAGTGAATCCACAGGAAGCATGAGACCAGCTAATAGAAAGGATGAAAACTGCTCTTTTTTCTATCTTGAACAGATCTGTAAAGTTCACTGCACTCAGAATATCTTGCAGGCCAAAGATCTGCCCTGATGAGTTTCACTGAGAAAGGCTGAAAGGTTAAATGGCTTTACACAAGATGCCCTGTTTCTCCATGGCAACAGAATTAAGGCATAGTCAAAAGTAACAAGGATATCAGTATCACAGCAGTGGAAAATATTACTGACTCGTATATAGTAGCCTATTGGGAAAATGTTTTAAAGTGGAATAACTAGGTGCCCTGAGATTTAATCCAGGTTTCCTCAAGGAACCACCCATAAGGAAACCATACTCCCACCAGAACTGTCGGGACGAACTACTATATACAGTATAAACAGGTGCCTACTCACACTGATGCTTTTATCTAGTTAGATAATGAAATGTCCACAAGCAAACAACCAAGCTCAGGCAGCACCTAGGAATTCCACAAATAAAATATATTTTGCATAATTTTGCCTGACATAATTGGCCCACTTATAATGAAAGCCAGATAAAGTTTTTGGGAGGTGTTAGGGTATGGTGAAAGGGGGCCTGTGGTGGCCTAGCAATTAAGACATTAGATTGTCAACTGGAAGATTTGAGACCCATGCACCGTATGATGGGGTAAGCTCCCATTCTTGCTCCAGTTCCTGCTAACAGTTCAAAAGCATGCAAATGCAAGTAGATAAATAGGTATCACTTTGGTGGGAAGGTAGTATTCTGTGCACCTCAGCATATAATCATGTCAGCCACATGACCAAGGAAGCCTCTTTATACAACCCTGGATCCCTCAGCTAAGAAACAGAGAATGAGTACTGCCCCTAGAGTTACATCTGACTGGACAGGGGAAAACTTTACCTTTCTCTTTTTAGGTTATAAAAAGGTAAAGGTAAAGGTTCCCCCGCACATGCGTGCTAGTTGTTTCCAACTCTAGGGGCCGGTGCTCATCTCCGTTTCAAAGCCAAAGAGCCAGCACTTGTCCGAGGACGTCTTTGTGGTCATGTGGCCAGCATGACTAGACGCCAAAGGCGCACGGAACGCTGTTACCTTCCCACCGTAGTGGTCCCTATTTTTCTACTTGAATTTTTTACGTGCTTTCGAACTGCTAGGTTGGCAGAAGCTGGGATGAGTAACAGGCGCTCACTCTGCTACGCGGCACTCGGGATTCGACCCGCCAAACTGCCGACCTTCTGATCGACAAGCTCAGCGTCCTAACCCACTGAGTACCTAAATTTAGTAGTACCTAAATTTGGAAATTAGCAAGCTAGATCAAATTCCCAACAGAATTTCAGCTATGGACTGTCCCTTTTCAATAGTAAAACTTAGTCCCTGTAATGTAATGTCTACAATAATAGACAGTGCCAAATTCCCATTCATCTACCACACGACTGAATAAAAGCAAACATGCATCTTTCCATTAAGACTTTAGGGAGCTTTTATTGCTAGGCATTTATTCTCATTTCATGTCTCTCTGTGCTAAATTAAATAATTTTCCAACATCAAATGCCTTATTCTTAATCAAATTTACCTTTTAGCATCTTATTCAATTGGCTCTCTTTATGCCAACTTTATCTGCCAGACATCTAATCTACTTCTATATTATCTGTCTATTGTCCTTTGATTGAAGATGATAGTATATCATCATTCCAATGTCCACTCGTGTGCCCAAAATCCAGGAAAAAAATGTAAAAGATTTTTTTTAATTGTTAGTAGGGTACTGTAGCAGAATCTTAAAAGCCTGCTGAAGCAGATATCCAGATCCACCTATATCTAGTGTAATTAAGACAGAGTTACTCTCTTTCCTGTTTTTTGGACTCAGGAATCTCTCTGTAAAGGTTCCACTCCCACCTTTGCATTCTCAGGATCTGTTACATTTTCTGCTACAGTAAACTAGACCACCATGTTAAGCCATAATGTGCTTTAGACTTTTGGGCATAGCGTGTTATTTAAAATAAGAAATTGTGCTTTGTTCACTTGGTTTGGAAGATTGTGAGAACCCACTATGCAAAACCCAAATGATAAACATAGTTTCTAAATATTTGAGGGGCTGCCACAAAGAAGAGGGCATCAAACTAGTCTTGAAAGCACCAGAGGGCAGGACAAGAAACAATGTTTGGAAACTGATCGAAGAGGGAAGCAACCTGGAATTAAGGAGAAAGTTCCTAACAGTGAGGACAATTAACCGGAGGAACAGCTTGCCTTCAGAAATTGTAGGCGCTCCATCACTGGAGGTTTTTTTAGAAGAGGCTAGACAATCACTTGTTTGAGATGGTATAGGTTCTCCTACTTGAGCAGGGGGCTCAAGGTCTCTTCCAGCTCTATTCTATTTAAATATGATATATAAATAAATAAAGGGGGAAACTTATTCTTTGTGGCCTTTTCTTTACTCAGCTGCTCAAATTGCTACCCTTTCTTTGGAGGAAAATTACATGTTGAATGACCTAAAATATTGTGAAAGTAAACCTTCCACACCACTAATTGTTCAATTATTGTACCTTCTAGTGGCCACAGTGCCTGCCAAGAAGCAGCCATTTTTTCCCTCATACAATTTTTAGTTTCCTCAAATGCAAATAAATAAAAGGGCACCTTTTAGCCCAGCCTTCCCCAAATTTGATGATGCACAGGGGTCTAGGACAATTCTACACAATCAACTCAGTATAGACAACTCACAGTGGGACAACTTGCCATGGCCAGTTGGGACAATTTGCCTCAGAACAAGAGTTACACTAATATCAAACAAATGCTGGAATATAATAATTAAAGAAAGGATGCCAAAGGGAGATAAAATGAAATGTGAATTAGAAAAATGAAATAAATTTTAAATTATTTTAAATAATTTAAATGGAATTGTTGAATTTTTCCATGAAAAGTTGTCTCGCAGTGAGTTGGCCATGGTGAGTTCTCTTGTGGTGAATTAGCCATAGCGAATGGGCTGCAGTGAGTTGGCCATAGCAAATTGGCCATAGTGTATTGGTCACAGTGAGTTGTCCATGGCAAGTTGTCCATTCCACTGTACAGAGGTATTGAATGGAATCTCCTAAAATTCTTAATGAATAGCAGCATCCACAGAGAAGTCAAAACATGCAAGAAGGCAGATGCAAACTCATGAAGCAAGCCCCACCCCTTTTGTGCATAGCCAATGTTCATGCTTATTAAGCATTATGGGATTGCAGCCCAAGATGCCCAGAACTGATCACACTGGGAAATGGTCTATTAAAATTCTGTTCTATATGCCAACATGCAGCAAAAACCACAGGATTGGTCAAAAGAATTAAGATGTTGATTATGGCTGCATAATTTAAAGCCCTTCCCCTTTATATATGTGTGAACATTAACACAGGTACAAAGGGGGCAAGATTTCCATGCTACTGCAATAACTATCTTGCCTATTTTTAACCTCCTTCCTTGCACATTGCTGCAAACAATGGAGAATGACACCAAATTCTCCTTCTCATTTAGCTTTGAACTGCACATAGAAACTGTGATGGCCCTACTTGAGCACACAATGACAATGGTTTTGAGCCCAATTTTCCCATTTTAAACATAACGCAGGGAGACAAAATTAAAAGCAGGAAAGCAAAATAGATTTCACTTCTCCAAGTTCATGGAAAACCTTTTAGGTAAGCATGTACTGCTGTTCAGCTCTTGCCAGCATAGATTTTAGCAATGTATTTCTTCCTGCCTTGTGGTGACTAAATAAAACTTGAAATGTGTAAAACTAAATACTAATAATGAAAGCTGATTTTCTTTTGGCTTTCATGCAGTCCTCAGTGAGACGCAAAAAAAAAGAGTTTAAGCAGCATATTCCACCTCCAGCTGTATTTTTAATGGCAGCCTCGAGAACCACATCTTCAAATCCCAAACCTAATTATAAAGCAAACCTGATGAGATAACTGTGTTTGGGTAAATAGTACTCTACTAAGGAATGGGGAGAAAATGTGATGTTTTAAATCACCTCCCTTTTAGTGAGAAGTACTGTAGCTCTAGTCTATTTTAGATGAGATCAGATATGTGTGCAGAAGTTTGGAGATTTCATCAATTTCATCTATATCCTCATCCTGAGCAGCCATAGTTAATTATTAACTAACTTGGACCTGAAAGTTGTGCCTTCTGCATTCCCAACTGTCCTCTGTAATATGAAAAACCAGAGGATTAGTTTGTATGATGAGGCAAGAATGGCTCCATGTATACAGTGGCATTCCTTATTCAAGTATTGGTTACTTGGCTAGTCATGCTCAAGAATAGATTTTTATTTATTTAATTTTATGCAGATAGAAAGAAGGAAGGAAGGAAGGAAGGAAGGAAGGAAGGAAGGAAGGAAGGAAGGAAGGAAGATGAACATGAGCCTTCCTGGTTTATTTATTTAATAGATTTATATGGCCATCTCATACATCATGACTCCTGGTTACATCAGGGACTGTCCATTCTAACTGCCTTTGTAGATTATGCAGAAAATGTACTAGCTCAACAAACATTGCATAAGTCACTTCAAATATCCCTTAAAAAGTCACATCAACAAACACACCTGAGATAAACAGAAAAGCATCCCAGACTGCAGCCTCCCAAAAAGGAAGGTGAATGTTGGTAATAGGAGATTCTATCCTCAAAGGAACAGAATCATTCATCTGCAGACCAGACATATAATCCAGGGAGGTATGTTGTCTCCCTGGAGCAAAAAGCAAAGATGTGGCTGAGAACCTAACCAAAATAATTAGGCCTACAGATTAATACCCTTTCTTCCTCCTCCACATTGGGATGAATGACACAACAAAGAACCTGAGTACAATAGTGAGAGATTACAAACAATTGTGCAATAAAGTTAAGAAGCTAAGAGCACAAGTAGTGTTCCCATCAGTACTCCCAACGAAAGGCCAACACACATTGAAGGAAAAAAAGAATTTAAGAAATAAACCATTGGCTAAAGGGTTGGTGTCACCAAGAAAACTTTGGTTTCCTGGATCATGGACTGCATTTCCTACACAAAGGACTCTTGGCAAGGAATGGGTTGCACCTTATTAAAACATGGGAAAATGTATATAAATCTTGAAATCCATAAAATAAAATAAAACTCTTAGAATTCTTATCAATGGCCACACTGGTTAGTAGAATTTATACATACACATACATCATAAATACAATGATACAATTATACTGCCTAGTATAATATTTTATATATATATTAATTAGTAAAAGGTAAAGGTTCCCCCGCACATGTGTGCTAGTCGTTTCCAACTCTAGGGGCCAGTGCTCATCTCCATTTCAAAACCGAAGAGCCAGCGCTTGTCCCAGGACATCTCCGTGCTCATGTGGTCGGCATGACTAGATGCCAAAGGTGCACGGAATGCTGTTACCTTCCCACTGTAGTGGTCCCTATTTTTCTACTTGCATTTTTATGTGCTTTCGAACTGCTAGGTTGGCAGAAGCTGGGATGAGTAACAGGCGCTCACTCTGCTACGCAGCATTCGGGATTCGACCCACCAAACTGCCGATCTTCTGATTGACAAGCTCAGCATCCTAACCCACTGAGCCACCGTATCCTATTAAATTTATTAAATCAACACATCTGGAAATTGACAGGGTTGAGCTAATTCAAGAAATAAAGCAAGAAATCAGATATGTTTAATGCAATGTAATTTACAGTTATGCTTTACAGTCATTCTAGCCCCCTCTGGCATAATTCTCCAGTATTTATTTTTAAGTTTCACCTCAGTGACTATAATCCTCACAAGAAAATATGAAAATATTCCATGACTCTTATAGTGTTCTTCAAATTTAGAATGATTCAATCTTCTAGGTCTAGGACTTATGTTTTTCTTTTCTTTTTTGAAAACTAATTTTATTACAAGTTTATAAAACCTATCTCTGTCACTGCAACAGGATCAGCAAATGATAAAAGATTCATATTGATTTGATTGATTGATTGATTATATTTATATGCCGTCCTTCTCCCTAAGGACTCAGGGCGACTCACAACAATAAAAACTGAAAAAGAACATGAAAATACAAAATTTAAAAAAGAATTAAACAGTAGATATGTTCAATACATAGTAATTTAACCCCATAAAACCAAATTTAAAACCATAGTCAGTCCAGGCCCGATTGTTGAAACATCCATGTCTTCAGGTCACGGCAAAAGGACTGAAGGTCGGGGGCCATCCGCAGCTCCGGAGGCAACTCATTCCAGAGGGTCGCTGTGCCCACAGAGAAGGCTCTCCCCCTAGGGGTCACCAGCCAGCATTGCTTAACTGATGAAACTCTGAGGAGGCCAACTCTGTGGGAGAGAACTGGGCGATGGGAGGTTGACCATGGCAGCAGGTAGTCTCGCAAATACCCCAGGCCTAAGCCATGTAGGGCTTTAAAGGTAATTACTAGCACCTTGAATCACACCCGGAGGACAACCGGAAGCCAATGAAGCTCACGCACGAGTGGAGTAACATGGGAGTATCGAGGAACTCCCATAAGTACCCGTGCAGCCGCATTTTGCACCAGCTGAAGCCTCTGGGTGTACTTCAAGGGCAGCCCCATGTAGAAAGCGTTACAGTAATCCAGGCGAGAACTGACAAGGGCATGGGTAACCGTGCATAGGGCATCTTGGTCCAAGAAGGGGCACAACTGGCACACCAGGTGAACCTGTGCAAAGGCCCCCCTGGTCACAGCAGTTAAATGTTCTTCCAAATTAAGCCATGAATCCAGGAGGACACCCAAGTTGTGAGCCCTTTCAGAGGGGAGCAATACCTCCCCCCATCAAAAGAGATGGAACATGTTGGGCAATACGAGATGCCGGTATCCACAGCCACTCGGTCTTGGTGGGGTTGAGCCTGAGCCTGTTCCTTCCCATCTAGACCCGTACCACCTCCAGGAACCAGGACATCACATCAAGGCCATCACTGGGTTGGTTTGGGGTGGAGATTAATAACTTGGTATCATCTGCATATTGGTGATACCTCACCCCAAAACCACAAATGATCTCACCCAGCAGCTTCATATAGATGTTAAACAGGAGGGGGGAGAGAACCAACCCTTGAAGCACCCCACAAGAAAGGGGCCTCAGGGTGGATCTCTGCCCCCCTGCCAATACAAACTGCGAGCGGCCCGAGAGGTAGGAGAACCACCGTAAAACAGTGCCTCCCACTCCCAACCTCTTGAGCCGTCTCAGCAAGATACCATGGTCAATGGTATCAAAAGCCGCTGAGAGGTCAAGTAGGACCAGGACAGAGGAACAGCCCCATGCTGTAACCGGGTCTGAAACCAGACTGGTACGAGTCCAGATAGTCCACTTCATCCAGGAATTGCAGAAGCTGATGCACCACAACACTCTCAACAACCTTTGCTACAAAGCAAAGGTTGGAGACAGGACGATAGTTATTCAATGAGGCTGGCTCCAAGGCAGGTTTCTTGAAGACGGGTCTCACCACCGCCTCTTTTAAGGCAGAGGGGAAGACAATCTCTGTCAATGAAGCATTGACAACTGCCTGGAGCCAGGCCCCTGTCACCTCCCCGGCGGCTGAAACTAGCCAGGAGGGACATGGGTCCAGTAAACAGGTTGTAGCACTCAGTCTGCGCATAATCCTGTCCACATCATCCAAAGATACAGGGTCAAACTCACCCCAGATGGTATAACCAAGACCTGCCCCTTCCGCTCCGCCGGATTCCACCCAGTCGGAGTCCAAACCAGACCAGATCTGAGTGATTTTGTCCTGCAGATACTGTACAAATTCCTCAGCCCTACCCTGCAAGGGGTCATCCCTCGGTCGCTGATTAAGCAGTGAGCGGGTCACTCTAAAGAGGGCGGCTGGGCAGCTATCTGCAGACACGATGAGAGCAGAAAATTAAGCAGCTTTGCTGCTTCCATCGCCACTAGGTAAGACTTAAGATAAGTTCTCAACTGTGTTCAGTCAGATTCAGATCTGCTGGACCTCCAACGACTCTCTAGGCGTCTTATCTGGTTCTCCTTTCCCTATATAACAAATGCATACTTATTAAGTTTTTACCATGTTCACTCTACTGATTTCATTTCTTAGCAGGCACTGGATAAAAATAACATTACTTTTGTACTTATTAATAAGTCAGGATAGGGATAATTGTCTAATTCATGAAGCACATTTTCACTCCTAGTACTTAGCAGCCTTCTGCTGTTTCTAAGGATAACATTTTTTCTGTAAAATTCAACAAAGGCAGAAAAAAAATGCCTAATAAGTTAAAAATTCCAAAAAATGCACCTGTTATACATTGAGAAAGATCAGCAACTTTGCCACTGATTCTTGCTTTCTAAAACTGAAAAATACATGATGGCAATTCTATCACAATTCTTCATTAATTTTAGAAACAATAGACAGTTGCTTAATTTATTTTTGGAAAAGTTGCTGTTTTCAATCTGATAGGCTAAAATTCCCTTGGAAATGCAGTTGTTTGGGGTGGGAGGTGTTTCCCCAGTGTTTGTTAAAAGAAATCCCTTGTGTGCTCATGAGACAGGGCCTTTACGAAATTTATCAAGAAATGAAGCTCCCGATATCTGCTTTGCCATTTCTCAAAAGTTTTCTTCTCTTTAAAAGAGGCTCCACTTTTCCATTTTATTTTTAGACTGCTAGAGAATTTATTTTTTTTATTACAGTTTATATTTGGAGATAGCAGAGGGGCTGCTTTTTTTAATTATACATCTTTTCTTCACTCTGAAGCTCTTGTTGCTTGTTGCCATCAGAATGACACAAGCTACATTGCAATGCAAGCCCCACCCATTTTGACTTGCATGTCTCACTAGAATGCATATCAATCAATCAATCAATTAATCAATCAATCAGAATAGAGCTGGAAGGGACCATGGGTCTTTTAGTCCAACTTCTTGCTCAAGCAGAAGATTCTATACCATTTCAGATAGGTGGCTGTCCATTCTTCTTTAAGAAACCCCCTGTAATGTATTGGGCTTTGTCTTGTTAAGGGAACACCACGTGGGTTAATTGCCAGTAGGTTGCTTAAGCAGGGAAGCTGGCTAACGGCTCCCAGCTCCCCAGACAACCCATCTCCAGCGCTCCCATTGGCTGCCTCTAGGGTAGCAATAGGTGCTTTAAACCTATTGGCCGCCACCTAGAGGCCAGGGTATAAATTGCTGCATTCGCAGCCCTGTTTCACAGTGCAGATCCTGCAAGCAATAAACAATGATCTTTGCTGAACTCACTCTTATCGTCACTGAAACAACGAACCTAGTACATAACACTCCAGTGATGAAGCACTTACAACTTCTGGAGGCAAGCTGTTCCACTGGTTAATTGTCCTCACCGTAATGAAGTTTCTTCTTAATTCCAGGTTGCTTCTCTCCTTCATTAGTTTCCATCCATTGTTTCTTCTCTTGCCTTCTGTCGCGCCCTGCGGGCTCGACGCCCAGCGGCGCCACGGGCGCGACACTCACCGGCGCCTGCTTCACCTGCTCCTGGCACTGACGTCCTCGGCGGGGCCCGAGCCAAGAGAACACCCCAACGGCTGCGGCAGCGACAACGGCCTGCTGACATCTGCGCGCCTCCACACATGCACGCCGAGCCGGCTGGAGCCTCAAGGGTGCGCGCGTGCATCGTGCGGCCCGGCCCAGCCCTGCCGGCTACGGTGGCCTCGCAGGGTCCTGGGCCCAGCCTCGTCCTGCCGGCTACGGTAGCCTCGCAGGGTCCTGGGCCCAGACCACCTGTGGAATCGGGCCTTGCGGCGCTGGCGGGCGGGGCCCAGGGCAGCGGAGCCCGTCTCCAAAACAAGAGGACTGGGGGCTCACCAAACCTGCAAAGGGGGGGGCAAGCGGCAGGGTGAAGCTGTGTTTGCTACAGCGGAAGGAAAGGTGCCGGGTCTAGGGACGGGTGTGGGGGTGGCGTCTAGCGGCGACGGGACGAGCGTTCACGAGGGAACTCACCTGGGGGGTGGAGGGTGCCGGGTGGTGGGGCGTGTCGCAAAGGGAGGTGTTTGGGAGAAACGGGCGTTAAGTAGGGGATGGGCGGAGGTGGGTGCAGCCGGGTGGGGCATGGGTGTGTACATGCAATGTGTATTTAACAGCGTTGGATGCGGGTAGCAGCCAACGCTGGCTTTGTTCCGTTTGGAGATCGTTTGCTTTTGCTTAATAAACCATTCTTGGAAACTCAGCACTCGTCTCGGTTGCTTGAATCTCCTGCTCTCCGGACGAGGTTTGAGAGAAAGCCAGCGTTGCACCCTTTCATCTTGCCTTCCAAGCGACAAGTGGGTGAGTTGCCATGGCGGAGGGATTGCAGGGGCCCGCCCCGGCGGCTGCATCTGAGAAGGAGGTCGGGCCTGAGATGGGGGCCGGGGCTGGTGCAGCCTCCTCACAGGACAGTGGACATAGGAGAGGTTGCGCTTCCGGCGGTTTGGCCTAGGCAGCGGCTGTCGTTACTCAAGGACTGCGCAGTGGAGCCGAGGGAGGCAGGGAGCCAAGGTCTCGGCAGAGGGAGGTGGCCGGGCCCTGCCCTGGGCCACAGAGGTTATGAGGAGACCCACGAACCACGGCTAAGGGGCCCCTCATCAGTTTGGAGGGAGCGGTGCCTTGTGGAGGACGAGGGGGAGGAGTGGAGTTATTCCACCACCCCAGGCAACCAGACTATGGACATTTTGCGGACCAGGTTCGGGGAGGCTGGTGGCCAGGAGCCAGGCCAATGGTCCCCTGCCGGGGCTCCGGCAGGACGGGCTGGGCCGACCCATTCACCTCTGGATGCGCCACCCTACCAGAACCAACCTGGTCTTGGCGTGCCCCGTGAGGGTTCTGCTCCTGTAGGCCTCGGGCGAGGTGCTGCAGGGATGTGGTCAGGGACGGACGATAGGCCTGGCCAACTGACAACACGGCTAGTTGGAGCCTCTCCTGTGCTGGGGCCGCAAGTGGGTTCATGGGGACCCGGAGTGGTATGGGGACCACCACCTTTGACAGTTACCTACGATGGCCACCCCGACCACCTGGCGATGTTCCTGGGCCAGGTGATAGGTCATATGGACCAGTATGCCCAGGCTTACGTGTCCCAGCGGGCTATGGTGGTGGCAGTAACAGCTTGCCTGCAAGGAGAAGCAGCGGCCTGGGTGGCCGATTTATACAGTGACCACGCTCGGGAGCTCGGGGATGTTGGCTTGTTTTTGGAGTAGTTACGGGCCCGTTTCGAGGACATTTCCCGGGTGCAGCAGGCCGAAGCCGACATCCTTTCCCTACGCCAGCGAGGCAGACCTGCGGTGGAGTATGTGAGGGAATTCCGTAAGGTGGCCGGGATGTTGCGCTCGTGGCCGGAGCATCTCCTTGTCCACCATTTTAGGGCTGGCCTGGACGGGGCTCTCCGCCGGGCTTGTGTGGTGCGCGGCGTTCCAGCGCGACTGCAGGAGTGGTACCATGTGGCCGTGGAGCTGGACGTGGGATTGCAGGACGTGCGGGGACGGTCCGAACCTCCCTCTGGAAGCCGACGGCCGACTGAGAAGACAAAAGTGGAGGAGCCGTCTGTGGGGGCGTCTACACGGCCTTCCTCCCAGCCAGTGCGGGCTGTCCTGAGGTGTTTCAGGTGCGATCAGCCAGGACACTGGGCAGTCGATTGCCCTCTGCCTCCTGCCTGGCCAGCCCCTTCTGTCTCCCCAGCATGAGGGACCGGAACCTGGAGATCCATGGAGAGGACACGAGCCGCTCACCAATTAGGCGGAGATGTCTCCAGGCCAACTGCTCCTGTTCGGGTGGAGACGCCGGTAGAAACACAGCCCGCACCGTACGAGAGTCCAGAGGAACAGGGTCTAGACGAGGACCCAATGGTAAGTGCTCCGGTTCGTCCCTTTGTATTCCCTGTGGTACTGGTCAGTCCCCGTACGGGTCAGAGGAAAGCGTATAAGGCCCTCATTGATTCAGGTAGCACACGGTGCCTAATGAGCCAAGCAGTGGTAGCTGGACTGGGGGTTACGGTGAGGCGGCTGGCCAGCCCTCTACGCTTTCAGCAGGTGGATGGGTCTCTTTTGGGGGGGGCACCCGTCACTCACGTCACCGAACCGATCCGGTTGGAGATGGGCGATCACTGGGAGACTTTGTGGTTTATAGTGGTGCCATCCATGACCGAGGCAGTTATTCTGGGGCTCACATGGTTGGACCGGTGGGGCCCCACAATCTGGTGGGAGGGGGGTTGCCGCCATCTCCGGTTGGGGTTGGTCCCACAGCCTCCGCAAGAGCACGCATTCCTGGGACCACTACACACGGGGGAACGAGAGAGGGCCTGCGCGGGTGGGTTAGCGCAAGAGGCTCAGGTACCTCGTGAGTACTCCGACCTGCTGGACGTCTTCGACGAGCGAGAGTGCGACACGCTACCGCCTCATCGCTCCACGGATTGCGCCATCGAGCTGGAACCGGGTGCCAAGCTACCAAAACCCCGGATGTACGCTATGTCCACGAAAGAAATGCAGGAACTCCGGCGGTACATTGACAAAAACCTGGAGCGGGGATTCATCCAGCCAGCACGGTCTAGGATGGCGGCGCCCGTGCTGTTCCGCAAGAAAAAGGATGGTGGGCTTAGACTGTGCGTGGACTATCGCGGTGTGAACACGGTGTGCGTTGAGCACCTTTACCCGCTCCCGTTAATGAAAGACCTGTTGGTCCACCTGGCTAAAGGCTGGGTCTTTACCAAACTGGACCTCAGAGAGGCCTACTATCGTGTCCGAATCAAAGCAGGGGACGAGTGGAAGACGGCATTCAACTGTCCGCTGGGGAGCTTCCAGTTTAGGGTGATGCCGTTTGGGCTACAGGGTGCCCCTGCTGTCTTCATGCAATTGATTAACCAGGTCTTGCATGAATTCTTATACCGTGGGGTCTTGGTCTATCTAGATGACATCCTGGTTTACACCGAGACAATGGAAGAGCACGTCGCCTTGGTCAGGCGGGTGTTAACTAAATTGCGGGACGCACGGCTCTTTGTCAAACTGTCCAAGTGCGAGTTCCACAGGAAGCAACTCGATTATTTGGGGTACAGAATCTCTGCAGGGGGGGTGGAAATGGACCCAAAGAAGGTGGAGGCCATCCAGCAGTGGCAGGCTCCGCGGACACGGCGGCAGTTGCAAGATTTTCTAGGTTTCGCGAACTTTTACTGCCAATTCATACCATGTTTTGCGGCCATAGCCCTGCCACTTACGGACCTTCTCCGTACATGACAGCTGACAGTACAACCACGTCCTGGATTACGGGTGGGGTGGACTGCAGAGTGCCAACGAGCCTTTGATACGCTAAAGGCTCTTTTTGCTAAAGAACCGGTCTTACGGCACCCAAACCCTGCCCTGCCCTTCGTGGTCCAAGCCGACGCAAGCGACGTCGCCCTCGGAGCCGTCCTTCTTCAACGAAACAAGGACGGGGTGCTTCAGCCATGTGCCTATGCATCTAAAAAGTTGTCTCCCGCAGAGCGCGCCTGGGCGATATGGGAGAAGGAGGCTTTCGCAGTACGCTGGGCACTGGAACTGTGGCGACATCACTTGGAGGGGGCTGTCCACCCTTTTGAGGTGTGGACGGATCATAAAAATCTGATGGCTTTGCAGACGCCCCGATGGCCTTCGCCCAAGCATGTACGGTGGGCGCTGTACTTTCGACGATTCCGCTTTACGTTGAAGTACATTCCGGGGGGAAAAAACTTCCTGGCGGACGCGCTGTCGCGTATGCCGCAGTTTGAAGGGAAGAGGGAGGACGTTGTACGAGCGCTTGTGCCTACCGAAGGTCCAGTTCAGGAGGGGAACACTGCTCTAGCAGCACAGGACGAGTTCTGTGAGGACCTTCGGAAAGCCCTTCAGGGGGACACCTGGCTACAGACCCACCCAGAGCTCGTGACCATGCGTGATGGCTTGGCTTGGTACGGGACCCGGATCTATGTACCAGCCCCTTTACGGGAACGAGTGCTATATCGGTGTCATGACACCAAGCAAGCCGGACACTATGGATTTTTGAAAACCCTGCATTTGGCACGTCGGCAATTTTGGTGGCCACACATGACGAAGACGGTGGAGGACTACGTGCGGCGATGCCACATTTGCGCTACCACTAAACCTATGGTGGGGAAACCTTTGGGCCTCCTACAGAGAGTGGCCGACCCTACCCGTCCATGGCAGGATATTGCCATGGACTTCATTGTTGAGTTGCCCGAAAGTAAAGGACATAATGTTATTTGGACAGTGGTGGACTTATTTTCTAAGCAGGCCCACTTTATTCCCTGTAAAGGGTTGCCCTCAGCACGTCGATTGGCTTGGCTCTTTGTAACTCACATCTACCGTTTACATGGGGTACCGCGCCGTATCATTTCGGACAGGGGAGTACAGTTCACGGCGCGTTTCTGGAAGGAATTTGTTAGATTCATCGGGTCAACCCAAGGACTCAGCACGGCGTACCACCCTAGCACCAACGGCGCAGCGGAACGGGCCAATGCCGCCATTGAGCGATATCTACGTTGCTACGTGTCGTACCAGCAAACCAACTGGGTGGACCTTTTAGCGTTTGCAGAAGTAGCGTATAACAACGCTGTACATAGCAGTACGGGGTTTTCCCCCTTCAAAGTGGTGATGGGTAACGATTTTGTCCCCATCCCCGAGTGCAGCCCGGGGAACGAAGTCCCCTGTCAGCCACAGGAGTGGATGAGGCAGATTGAGGAGGCCTGGGGTGCGGCGAAAAAAGCGTTGGAGCGGGCTGCGGTAACGTATAGGGAGCAGGCCGATAAGAAACGAAAAGCGTTCGCAGTCTCGAAGGTGGGGGATTTGGTCTACCTGTCTACCAAGTATCTACATGGCCACGTCCCCTGTAAAAAGTTAGGGCCCAAATACATCGGGCCATTCCGGGTGGTACAGGTAATTAACCCCGTAACAGTACGGCTACGACTACCGAAGATCCTAGGCAAACTCCACCCAGTGTTCCACAGTAGCCTACTGAAGCCCGCCACCACAGCTTCAACGGCAGTGGGGGAGAATGGGCCTGGGCCCACCCATGGTGACCATTATGAGGTCCAAGAGATTCTTGACTCCAGGGTTCGTAGGGGGGGTGACCAGTACCTAATCAGGTGGAAGGGATATCCCATGGAGGAAGCAACATGGGTAGGGGACGCAGATGTACATGCTCCTCGGTTAGTGCGGGCTTTTCACTGATTGCACCCTGGTAAGCCAAGGGGGGGGACGGGGGAACGCCGCGGACTGGGTGGACGATTGCTTACCTCTTATGTCTTCCCCTGCAGGAGGGGCCCTGGTAGGAGGGGTGGCATGTCGCGCCCCACGGGCTCGATGCCCAGCGGCGCCATGGGCGCGACACTCACCGGCACCTGCTTCACCTGCTCCTGGCACTGACGTCCTCGGCGGGGCCCGGGCCAAGAGAACAGTCCAACGGCTGCGGCAGCGACAACGGCCTGCTGACATCTGCGCGCCTCCACACATGCACGCCGAGCCGGCTGGAGCCTCGACGGTGCGCGCGTGCATCGTGCGGCCCAGCCCAGCCCTGCTGGCTATGGTGGCCTCGCAGGGTCCTGGGCCCAGCCTCGTCCTGCCGGCTACGGTAGCCTCGCAGGGTCCTGGGCCCAGACCAGCTGTGGAATCGGGCCTTGCGGCGCTGGCGGGCGGGGCCCAGGGCAGCGGAGCCCGTCTCCAAAACAAGAGGACTGGGGGCTCGCCAAACCTGCGAAGGGGGGGGCGAGCGGCAGGGTGAAGCTGTGTTTGCTACAGCGGAAGGAAAGGTGCCGGGTCTAGGGACGGGTGTGGGGGTGGCGTCTAGCGGCGACGGGACGAGCGTTCACGAGGGAACTCACCTGGGGGGTGGAGGGTGCCGGGTGGTGGGGCGTGTCGCAAAGGGAGGTGTTTGGGAGAAACGGGCGTTAAGTAGGGGATGGGCGGAGGTGGGTGCGGCCGGGTGGGGCGTGGGTGTGTACATGCAATGTGTATTTAACAGCGTTGGATGCGGGTAGCAGCCAACGCTGGCTTTGTTCCGTTTGGAGATCGTTTGCTTTTGCTTAATAAAACATTCTTGGAAACTCAGCACTCGTCTCGGTTGCTTGAATCTCCTGCTCTCCGGACGAGGTTTGAGACCTTCTAGTGCTTTGGAAAATAAGCTGACCCCCTCTCCTTTGTGGCAACCCCTCAAATTTTGGAATACTGCTGTCAAGTCACCCCTAGTCCTTCTTTTCTCTCAACTGGCCATACCCAATTCCTGCAACCATTCCTCATATGTTTTTTTTTTCCAAAGTCTCAACATCTTGTTTATAATGTGGTGACCAAAACTGGATACAGTATTTCATCTGTGGTCTTACTAACGATTTATAAAGTGCTGCTACTACTTCACATGATTTTGATTCTATGCCTCTGTTTATACAATCAAGGATTGAATTAGCTTTTTTGGCTGCTTCCACACATTGCTGGCTCATGTTTAAGTGATCATTCACTAGAACTTCAAAGTCCCTCTCACATTTACTGTTTTTGAGCCAGGTTTCAACTAATCTATATTTGTACCTTTGGGTTTTCCTGTCTTGCTTTTCTCCACATTAAATTTCATGTTGTTGGATAGAGTCCATTCTTCAAGTCTGTCAAGTGCTTTTTGGATCTTGAGTTGTCTTCTGGGGTGTTGGCTATTCCTGCCAGCTTATTGTCATTTGCAAATTTGATGAGTTCCCCTTCTATTCCCTCATCCCCAATCTCCAACAACCAGTGTGAACCCAGCAAAAGATTATCAACAAGAAGAAAGTCTAATTCTAGTTTGCTTTTCTCCTTGGTTAGCTTCTATCCATTGTTTCTTGTCTTGCCTTTTGGTGCTTTGGAAAATAGATTGAGCCCCTCATCTTTGTAGGAGCCCCTTAAATATTGGAATATTGCCATCATGCCTCAACTATACATGTCTCAAGTATACATACACCACTCAAGTATACATTCTGGTTTTTTTTTGTTGTTTGTTTGTTTGTTTAACTCCTTTGGTGCCAGAATTACTCTTTGGTAAATGTGTAGGGGAATCTGTAGTTAGCAAAAAAAAATTGTAGAGGATGAGGTTGCCTAAATACATATATTATTTCTCTTTCACAGGATCCAAACAAAACAGGGTGTCATTTGGTTTCCCATAATTATCAAACTTTTTTATTTCTATGACATTCTGAACTCTGGATTGATGCAATAAGCTTACCTATGCTCCCACTCCTTTTTAATGCTGTGCTGGGGAAAATAAAATGGCTAGTAAGGGGACACTTTGCAGCTGCATAATTACTGAGCAATGGAATGCACGGTGATGGGGATGCCTGAATACATTAACACCCACATTGCCTGGAAGGGGCTGATGGAAGAAGCCACTAAGGGCTTGCAGGAGAGAAGGAAACAGGTGGAAAAAGAGCTCCAGGGCACACCTGCATTAGGATCTTGCTGTAAATATGGGGAAACAGGCATTTTATTCATGTCCCACCCACATCAGTTCTTTAGAGACAGCAAACAAAGATCAACTATTACTGAAATTGTAAAAAAAATGAAATTGCCAAATAAAGAGTCAATTAATTCATCCCAAAGAAAACAAATGGCAGTTAAAATAAAAAAAATAGTACTTAAATGTGAAAACTAACATGAAAATAAATTTGGGAAGACCAAACAGCCGGGAACAAGAAAAGAAGAGTTTAATAAAGAACAGATAGGAAGTTGATGCAGTGCAAATCTGAGTAAGTAACCAGGAATAGCTACAAAGCCATTATTCATGTGCATTGGATTTAGACAGTGAAGAATAAAGTCCTTACATTCTCTTTCCTTGTGTCATGTGCCTTTTAATGTATCCACTCAACAGAAAGGAATTATGCATAATCATTGTTTTTCCTAAACCATGCTGGAGAGCCGCTTGTTCAAAGAACAAGATTAAAATGTTTTAAATAAATAATGTCAAGGAAGCTGAATGAAGTGAAGAGAAAAGGCCAGCCTACGTATGGGTAAACCACAGCAGCAGAATGTGAATAACTATAGACTCGGTGCCTGTTGACCCTAAAGGCGGCTCTGATGAAGAAGCATGTAGAGGTTGAGAGAGAGCAGATGTCAGAGGATGACAAAGAGAAGCTTACAGAGAATGTATCTACTGGATTATTTTATCAGGCTTGTATGATCAACTTCCCACACATTTCCAAGCTGCCTGACCTAGACACTGCTCATTGCCAAGGCAGAAAGGAGAGCTTGGAAGGAATTAAGAAAGGGGCCAGAGACTATGAAAGTGATGAGGTGTATATATGTCTGTAGCTGAGTTTGGAAGTTCATAAGGAGGCTTTCTGGTTTATACTTGCTTAGCTATTATTAATTGAGTATGCAACTGCAACAGCAGGACAGATAGGTGATAGATAGGTTCCTCCATCTCATGCAGAAATGTAGCAGATCAAGAAGACCCGTTTATGTTTGAGTCCAGCAATGTGCATTTTCTCTGGCTCTGATTCTTCTCAAAAGGAAATGCAATAGTTCAAGAAGACTCATTTGACTGAGTGCAGTAAACTCCAGTCTTAAGCATTCAGTACATCAAGGTAATGAGCCCCAGTAAAATTTAAACAGAACCTCACAAAACCCATTGACATCATAGTTCAATTCATACCAAACACTTGATTGAAAAAAAAGAATCTAGTACAACTTAAAAAGGTAAAGGTAAAGGTTCCCCTGCACATATGTGCTAGTCGTTTCCGACTCTAGGGGCCGGTGCTCATCTCCGTTTCAAAGCCAAAGAGCCAGCGCTTGTCCAAGGACGTCTCCATGGTCATTTGGCCGGCATGACTAGATGCCAAAGGTGCACAGAACGCTGTTACCTTCCCACCGGAGTGGTCCCTATTTTTCTACTTGC
Source organism: Vipera ursinii (assembly GCF_947247035.1). NCBI lineage: Eukaryota > Metazoa > Chordata > Lepidosauria > Squamata > Viperidae > Vipera > Vipera ursinii. Next base: position 20,117,082 of record NC_139512.1, on the reverse strand, counting down.
ATTTTTACATGCTTTCAAACTGCTAGGTTGGCAGAAGCTGGGACGAGTAACAGGCACTCACTCTGTTACGTGGCACTCGGGATTCGACCTGCCAAACTGCCAACCTTCTGTTCGACAAGCTCAGCGTCCTAACCCACTAAGCCACCACGTCCCAATTATTTAAGCAGGCTACCATGTGCTTAAATAATTGGGAGTAACATAGGGAAAGGTTCTTTTTTTGTACATCCACAAATGCTTGAAAGTAAAGGTTTTTAAAGTTGGCCTTTCCTGTTCTCTCTACCTTTAGTAACCTGTCCTACAAGGAAATGGGGCTCTGGTTTATCCTAATAATCTTCTTTTCTTTCATGTGTAAAAACACTGCCCCTAACTCCTAGAGTGCAAATTTTGAAGACTTGGAAATCTTATTTGCTTTCTTTTCAAACTGTCCTGAGCATACTTGGGTATAACTTTCACACTCATGAGTTTTTTAGGAAGAGGTTCTCCCACATGCCCTACTGGATATGAATGACCACAGACCTGGTCATTCATATCCAGCCACTTGATAAATTTTCACAAACCATCTTCTGGGAGCATGCTGATAACAGTACTTGCCTCCCCATAGCTACCTACCTTTATGCATCAAAAGGGAGTGTTCCCTATGATATTCTGCCTCAACAACAACAACAAAAATTCTATGACTCTTTACTTCAAGTGTCCTTTTGATGCACAATAACACAATTCTGTTTTTTATCTGGAATAAAATACAGCTAATAAGAATCTTTCAGTGCATGTAACCCTATGGACAGTACCAAAAGGCAAAACGATATGATGCTGGAAGATGAGCCCCTCAGGTCGGAAGACGTCCAATATGCTACTGGGGAAGAGCAGAGGGCTAGTACTAGTAGCGCCAGAAAGAATGAAGCGACTGGGCCAAAGCCGAAAGGACGCTCAGCTGTGGATGTGTCTGGTGGTGAAAGGAAAGTCCGATGCTGTAAAGATTTTTTCTCCATAGGAACCTGGAATGTAAGATCCATGAATCAAGGAAAGCTGGACGTGGTCAAACAAGAGATGTCAAGACTGAACATCGACATCTTAGGTATTAGCGAACTAACATGGACAGGAATGGGTGAATTTAATTCAGATGACCATCAGGTATACTACTGCGGGCAAGAATCCCTCAGAGGAAATGGAGTAGCCTTCATAGTCAATAAAAGAGTAGGAAAATCAATACTGGGATACAATCCTCAAAATGACAGAATGATCTCAGTTCGAATCCAAGGGAAACCATTCAATATCACAGTAGTCCAAGTCTATGCCCCAACCACCAGTGCTGAAGAGGATGAAATTGACCGGTTCTATGAAGCCCTACAGCACCTTATAGAACTAACACCAAAAAATGATGTCCTTATCATCATGGGGGATTGGAATGCTAAAGTAGGAAGCCAAAAGATAACTGGAATAACAGGCAAGTTTGGCCTTGGAGTACAAAATGAAGCAGGGCACAGGCTGATAGAATTTTGCCAAGAGAATACGATGGTCATAGCAAACACTCTTTTCCAACAACCCAAGAGACGGCTCTACACATGGACATCACCAGACGGTCAACACAGAAATCAGATTGACTATATGCTCTGCAGCCAAAGATGGAGAAGCTCTATACAGTCAGTAAAAACAAGACCAGGAGCTGACTGTGGCTCAGACCATGAGCTTCTCCTTGCAAAGTTTAGGCTTAAACTGAAGAAAGTAGGGAAAAGCACTAGGCCACTCAGGTATGAATCAAATCATATCCCTGTTGAATATACAGTAGAGGTGACAAATAGATTTAAGGAATTAGATCTGATAGACAGAGTGCCTGAAGAACTATGGACAGAGGTTCGCGACATTGTACAACAGGTAGCAACCAAAACCATCCCAAAGAAAAAGAAATGCAAGAAAGCAAAATGGTTGTCTGAGGAAGCTTTGCAAATAGCTGAGGAAAGGAGGAAAGTGAAAGGCAAGGGAGAAAAACATAGATATGCCCAATTGAATGCAGAATTCCAGAGAATAGCTAGAAGAGATAAGAATGCCACTGCCCCTCAGATAGACGGATGTGAATCCCTCCTCTTAAGGTGGGGTCCTGGTGGTCAGTTGGGCCTACTTCTGGTATACCTCTCTCCAAGCTGCACAGCAACGGTTCTACCCAAGCTACCTGACGCCATCTCAGGATTGGCGGTCGAATTTCCAAAGCTTATGGTACTGGGAGACTTTAATCTACCTTCCCTGGGCAGTGCATCAGAAGTGGCCCGAGAGTTCATGGCCTCCATGACGGCCATGGACCTTACTCAAATTACTCAGGACCCAACTCACGAGGGAGGAAACATGCCGGATCTAATTTTTGTCTCTGGGCAGTGGCTAAATGGGCTGGGTGGGGTTACTCCAACATCACAACCCCTTTCATGGACAGACCACTACCTCCTGCGGTTGGGCCTCCGTCACGTCACCCCCCGATGTCAGGAAGCGGAACCGACCAGGTGGTTCCGCCCCAGGCGCCTGATGGACCCAGATAAATTCCAGATGGCGCTTGGACCGATTCCCACCTCCCTCTCCCACAACCCGGTCGAGTCCTTAGTTAATGCCTGGCAACAGGCTGCTTCGGAGGCGCTCGACCGCGTTGTCCCTTTGCGGCCTCTGACCCGGCGCAAGTCCCGACTCGCTCCTTGGTTCTCCAAGGACCTGCGGGAGATGAAGCGCCAGAGAAGGGGCCTAGAGAGCATTTGGAGAGCCAGTCGGTCTGAGTCTGACCGAACACAGTTAAGATCCTTTTCTAGATCCTATCTTGTGGCAATGAGGGTGGCAAAGCGCGCCTACTTCTCCACCCTCATTGCGTCCGCAGATAATCGCCCGGCCGCCCTATTTAGAGTGGTCCGCTCCCTTTTAAGTCAAGAGACGGGAGAGGACCCCCTACATGGACGGGCTGAGGAATTTAGTAAATATCTGGTGGACAAAATTGCTCAGATTCGGGCTGGTCTGAACTCTGACTGGGCAGTATCTAACGAGAGGAAATCGATGAAGTTGGCCAAGTACATCTGGGAAGAGTTCGATCCTGTGACTCCGGATGAAGTGGACAAGATCATGGGGAAACTAAGTGCCGCCACATGTTTGTTGGACCCGTGTCCCTCCTGGCTAGTCTATGCTTCTCGGGAGGTTACACGAGGCTGGCTCCTAGCAGTTATCAATGCCTCACTGAGTGAAGGGTACTTCCCTGCTGCCTTGAAAGAGGCGGTGGTAAGGCCCCTCCTCAAGAAACCGGCACTGGACCCAGCTGTTTTAAACAACTTCCGTCCTGTCTCCAACCTTCGCTTCCTTGCGAAGGTCGTTGAGAGTGTGGTGGCGCGACAGCTCCCTTTGAACCTGGAGGAAGCTGAATATCTAGATCCGTACCAATCGGGTTTCAGACCGGGGCACAGCACGGAGACGGCATTGGTCGCGCTGGTGAATGATCTCTGGCGGGCCCGAGATAGAGGTTATTCTTCTGTCCTGGTCCTATTAGATCTATCAGCGGCTTTTGATACCATCGACCATGGTATCTTACTGCGTCGTCTTGAGGGGCTGGGAGTGGGAGGCACCGTTCTGCGTTGGTTCTCCTCCTACCTCTCGGACCGTTCGCAGACGGTGTTGGCAGGAGGGCAGAGGTCAAGCCCTAGGCCTCTTAATTGTGGAGTGCCTCAGGGTTCGGTGCTCTCGCCCCTCCTGTTCAACATCTATATGAAGCCGCTGGGAGAGATCATCCGTAGCTTCGGGGTGAAATATCATCAATATGCTGATGATACCCAGCTATTCATCTCCACCCCGAACCAACCCAGTGATGCCCTTGATGTGATGTCCCGTTGTCTGGAAGCGGTACAGATTTGGATGGGAGAAAACAGGCTTCGACTCAACCCGGCCAAGACTGAGTGGCTGTACATACCGTCATCTCGTTTAGTCCAAGAGGTTCCATCTCTGACTATAGGAGGAGAGATGTTACCTCCCATTGATAAAGCACGCAATCTGGGCGTCCTCCTAGATTCACGACTCAGTTTTGAAGATCACATTGGAACCGTGGCTAGGGGGGCATTTGCCCAGATTCGTCTTATATACCAATTGCGCCCCTTTTTGGACCGAGATGCCCTACGTACAGTCACCCACGCACTCGTTACCTCCCGTATTGATTACTGTAATGCTCTCTACATGGGGCTGCCCTTGAAGACCACCCGGAGGCTTCAGCTGGTGCAGAATGCAGCTGCACGGGTTGTGATGGGAGCTTCCCGATACTCCCATATTACACCCCTCCTGCGTGAGCTGCATTGGCTACCAGTTGCCTCCGGGTGAGATTTAAGGTGCTGGTACTTACCTTTAAAGCCCTACATGGCTTAGGTCCGGGATACTTGCAGGACCATCTGCTGCCGGGAACAAATTCCCATCGTCCAGTACGCTCACACAGAGAAGGCCTCCTCAGGGTACCGTCAGCTAGGCAATGTCGGCTGGCGACCCCCAGGGGGAGGGCCTTCTCTGTGGGAGCACCAACCCTATGGAATCAGCTCCCCCCTGAGCTTCGGATAGCCCAAAACCTCCAATCCTTTCGCCGCGGCCTCAAAACACACCTGTTCCACCAAGCTGACCTAGACTGACAGGCATTTCAATTAATTTATATTTAGTATTTTTAATTCATTTTAAAATTCTCTAATTTTTATTGCACTGATGTTCTCAATTTTCATTTTATCTTGATTTATGTACTTATTATATGTTTTATTGTGAGCCGCCCTGAGTCCTTCAGGAGATAGGGCGGGATATAAATCCCATCAATAAATAAATAATAAATAAATAAATGAACAGTGCAAAGAAATAGAAGAAAACAATAGAATAGGGAGGACCAGAGATCTTTTCAAGAAAATTGGAGAGATGAAGGGAACATTTCATGCAAAAATGGGCATGATAAAGGACCAAAATGGCAGGGACCTAACAGAGGCAGAAGAGATTAAGAAGATGTGGCAAAATTACACAGAAGAACTATACAAGAATGAGCTTAACGTCCCTGATAATCACAATGAGGTGGTCACTGACCTCGAGCCAGACATCCTAGAATGTGAAGTGAAGTGGGCCTTAGAAAAGCTGAGCAACAACAAAGCTAGTGGAGGTGACAGTATTCCAGCTGAGCTATTCAAAATCTTAAAAGACAGTGCAGTAAAAGTGCTACACTCAATTTGCCAGCAAATTTGGAAAACTCAACAGTGGCCAGAGGATTGGAAAAGATCAGTTTACATTCCAATTCCAAAGAAAGGCAATGCCAAAGAATGTTCAAACTATCGCACCATTGCACTCATTTCTCATGCTAGTAAAGTCATGCTTAAAATCCTACAAGCTAGAGTTCAGCAGTATGTGGATCGAGAACTACCAGAAGTACAGGCAGGATTTCGAAGAGGCAGAGGAACTAGAGATCAAATTGCCAACATACGCTGGATCATGGAGAAAGCTAGGGAGTTCCAGAAAAACATCTACTTCTGCTTCATTGACTATGCTAAAGCCTTTGATTGTGTGGATCATAACAAACTGTGGCAAGTTCTTAAAGAGATGGGAGTACCAGACCATCTTATTTGTCTCTTGAGAAACCTATATGCAGGCCAAGAAGCAACAGTGAGAACTGGACACGGAACCACTGATTGGTTCAAAATTGGGAAAGGAGTCCGGCAAGGCTGTATACTGTCGCCCTGCCTATTTAACTTATATGCAGAGCACATCATGAGAAAGGCAGGGCTAAATGAATCAAAATTTGGAATGAAGATTGCTGGAAGAAATATCAACAACCTAAGATACGCAGATGATACCACTCTAATGGCAGAAAGTGAAGAGGAACTAAAGTGCCTCTTGTTGCGGGTGAAGAAGGAGAGTGCAAAAGTTGGGTTGAAACTTAACATTAAGAAAACCAAGATCATGGCATCTGGCCCTCTCAATTCCTGGCAAATAGATGGGGAAGAAATGGAGGTAGTGACAGATTTTGTTTTCCTGGGCTCCAAGATCACTGCAGATGGGGACTGTAGCCAAGAAATTAAAAGACACTTGCTCCTGGGAAGGAAAGCCATGGCAAATCTAGACAGCACACTAAAAAGCAGAGACATCACCCTGCCAACAAAAGTGCGTATAGTCAAGGCTATGGTCTTCCCAGTTGCAATGTATGGCAGTGAAAGTTGGACCATAAGAAAGGCTGAGCGCCAAAGAATTGAGGCCTTTGAACTGTGGTGCTGGAGAAGACTCCTGCGAGTCCCTTGGACTGCAAGGCGATCAAACCGGTCAGTCCTAGAGGAGATCAATCCTGACTGCTCTTTAGAAGGCCAGATCTTGAAGCTAAAACTCAAATACTTTGGCCACCTAATGAGAAAGAAGGACTCACTGGAGAAGAGCCTAATGCTGGGAAAGATCGAGGGCAATAGAAGAAGGGGACGACAGAGAATGAGGTGGCTGGATGGAGTCACTGAAGCAGTAGGCGTGAGCTTAAATGGACTCCAGAAGATGGTGGAAGACAGGAAGGCCTGGAGGAACGTTGTCCATAGGGTCGTGATGAGTCGGACACGACTTCGCAGCTAACAACAACATACTGCAGTTGAATCAAGTAAAGTCTCAAATTTAAACCAAAGATGTTTGGATGAAACAGTGCAAATACAGGTATTCCTTGCTTACCAACTACCTCCTTCAGCAATTATTTAAAGTTACAATGGTGCTGTCCCTCAAACATGTGATTGCCATTATAGTCAGTATACATGCTAACCTATTATTTTACCCACCATCCTTGCAGAACAGAGAGATTGGAGAGCAAGGGATTACAAAAGAGTAAGCAAGCCTGTGGGGAATATACATCAAATGCAATGTGCTGATGTCAGCTGATATCAAGTGTGCTATATAAACAGCCTGGTGTATTCCCCATTGTGGGTCTGCTTCATCTCTTTTAATCCCTTCCTCTCCAATGAATGCAAATACAAACATTAATCCCCTTCTTGTCATTATACCAGCAATGGGGTGAGCAGTCCAAATGCAGGGGAGTGTTAAGAAAAGTCAAAAATGTAAAACTGACTAGTCTTGCTAGTTTCAAGCCAGCTATCCCAGCACCAGAGTGAGCCTTCCTAAATTAGAGAAAAGAAAGCACAATTACAGTCATTTGATTTCCCACTTAACAACCTCTTCACTTAAGGACAGAATTGTTGGTTACAATTCTGGTCACTAAACAAGGACAACTGGTATAATGCCTTAATACTCATTTCCCTACTTTACCAAATACATCTGTAGCTGGGGACAGAACAAATGTTCATCATTGTGCTAAAGTAATTCAAACTTTGTCATTTGTTAGAAAGGAAAATAAAAGGTGATTACTTTGGCAAAAAGTGCAACAGTGTGATTGTTCATCTCTACAATTGCCTCTCCAATGAACAGTAAGAGCCACTAGCTTTATGTCTTTCAAGTTAACTATTTGCTATTGTACCTCTTCACCTAGATTTCCTAGTGTTCTAGCCCAATGTCTACAATGACAAAATGTCATAACTAAATTGATAAGGCAATTTTGATTTCAATGATACAAAAAAGATGAAGAGATTGTGAAGACAAAGGATATGACTAAAATGGCCTCCTGCTTATTTTTTTTTAAATGACTGATTATTAAGGACATGTGTAATTGCAAGAACTGCAGGCAGCGAATAAACTTGCACTTTCCCGGCATTACAGCAAAAAAAAACCTATAATGAGAAAAAAACATAAAGCCTTGCAAACAGATGTGATTGCAAGAACAAAATGCTTCTACTAATTTATCATTTTTTTTGCACCAAAATACACCCAGTACAACTAGCAAGCATAAAACCAACAATCCATCAGACAGCAAGATTGCATATATGGCTTTATAAGTGTAAATAAATGCCACTTTATCAACAAAAATAAATATATTATCCCATCCTCACCAGTTTTGAACTGGATCGAATTTATTTTGAATTCCCAGTTAGAAAATCAGTTTCTGACCTATAGGGGGAAAAAAGAGTATAAAATTAACCTTCTGTGTTTTTTCACAAATGTGATTTTTTCCCCCCTTCATTTGGTTGGTGTATAACAATAAAAGTATAACAGCAATTGTCTGTGTGTGCGATTCTCATATTCTCACACATACATGTATGTTTAGAAGTAGTTTAGGTTAATATGTTTAGTATGTATGTTCACACACATATTTTCCTATTATTGTAAGTCACCAGCATCTTTTGAATAGTCTGCCTACTGAGCTCCAGATGGTCCTTATGTTTTAGCATTTAGGAAAATGGTGAAGACTGTGGTTTTCCACTAAATGTTTGATGCTGAAAATTTTAGACCCGTGAGACTAGGTCTAGGTCACCATATCCAGTGCTTTTTTTGTAAAAGAAAAAGGTGCCGGAACTAACACATATCGTACAACTCACCTTGCCTACCCTACAAGTTTCCATCCAAAAAAGGTGCCGGAACTCCGTTCTGAGCATTCTATGGCAAAAAAAGGCCTGACCATATCTAAAGGTGACACCTGGACATAAGAAGGGTGGACAAAGTCAGGAAGGAAACAAGTCGTAAGGAAACCAAAGGATAAAAAAATGTTGAGACCTAGCACAGCGGAAGCTCCTCCCCAAGTTCCAAACAAAAGAAGTTGGTCCTGAGAACATGGGAACACCCCACCACCACCTGAGCCCTACAAACAAAGCAAGAACTTTGGGGAATAAAAGGGACCCTGAAGCCACCCACTCCTTGAGTCATTTTTTGGGATCCAGACTTGGTGGCTTCCATTTCTCTAGTGCCTGGCAGCCTAGTTGAGGAGGTTTGGGAAGTGTGGATGAGACACAAGCATGTGTGTAAAGGAGGAAATAGATATACTTTATAATCTGTAAAGTTTGTTGTTATTTTAAATTCACTTGGTCTCCATGCATTCTAAAGAACCATTTGTGCCTCAATCTTCAGCTGAAAGTGATTCGAGTGTGGCAATTTTCCAGGGCTGTGAGTATGTGAGTGAGTGACCATAGGCTGAACCTGAGAGCACACGTGTGCAACAGTGCTGGACTGTTTATAATTTCAAATTATTACTTTTATTCAAGTTAACTTTTTTTTACTCCTTACAATTTTAGTTTTAACTTTGCTTGAATTTGTTGCTTTCAGGGGGTATGATTTTATGTGAACTGCCCAGAGTTCAACAGATGGAAATGGGATATAAATTATAGATAGATGGAGGATAGATAAGATTGTAACTCTGTACACACTCATAAGAGAAAGACAGGCAGAGAGAGAAGAAGGATCTTCTCTTATCTTCTTCTAAGGCTATCCCTTGGCAGAATTAGTTTTCTGGACAAATGGAAAGGTTTACAAATATAGGTAGTCAGCCTATAACCACAATTAGGCCCAAAATTTATATTGTTAAGGGAGAAATTTGCTAAGTTAGTTTTGCCCCGTTTTATGACTTTTTTGCCACATTTGTTAAGCAAATCACTGCAGTTGTTAAATTAATAACATGGTTGTTACATGAATCTGGCTTCCCCATTGATTTTGCTTGTGGGAAGGTTGCAAAAGGGGATTGCGTGACTCCAGGACACTGCACCCGTCATAAATGTGAGTCAGTTGTCAAGCATGACCATGGGGAACTACAGTGGTCATAATTGAGAAAAATGATCATAAGTCACTTTTTTCAGTGCTGTTGTAACTTTGAACAGTCACTAAACGAACTGTTGTAAGTTGAGGACTATCTGCATCAGTGACCATCGATAATATGACTAATCCAATAATTGCTTTGAGAATATTATGTAATCTGCCTTCTTTAAAAATGTACAGTATTTCCCATAAGCGACCATAGTCCAAGAGTTAAAAGAGTCTTTTTCTCTGTATAAACACGCAATTTACAAAAAAAAAAAATGAAGAAAGGACTGCAGAGGAGTGATAAAAAAAATTGCTGGGAGGTAAGCTTCAGCATTTCTGCTGCTCAGTATATTTGCTATGGTGCAGAGACAATTTGCAGGAGGTGAAAATTGGGTAGAAGTTAAAGAAGTCCCAGGAATGTGTTCCTCAATTCAAATCCTGGATCTCAAATTAGAGCAACATTCTTGCAAAGCTGAGCCTGGTTTCCAAATTACAGGAACGGTAACTTAGAGCTGTCATTTAATTAAATCCTGTCTCCCGGTGGCCACAATGATTTATAGTGCTTGCTCTGACACCCAAATTAAGAAAGACAAATCATCCACCATCTCCTTCTTGAGCTGATAAGTGCTGCAGATTCTCTTCACCTCCCACCAGTGCACCCTCCCATCCTCAACTTTCTCCACAAAATGAAGAGCCATTTTACACATTTGATGATATATTTTAACACATGAGAAATTGAGAATGTATCACTTAGACAGTTGGGGTTAAACTCTAAACAAGAAAAGAATGCCAATAACTGCCTGGTTCTGTTTAAAAGCTGCAGCTGTGGTCGAGAAGATATAACTATATTGTCTTTAAATCAGCAGAAATCAGAAAATACCAGCTTTCTTGTACAGTTTCAGATTCCTATTCAAATATCAAACAGATAACTGTTCCTCCTGTTATTTTTTGAGCCAGGTGTAGGACACTATGATTTTCAGACGTGTATATTTATTAGGTTAATATTACCTTTTTTAAGGGAGTGTGGTGGCCTTGCAATTAAGATGCTGGATTTGTTGACCAGAAGGTTGGAAGTTCAAGATCCAAGCACAGTGTGATGGGGTGAGCTCCCATTCTTGCCCCAGCTTCTGCCAACCTGGCAGTTTGAAAGCATGCCCATCTCAGCATATAGTCATGCTGACCAGATGACCATGGAAGCGTCTTTCAACAATGCTGGCTGTCTTGACTGGGAAACAGCACCATCCCCTAGAGTCAGACACAACTGGACAGGGAAAACTTTTATTTTTTTATTACATTTTTTAGTACAAGTCAAGAGGGTACATAGTACTTTCTTGGGGGTTTTTTCCCCCAAGCACAAATTTCTTGTGAGCTAGGCTGATCTTACAGTGACTGGCCCAAGGTCACCCAGTGAACTTTCATGGTTAAGGCTGATCATAACTTGCATCTCCCTAGTGCCCATCAAACACCTTAATCACTATGCTAAATTGGTTCTCTAGAATTCTCCATTCCTGTATAAACTGAAGCATCGAGAGCTATGGTTTAGCTGTTTAATCATCTAAATGAATGATAACTAGTAGGAAAATGTAGATAACTCATGGAAGAACAATTTGTGATACTAACAAAGACACATCATGCAAACCCTCCTTTGTGCCTCCCACTAAATCTACCAAAATGTTGGGGGTGGAATCTGAACAGTATTAATTATGGAATCCATTTAGAAACAGATGCCCAGTAACTAAGAGAAAATGTATTTGAGTAGCTGGCTGATTAGGCACCAAATGAGCCAGGGGTCATGAAGTTTGGCCCGAAATTACTGGAAGCAGAAAGACCTAGCAAAAATTCATATAAGCTTCAGTCCCTTTCTTCTAAATGCATGTCACCAAGTTTAATCCCTGTTAAAATAATCTGAGGAAGAAAATAAGGATAACATGAAATACCTAGATAACTGAGCTCGGATTTACAATATCCAATATAGTTAAAACATGTCAAGAACAATTGCTGGAATTGGGTATGTCTAGTTTAATGAAAAGAAGGAGTAGGGGTGACATTGTTCTGTACCAGCCTGCTACCAGCCCTGCAGAAAAGGCAACCCCTTTACAAACGGCAAGAGGCTGGAATACGCCTGCCAAATTTATTACTACAAAAACAAACAAGACACGAACCAAGATACAGGAGCTTTGAAACACTATCCGAGTGGTTGCCTTCAGCAAACCAGCCCTCCCCACACATTCCCCTTATATAGAGTTCAGGGCGTGGCCTCTCTGTGCCTCCTTCCGAGGTGTCCCATTGCCTTCCTCTGTTTACTCCTGACTGATTGCCTTCTGTGTCGGGCGTCCTTGAACAGGGCCAGCTGTGGGTCATCTTCATCCACGCTGTCAGGCTCACACAGCTGGGTCTGCATCGTGACCAGATGAGAGGGGCCTTGCTGGGGGCTCTCATCAAGCTGTCCAATCCCCTCAGCAAGCTCTTCAACACTCCCCTCCTCCTCCTCTGAGTCGTCCGACCCAACTCCCGAACCCACAGGCTGACCCTGAATCACAACAGACATGATAGCAGACTTTCAATATCTAAGGAGCTGCTGCAAATAAGAGGGAGTCACTCTTCTCCTGAAGACAGGACAAGAAGCAATGGATGGAAACTAATCAAGGTGAGAAGCAACCTGGAATTAAGGAGAAACTTCCTGACAGAACAGTTAATCAATAGAACATCTTGATCCCAGAAGTTATGAATGCTCCAACACTGGAAGTTTTTAAGAAGAGATTGGTCAACCATCTGTCTGAAATGGTATAGGGTTTCCTACCTGATGTTGGACTAGAAGACCTCCAAGGTCCTTCCAACTCAGTTATTCTGTTATTCTATTAAGTATTGTCTGATGAAGCTAATAGGGTGTGAAAAACTAATGCTGGATTTTCTTGGACATTATTGAAAGCAGGCCTAAATAAACTTCATGCTTTCCCAATGTGATGCTATGGTGTGCACTGGGAATTTCTTTATATAAGCATTAGGGAATTATACCATCAGACTGAGATTCAGTGAACAATCTACAGTTGAAGATGATTTGAACATCTATACCTGATGGTTCTACTATGACTAGATCAATTCATAAGATGTACATCTGTATATATACTACATCTCTCTCTCTCTCTCTCTCTCTCTCTCTCTCTCTCTCTCTCTCTCTCTCTCTCTCTCTCTCTCTCTGTGTGTGTGTGTGTGTGTGTGTGTGTGTGTGTGTGTGTGTGTGAACGTTTTCAATTGTTCTTCCCCTGACTTGAGAGAATCAAGTGGAGGGCAGCTGAATCTAGTATAGTAGAATAATAAAAACAGGTGACTGATTGACAGATGATATATCCACAAAAAAACAAAGAAAACAATTTCTCAGAATAGATGGACTTGTTTATGGCACTTTGAAGATACCCACTCATCAGGTGTGATGTGGCAATGGTGACCTCCCTAGACAGAACATGTGTGTGCTGGGTTCAAGAGAAACATAACTCCTAAAAGAATATTTGCAGGTCAAGCTAAAAACCCCTACCAAAATATAATCTCCAAGTGTAATTCCACCATTATCTCAGCCATCAGATATTTAGGAATCCAATGAGCACTAGTAAGCAGGGAAAAGATATAGGAAGATGTGAGCAGAGTTTTGGGAAAGCCAAAGAAAATAATTCCTTATTATGTTCATGAAATATTGCCTCTTCATTCTTTCAGAACCCTGGGGTTTTATCATTCTATACCCTAATGGTCTTGCTGGTTTCAGTATATGATGTGCTATATCCAGTTAATAGCAATAGCACTTACACTTATATCCCACTTCACAGTGCTTTACAGCCAGTGGTGGGATTCAAATCCCTGAACAACTGGTTCTCTGCGTGGATGCAGACCTGGGTCTCCGAGGCCCAGAACAGATGTCTGGAATACCATCCCCACACTTCCAGTGGGCCATTCTAGGACTAGGAGACCTCCTCCAGGCCTCTGAGGCCTAGAACAGACTTTTGAAAATGGTGTGCATTCAACCAGTTCTCCAAACTCAACAAAGTTAGCTGCCGGTTCTGCCGAACTGGTGTGAACCAGCTGAATCCCATCACTGTTTACAGCCCTCTTTAAGTGGTTTACAGAGTCAGCATGTTGCCCCCAACAATTTGACCTCGGAAGGATGGAAAGCTGAGTCAACCTTGAGCTGGTCAGAATCGACCTCCTGGCTGTGGCAGAGTTAGCCTGCAATACTACATTCTAACCACTGTGCCCTGATAGCTCCTAATTCTTGATGTTGTCAATCACACATATGCTCTAATTTGCCAAATCTATAGAGAGATGTTGCATCCCTCCTTCTCTTTAGGCTTGTATTTGCCTCCAGCAGTATCAATAAACTAATTTGTGCTTCAGTGCAATTGTGTCCTGGTTTCCAGTTCAAATGTCCCCAAGGAAAATTCTATATTTCAATACTTCAGCTAGCTGTGTGTGCAAAGACAGGGGTTGAAAGGCATGTAGTAAGAAATGCTATGCATTCTCCCCTCCAGGTCCCCTTCCATGTTCATTTTCAATGATCCGTCCTCCCTATGCTGGTATCTTTAAAAGATAAAAGTCAGGAATTTAAACACTAGAGAGAAATGTGGTTTTTTTTTCCTTGAAAAATGGAGCTGGCTGAAGTGAAGAGATGCTGTGACATGTTGTTTCTTTGTGTAAGGAGCTGACACTTTTCCCTATAAGGCAAAGAGCTAAAACATTGAGAATTCAAGGGGGAAAAAAGCAGCTGAGCTGCTTTTGTAGCAACCAAAGCATGGAGATAAGGTGGCATCACAATCAGAAGAAGATTTGGTGGCAGTCAAACAATCAAGGCCTAACACAGCCCAATGGAAGCAGGCCTTTGAAGAGATTTATAACAAAGTTGGCATGGAAGGCCATAAGTATTCCAGTGGGTAGGCTGTCGAAAACACTTTGTGCAGTGGTGAAATTCAAATATGTGAACAACTGGTTCTCTGTGTGGATGCCACTTCTGGAAGTCATTCTGGGCCTGGGCAAAAAAAAAATAGCTACCGGTTCTGCCAAACTGGTGTGAACTGGCTGAATCCCACCATTGACTTTGTGGCTATATGTAGTACAGTGACTATAAAAGGTCCTTGAGCAGTTGATTGTGGAGGGACATGTAAACAACCAAGAGGCATTTGCAGAACAGTCCTATAGAATTGGCTAAATTTAGCAATGACCCATCAAAGAAGTTCAGTAGCACAGACTAGCGGCCAGGAGCTTCACAGGCTAAGTCTGGCTGGGGATTCCTAGGAGTGTGCAGTGCAAGGTGAAAGGCAAAAGTAAGAGCAGAGAAGACAATAACAATAGGCCTGTAGGTGCAGTAAATCTCATCAAGCCTTTAGCTAAAATCAACCCTAAAGCTTCACAAAGGAAATTTGGAGAGAACATGATGAGAGAATGATGCTACCATCCTGTAATTAAACTGCCCACAAGCTGTCCAATTCATGGCACTTGTCCACTCATCTGGATATGTATGATACCATCCCCGGTTACTCTCCGTCATATAAGATAAAGTCTAGGTAGAGATTACCAGCTGGAGGGAGGCAGCTTCTGCAGCTCATCCAGAAGGAACAGCTGATGATTCATCACTGGAACTATTGGCAGAAATGCTTCCCTAATAACTGGAATCATCTTGCATGAGAAATTAGATGCCCATAAAAGATTGGAGGAAATGACCTGTTAAACAGAAGAAAGAGGCAAAGAAACAACAGAAGCAGATGGTAGCTTGAATCATGAGTCTAAGAGGAGGCTGAGAAAAAATAAAGGGGAACCTGGGATGAAATCTTAAAGGGCTGCAGCTGATGGAGAAGTTCTGGGGTATTTGAAGAAGGCCAGGCATTCCATCTTGGGAGAACATTTCACAAGAACGAAAGAGGATTTTTTTTAAAGAAAAAATGTTAACGTTAAGAACTAATTCAAATTCTTTTCTGTTTCTCCCTTCACCACTATCCCAAAGCACAAATTAAAAATATACCAGACTGACAACATAAGTAGGAATGACAAGAGCACATACTTCTCAGTGCTAATGGGGAGTTTTCTCACTCTCTTGCTTGCTCTGCTGCTTCCATCTGCAGGAAAGTGGGGGGAATCTAGAGCATAAAGGGAAAGAAAATGCCCATTGGTAGTTTCCTTGGAGACAAAATAATGCAAACCTGGTTATCAGTAGTCCTTGGAGCACCACTGGAAGAGATGGATCACACATTTTAACAGCTCTCTTTCAGAGTGTAAGGGGAGGGAGCAGAAAGGAAACATGTGGACAAGGAGAGTGGGCTTGAACAGTAAAGGGACAGAACAAGGACTGATTAACCATGTCTGGAACAGTTTCCAAGTTGAAGGTCATAACAAGGAAATTGAATGAGGAAGGAGAGGAAG
This sequence comes from Vipera ursinii, assembly GCF_947247035.1. Taxonomy (NCBI): domain Eukaryota; kingdom Metazoa; phylum Chordata; class Lepidosauria; order Squamata; family Viperidae; genus Vipera; species Vipera ursinii. The sequence goes on along the minus strand of NC_139512.1, from coordinate 20,101,071 downwards.
CTAATTTAGTCTGCAAAGACCAAAAAATGTCAGCTGCTAGTTTATATATATATATATACTATATATGTATATATATAGAAAAAATATGTGTAGTTCAGGGTTGCTGCTCTCTGAGCTTGACTGTTTGCTTGCAAATATTTAATATATTTAATATTTACCGCACTAGGTAACATCATCAGTCCACAGGGAATTATCCTGGGCAATTCCCTCAATCTGTAAATGAAAGATTGCAAAACTGTCACATGTCTGGAAATGGCTGGAAAATATACCCCATGTCTTCTTAGCCAGTCCATTTTCCCAAGAGCAAAAGGCTGCATAACATTTTCCTTTGTCTGTATAGTCCAAGGGTAGGCAACCTCGGCTCTTTTATGACTCCGATAGTTATACTAAGAAAGAAAGGAGAAGGAGAAGAATTCTAACTCAAGGCAAACAGTACCTGAAGGCTTTTTTCAATTAAAAAGAGAAAACCAAGACAGAGATTGCTCTTTGTCATCCCGTGACTTTTGTATGAAATTCACAAACCCTGCCTCCTTTCTGTTCTCACTCTTATTTAAATCCAGCTTTCAGCTTCTCCAGTAGAGTGAATTGAAAGCAGAGCACATGGGCCGAGACAGCATTAGCATGTTTAACTGGAAGAAGCCAATTCTGAGAGTCATGATCATGCTCTCAATATGGCCATCATGTTGAAGAGGGCAAAATGTGTTCTTACTTGGAAGAAGGTAATGGTGGTGCAAAGATTAAGCATAATCAAACAGGGAGCTGCAGGTGCCCAAAGAATCAGTGTAATATTTGGCTGCATCAACAGAGATATTTATTGAGATTGTGAGAAAATTATACAGGGGTTCCATTGTATGCTATGCTGTTCACACTGCCCCTGAATATTGAGTCCAGTTTTAGTTCCTACAATACAAGAAGGATGCTGAGCTACTAGAAAGTGTGCAGAGAAGAGCAACAAAGATACTGAGGGGCTCAGAGACTAAATCCTATGAAGAACAGTTAAAAGAAGAAGAGAAGGCTAAGGGGATAATAGCACACTTCTAATATTTGAAAGGTTATCATGAGTGTGGATTTATTCTATACATATAAACCTGGACCAGATCAGAAAATCAAATCCATAGGAAGATGAGAACTATCGTTTTTGAAAAAGGTTATCATAACAGAACATTGCAAGTCTGATTGTGCCTTTCCTCCCTTTTTTCTCATATTGTATGTACTGTGGCTTCCTGACATACATACATACATGCACAAATACATACACATAAGGTAAAGGTAAAGGTTCCCCTGCACATGTGTGCTAGTCGTTTCCGACTCTAGGGGCCGGTGCTCATCTCCGTTTCAAAGCCGAAGAGCCAGCGCTTGTCTGAGGACGTCTCCATGGTCATGTGGCCGGCATGACTAGATGCCAAAAGAATGCTGTTACCTTCCCACCATAGTGGTCCCTATTTTTCTACTTGCATTTTTATGTGCTTTCAAACTGCTAGGTTGGCAGAAGCTGGGACGAGTAACAGGTGCTCACTCTGTTATGCGGCGCTCGGGATTCGACCCGCCAAACTGCCGACCTTCTGATCAACAAGCTCAGCGTCCTAACCCACTGAGCCACTGCGTCCTTATATATACACATACATACACATAAACATACACATACAATATTTCTCATCAGAACAATGAGATATTTTGGGGATTCCTATTTTTCTGAGCACTTTCCATGGTTTGACACGATCAACACAATCAAAGGCTCTTTTTTTATAATCAATGAAGCATATACTGAATTTTTTTGGGGAGGGCACCATTTCATTTTTTTTCCAATGTTCCAATATGCATCAGCAATAATGTCTCATGTTCCTTGGTGTTTTCTAAAGCCAGCTTGAACATTTGCCTTTCTTTTTCCATGTAGGTCTCTAATCTGCATTGGATGGTCCTAAGCATTATTTTGCTAGAATGAAAAATTAAGCTTGTGCAAAAGATTGTACACTCAACAGCCTCGTTTTTGGGAGAGGGAGTATTTAAAAGTGGATTGACCTCTCTCCAGATTTGCTGGCATAGCTTGGATAGAACCTTGGCTGAGTCTTCTGTTGTTTGCTATATTCCAGTAGGTATTCCATCAGTTCCTGTAGCATTCCAGCTTCTAGCATTAGAGGCCCTGTAAGTAAAGAGGAGGGACGCGGTGGCTCAGTGGGTTAGAATGCTGAGCTTGTCGATCAGAAGATTGGCAGTTTGGCGAGTCAAATACCGAGTGCCATGTAGCAGAGTGAGCGCCTGTTACTCGTCCCAGCTTCTGCCAACCTAGCAGTTTGAAAGCACGTAAAAATGCAAGTAGAAAAATAGGGACCACTACGGTGGGAAGGTAACAGCATTCCGTGCGCCTTTGGTGTCTAGTCATGCCGGCCACATGACCACGGAGAAGTCCTCAGACAAGCGCTGGCTCTTCGGCTTTGAAACGGAGATGAGCACCACCCCCTAGAGTCAGAAACGACTAGCACGCATGTGTGGGGGAACCTTCACCTTCATTCATAGAGGGAATAAAAAAAGTCAAATGGCAGCCAAATGCAAGCAAAGCTACCATCTTGAATTTTTTACCTACCTCTCTCACCCTCTTGACTTTGAGTTTTTAAAAAGTTATGCTTTCAATCTGTGACAATAATTTTTGTAAAAATAGTTCTTTACTGACTGCCTCATTTAGTGACCACTCACATTTCAGGACTGGAATGAAAAGAATAATTTTACAACCAGTCATTGCATTGATGACTTTTGCAAATCCTTAAAGCAAAGGAAAGTTGAAGTAAGTTGATGCGTATAGTTGTGGTTTCACTTAGCAACTGCTTCCCACAACAACAGAGTTGCCTACCTCAATTGTGGTTGCCAAACAAGGACTGTCTGTATGAAACAGATTTTAAAAGCACTCTTCCCTAGTATAATGTATAATGTAAATGCAACCCTCCCTGAACCAAACCTAGAATTTTCAAGGTTTGCCTCCACCAAGATTTGTTGGGGGAAAATAAAGGAAGGAGACAAAGGTCTGCACGATCCTTGATATGCAGCCTTCTCTTGATGTCAGATGTCTAACATCCCATTTTATTGTGCTATTTATGTATAGCAGAGGAAATGAGTGAAACAACAAAAAAGTCATCTCCAAATCAAGATTCATTTCTTGTAAATTATTCTTTTCCTGTTATTAATTATGATCCAATTTAAATTCCTAATATTAATTATTGTTAACATTAAGAAAAATGTCTACTTTCTGACAGGTCTGTCCTGTCATCCTTGAATGTAATTATCCCTTATCTTTCAACACAGCCAGGCCTGGATATATAATTATGGAAATGTATGTTTACTGGAGTGTGCACAGTAAGTTCCTAAAATTAATATTGTATTTACCCTTTTACATTTAATAGTTACAAAAATGAGCCATGGATTTTCTGGTTGCTGTTCTGGTCTTTTATTTTATTATTTTGTTTACTTTATCTTTTGCCTCTAATTTGTCTCAGGACAAATGGATCTGCAGTTGAATAGATTATATAGTTTTGATGTGTGTGGGTTTTTGTTTTCTTTTTTAACTTCATGCTCTAGAGCTATAGGCATGCAGGGATGCAGATTAAGAAAAGAAATGCCAACAGTCCATTTACTTGGGATATTTGCTGCTGATAACATTCTCATTTTAGATGCCCTGAAAACATTGATGATATTCTTATCCAGATTGCATCATATGAGGATTGACAGTCATTGTAGATAAGAGTCATATTCCCAAGTGTTCAAAAATCTCTTGCAGTGGGGTGATAATGAAGAATGAGCATTTTATATTTATAATCTTTCCTGTTGAAGAAAGCTAGTAAGTAGTCCAATCAGGCAAAATTGCTTCAATGCTTTAGACTCCTTCAGAGCTAGTCCAAGCTACGTCAAGCAGGTTTATTGTGTTGTAATCCACAGAGGTTTTATTTATTTTTAAGCCTTTTAACTCTGGTAACAGTCTGATAAGATTCTTATAACATAGGTGGTAAATAATAAGATTAATGACTTAAGCTATTCACAAGTGGCTCTGGTTGCTTGCATGTAACATTCTCACCTGATTCATCTCTCACACGCCCAGAAAAGAGAAAAAATTACTGGAATGGCTACTGAACCACAGGCAATGATTGACTTGATCCAGAAGGTAGTGAAAGCATTGCTATGATGTCAACAGGGATGGACAGAAAAGAGGAATTTGGAGGCCATGCTGCTGCATTTGGTTCAACAAAATGCCCAGCAGCCAGCAGCCTAGGAGGCTGCAGTATCTCTAGCAGTTCCAGTCATACAGAAGAGGTTGGCCAGTGGTGTTTGGGGGAGAAGTAGACAAGATAAGAACCTTTGTCATTCAGTGTGGGTTGAATTCAAGCTGTAGAATTCTCCATGGACTCTGCAAGGCTGTCCTGTGCATTAGGTTTGTTAAAAAAAGAAGAGACTGGACAGTCACTTGTCTGAAATGGAGCTGGACAGTCACTTGTCTGAAATGCTGGAGCAGGGGGCTTGGCTAGAAGACTTCCAAGATCCCTTCCAGCTCTACTCTATTCTGAAAAAAAACAAGTTGGCAGCCAATTATAGAGGTCAATTATCCAGTCATGGATGGTTACCAAATAAGGTTTCATGGATCTCGGGGGACAGCAAGCTTATGCCATTTGCAGCTGCACAATTATTCCAAACTAGGTCCTCGCTTGACTCCTTCCCTCCAGCCTGACCAGCAGTTTACCTACATTTTCAAAGACATGAAGGTGCTTGATTGGTATTTGGATAAGTAAAACTGGTTAAAACAATCTGTTTTTATTTAGAAAAGAAAGGGCAGGAATGGAATTTAACTCCCATATCCTTTTCTTTTTTTGGTTTTCAAATTTGAAAACTATTCACAACTATGACATATACAACAATAATACAAAAATAATCCCAATCTTGAATCTATATGCTTTATGACTCACACATAAGATAAACTGTTATAAATAAATAGTTTTTCCTTGTCTGCATGTTACCTAGACATTTTTAACCATTGAGTTTCATTTGTACAATAAAATATAGCCTAAATAGAGTACAATACAATGGGGACTTTCTCAGAAAAGTGATGGGTATAGAAGCAACTAAAATAAGTCTACTCCGAGTCACTTATTTTAAAAAAAAATAAAAAGAGATACTACTTTCACAGAAATGTTTGACACTTTTTCTCCAGGAGACACATATTCACAGTGGGAAATGAAATAACCAAGTTCAGAAAAAATGGACAAAAAAATGATATGTGCAAGGTGCTTTAAAAAACCATCAAATTTGATTACTCTGTAATACACTGTATAATATTTCTTTATCCTAGGTATCATTGAGCCTGTTCAAACAGTAAATATATGCATTGGCTTTAAGAGTGGGTTATGCTATGTAAACAGCTATTGCACAATGTTGTTCAAGCTGTCAGGTTTGGTGACATATAAAGACAAGTGGAGATGTGTAACAAAGTTACAAGAATAGTGTCAGATTAAAATTCCCTTCTCACTCCTCCATAGCCCACTTGGTTTGTACACAGTGTTGCTGCTGTATACCTCCCCCACACAAAAGCTTTAGTATAGTATTCTTATCATTTCTTTAGTTGATATAAATCATGGGGGAAAAGAGATCTAACTATCTAGAGTTCTATCAGTCTCTCAGACCAACTTGTTTTAAGGCACTTTCCCTCATCAGCTAAGTAATGCTTATGAGGTAACCTCTGGCCCTTAAGGAAAAGAGGAGAAGCCAGGAATCGGTTTATGTCTTAAATCAAAGTATATCTTCATGTTGAAATCAGTGGTGGGATTCAGCCAGTTCACACCAGTTCGGCAAAACTGGTAGCTAAATCGTTGTTGCCCAGGTCCAGAATGGACTTCCGGAAGCAGCATCCACACAGAGAACTGGTTGTTCAAATATTTGAATCCCACCACTGGTTGAAACACTTCAGAAAGAGCAGTCAGAAGCAACAGCAAAAGCAACTCCTACTTAGTTCCTCTCTTTGCCTCTGTTCTGCTTTTCCGTGAGTGGAATATTCTTAGATTCACTTCTTCAGATTGATTTCTAAGAAATAAGATAATTACTACTTTTTTTCTTTTTTCCACTATGAGAACAGAAAGCTCAGAGATGCACACTTTCAATGGAGCATGGAACATCCTTAAATAAACTGTCTCTAGATACTCCTAATGGATTTGAGCATATTCTGTACTTTTGCTCAGCTAAGCCACATGATAAACAATTAGACTGGAGGCTAAACCATATGATGAATGATTAAGGAAACTAGTTACATCTAGTGTAATGAAGAGAAGGACCAAAGGTGAGAAAATAGTAATCTTCCAGTACTTGAGGCACTGCCACAGAGAAGGGTCAACCTATCCTTCAAAGCACCTGAGGGCAGGACAAGAAGTAATGGATAGAAGAGATCCAACCTAGAACTATAGAGAAATTTCCAGTAAAAGAACAATTAATCAGTGGAACAGCTTACATCTGGAAATTGTGAGTGCTCCATCGCTGGAGGTTTTCTAGAATAGTTTGGACAGCCATTTATCTGGAATGATATATAGCACTAGCAATAGCACTTAGACTTATATACAACTTCATAGCGCTTTACAGCTGTCTCTAAATGGCTTACAGCATACTGTCAGCATATTGCCCCAAACAATCTGGGTCCTCATTTTACTGACCTCAGAAGGATAGAAGACTGAGTCAACCTTGAGCTGGTCAGGATCAAATTGCTAAATTGCTGGCAGCCAACAGTCAGCAGAATTAGCTACAATGCTGCATTCTAACCACTGCACCACCCTGACTCTTGCTTGAGCATGGGTTTGGACTAGAAGACCTTCACCATCCTTTCTTTTTATTCTGTGTTCCATATTCTAAATATGTGAATGACTGAACTGATTGGAATGTCAGAGTTATCTCAACATTTTCTCTATGAAAAAAGACAGAAGACCAAAGCTTATCTAACCCAGCATTTTTGTATCATACTGTGGCCAATCAGATCCTTTCAACAGTCTCAGCAACACAAACAGGCCAGCTATATAACTTAGTATTGTTCTCAATTAACTAATATTCACACAACTTCTGGGAGGTTTGGGTGATCCTGTTCTTCCAAATATCAGAATCTCTTTCTTTTATGGGTTTTTTTTTTGGGGGGGGGGGTATTGAAAGAGGATCAGTGACAAGACCAATCATGAAGAATTAAAAGTCATCTGGAAAGAATCTTATTTTTTTTTCTGCCCATAGTGAACTTTCTGAATTTATAAATGGCCTTTTGACCATATATTCACTTCCATACAGCCAAAGAGAACCTCATAGAATACGGTAGATACTAACAATTTATCATTATTACCAGTGCTTTTTTTGTAAAAGAAAAAGGTGCCGGAACTCACACACGTCATACCCGCCTTGCCTACCCTACAAGGTTCCATCCAAAAAAGGTGCCGGAACTCCATTCGGAGAGTTCTATGAGAAAAAAAGCCCTGATTATTACTCAGAAAACAAGCAGCCATTGAGACAATTAATTGGCAGGTCCTGCATTTGGACTGCAGTTATACCCTTGGCCTTATTTGCAAGAAATGATGTCAAAAAAGCTCTGAAGGGGCAAAGCTTCATAGATTTCCCCCAAATAGCAAACATCAATAATAGTTTTTTTTTCCCTTGTGACAGATTCATTCATTTCTTAGATCCATTGCAAGATGCATTATTTCTGAAGCTTTTCTCACTGAACTGAATCATGAATGATAGAACTGACATCAGATGCTGAAGGGTTTGACTTAAGGGCATTCCACCACTGAAAGTCATCAGAAAAATATAATCAAATAGGTGCCTTTTTAGGAAAAAAAATAAACTTGTGTCATTATTTCTAATATTCAGGAAAGATTGAGTTAGGACATGTTCACTGGCCTCTGCCTTGTGCAATATATTTTAGTCAGTCATTAGAGCCCAAAATTTTGTAAGATGGATCAGTTTAAAAATCTAGATGAGGAAGAGATTATTTCTGAGAAAGTAAAAATTTTACTTCCAGATGAAAATCCTAAGATTTCCAGTAGTCAGATATTTTAATAATGACTATCAAAACAAGGTTTTTAGTTTCAAATCAATGACTTGGGGTTTTAGGTCTATTAGGTATTATTTATTAAACATTTTATTGTTTTATCTAACCCCAAGTTTATAGTTGTAACTTGCTTTGGGCCTTTTGGCTGTAAATAAAATTGAACTGAATGTACAATAAGTTAAGAAAAGCAATTGGTAGATTTCCTGAATTATTTTCCCTACCCACTTAGTATAAGTATTTAAGAGTATATACTTAGTATTTACTTGGAAAAGCAAACCACAGTTGTTTTTCCTAATGTATGATGGATATGGCTGAATGAATGGAGAAAAGTGCAGAATAACAGAATAAAGGAGGAAAGGACCTTGGAGGTCTTCTAGTCCAACTCCCTGCTCAAGCAAGAAACACTATACCATTTCAGAAAAAGCGTTGTCCAGTCTCTTCTTAAAAGAAGCAAGAATAGAATAGAATAGAATAGAATAGAATAGAATAGAATAGAATAGAATAGAATAGAATAGAATAGAATAGAATAGAATAGAATAGAATAGAATAGAATAAAGGTAAAGGTTCCTGCGCACATGCGTGCTAGTCGTTTCCGACTCAAGGGGCCGGTGCTCATCTCCGTTTCAAAGCCGAATAGCCAGCGCTTGTCCGAGGATGTCTCATGTGGTCAGCTTGACTAGACGCCAAAAGCGCACGGAATGCTGTTACCTTCCCACTGTAGTGGTCCCTATTTTTCTACTTGCATTTTTACGTGCTTTCGAACTGCTAGGTTGGCAGAAGCTGGGACGAGTAACAGGCACTCACTCTGTTACGTGGCACTCGGGATTCGACCCGCCAAACTGCCGACCTTCTGATCGACAAACTCAGCGTCCTAACCCACTGAGCCACCACGTCTCTTAGAATAGAATAGAATAGAATAGAATAGAATAGAATAGAATAGAATAGAATAGAATAGAATAGAATAGAATAGAATAGAATAGAATAGAATAATAACTTTATTGTCACTTTGAATGTACACTAATCGGCATACATTAAAATGAAATTTTGTTACATACAGCTCTCAAAGGGTCACCATCTCTGATATACACTACATAAATATGACAAAAATAAATAAATACAGAATTATGCATATACCCACATATATGACACAGAGAAAGAACACAGTCTAGTTTGGATTATTTATACATGTGCATGGCGACAAAAATGAATCTTGCAAGTTTACCAGATAGACAGCATAGGGAACAAAGCTATTGCAGAATCAGGTTTACAGGCAGGTTTAGTCTCCTATCAAGTTACCCAAACAATAGGTTCCATACATGGAAATGCACCACACCTGTAATGTGCTAAATTTGTTCTGAACACAGCTTTTGGGTAGGAAGAAGCTGAAGAATCTTCTTGCAACATCAAAAGGGTGCTAGAACTCTATTCGTAAATAGCCCTACTGACAGATCACAGACCTGAAGGATGGTTGTGAGGTATATTCCGGCTACTTCTTCCTATTTCTCTGCACACTGTAAATCAGACTAAGAGGAATGGAGACAAGGTCCAAAAAGAAGCAGAAGGAACAGCTAATTCCATTCTCAGTTGATACTGCAAATGTATGGCCCTGTCAAACCCTTTGTCACCATTGAAAAACAATGAAAGCAGCAGAAAACCTGTAATTCATTCACTAGTGACAGAACTAGCAACACAGAGGTGGTAGACATTTCATAGGTTACAGCAGTTTTCTGTGTAGCATAGGACTAGCATTTTCTCAAAACTTTTCAGACATTATATGGGCAGATGGCTCTACAGATGCCCAGTGTCTGTTCACTTTTGCAGCCAAAGTCAAAATGAACATGAAGGGCAAGATTACCAGAGACCAGAAGGGAGCCAATATGCTTGCACCAGCCTAAAGCAGCAAAAAATGGGAGCTGGGCAGATTCCATGCTGCATCAGCAACCATATTTTTCAAAGAAGGAAGTTAAAGTATGTGCATTGCAAAAACTGTGTGTGCGGGGAATGGAATAGACAGCACTACTAAAGAAGACTTTAGATTCACTAAGCTATTTGTTGGAGATGGGATGAAGGCCAATTCATGAGGATGTAGAAGTCTTCTGGGAAATTCCTTATTATTATCTCTCCAGGAATAATGATCAGTTTCCCAGAAATTTGTTGGCCAGTTGTTGTTCATGGGGAATGATCTGAAACTAAGCAGCCTAGTAGTCTTTATATATATATATAAATCTTTACCCTATGGGTGGTATGTCTCTTCCTCAATCTTGGGTCCCTTGCCAGAGGCCTTGGAGTCAGAGAGTTCTGAAAAATATCTTAGCTGTTCCTAGTATTATTCTCTTTTGGGCAGAGAGCTTTGATGTCGTTCCTGGGATCTCCCATTCTCCCAGCTTAGAGGAGTCACAGCCCTGAGTGTTCCTACCACCTTTGGACTTAACTTTTCTATATCATCTGTAGTTCCTCCTTCAGGTCCTGGTGCTTCTTCAGTTTCTCATACGCCTTCTTCCTGATGTTGCTATCACTTGACACCATTATATGTATCACCACCACTGTCTTCTGGTCTTTGTCTATTACCATAATGTCTGTTTGATTTTCTAGTATCTGCCTGTCTATCTGGATCTGGAAGTCCTACAGCAGACATGTCAAACACAAGGCCCGGGGGCCGGATCCGGCCCGCGAAGTGGTTTCATGTGGCCCGCAAAGCCATCCTGGAAACAGTGAGGGAACGGCCCCCACTGCCTTGGCCCTGGCCCAGAGACCCTCCTCCTGCCAGAGACCCTCAGATCTGTCCCACTCCTGCCCAGGCCCCCATAGGCACCCTTGATGCGAATGATGTAGAGCTGGCCACGCCCACCCAGTAGGCCATACGCACTCTAGCCACACCCACCCAGTAGGCCATGCCCACCCTGGCCATACCCACCCGGCCCCCTGAGGGCAACCGCAATGCTGATGCGGCCCTCAATGGAATTGAGTTTGACACCCCTGTCCTACAGGATCTTAGCCCACTTATTCTCCACAACCTTCTGTGAAATCTCCCATCTGGATTTGGGGGTATCTAGCCCACACCCTATACACAATGCCAACTACTTTGTTGTGCCACTCAGTGTAAGCTGTTCCTGCCTACATCTTACACCTTTCTACTACATGTTGGACTATATGTAAGGCCTCTCTGCACAGTCTGCACCTCAGGTCCTGTCTAGTGTGGATCTGGTTCTTAGTGCCTGTTCTTGTACTGCTATGATCAGTGCCTCAGTGTTGTCTTTTAGTCGACATCTTTCCAGCTGGTGATAGGATTTCCCAAGGTCTGTCACCTCTGCTATCTGTTAATGATACATCCCATGCAAGGTCTCTGTCTTTAACCTCTATAAAGTTACACTATGACAGCCTAGCTGTCTTCAAGGAATTCATAAAATCATAGAGTTTATGGAATAATTTATTTCAAAGGTGGAAAATACATACAGTGCAGTGGCCATGATGCTAAATATCACTGCCAAACATTGGCAGCAAAACAACATAATTTAAGTCAGGGGTCTCCAACCTTGGCAACTTTATGACTTGTGGACTTCAGCAGTTGAAGTCCACAAGTCTTAAAGTTGGAAAGGTCAGAGACCCCTTATTTAAGTGATATATCTTCTAAGTGATTTCACAATTTCATTCTAATGGATGTAAATCCTTCTTAAAGTGTATCGGCCAGAACTGGTTACAATACTCCAGGTGAGTTGTCAAATGTAGACAACAGCAGAGCTAATGTTTCCTGAGACCTGGGGATTCCATTTCTATTGATGCTGCCTAAAATTGCATTTGCCTTTTTGGCACCCACATTGCAGTATCAGTTCATATGTGACTGTGATCCATATTAAAAAATAAGCAACAAAATATAGGGACCTCAGTACTCATTTGAGAAGAATACCTTGGTTTTGTTTGGTAGACAGCTTCGTGCTGTGGGACAAATTAGAGTTAACAAAACTGATCTTCAATTACCCTGTTACGCTTCCAGTGGATATGTAACCAAATGTGAATAACCTTCCTTCAGTAAGATCTATTTGTTTATTGGTTTGCTGCAATCATCAACTAGATTCATTAGTAACCTCAAGTAGTAACCAAGGGTGACCACTCAGCTCATTGTCTGCCTTGCTGTTCTGCTCTCTCCACATTTATCTTCTGGACTCTCCATTGATTTTCCTAAATGGCCATGACTCATGGAAAGTTTCCAAGTTGTAAGCAATAATCGAGTTGGCAAAGTGAATTCTTGTCAGCATATCTTCATACCTTCTGTTTTGTGTTTGTAGAAATGCTGAAAAACATGACAAAATAAGTTTCAAAGCCACCAAACCTGCCTGAAAAGAAATAGCAGCTGGTAGAAAGATCAAACAATCTTCTGCTCCATTGTTATTCAATAAATGGAAATAATAAAGTGGAAATAAACTTCAAATAAACTGGAAAGAGTGCAGAAAACAGCAACAAAGATGATTAGAGGGCTGGACCCCAAAACATATGAAGAATAGTTGCAGGAATTGGGTATGTCTAGTCTAGTGAAAAGAAGGACTAGGGGTGACATGGTAGCAGTGTTCCAATATTTGAGGGACTGCCACAAAGAAGAGGTGGGTCAATCTATTTTCCAAGAACACCAGAAGGCAAGATAAGAAACAATGGATGGAATCTAATCAAGGAGAGAACCAACCTAGAACTAAGCAGAAATTTCATAATGGTGAAAACAATTATCCATGGAATAGCTTGCCTTCAGAAGTTGTGAGTGCTCCATCACTGGAGGCTTTTAAGAAGAGACTTTTAAGAAGAGACTGGAGAGCCACTGGAATGATATAAGGTCTCCTGCTTGATCAAAAGGTTGGACTAGAAGACCTCCAAGATCCTTTCCAACTCTGTTGTTCTGCTTTGTTCTGTTAAATGCATGGGCAAATGCATATATATATATATACAATATATATATTGTACTGCATAATATACAATCAGCCCAGGTTCGAATCTCAGATAAAGGGTATGACTGACTGATGAGAACATAAAGAGTTCGAAATGGCCATCTCAGCCTCCCAAAATTCTTTATTAGCAATTTGAATAATTTGCACAAATAATGAGCTGTCATAGTTGACTATATCCTGTGGATAAGCCTTGAGACAGGCCAAAGCAGGAATGAAAGAGTTAATTAGCAAGGTGCTTTCACAAAGCCTTGACAAATACTTAACATATATTTAGCCTTGCCTTCTAGCTAATAAAAAGAGAGAAAGAACCTGTGGCTCAGCAAGTTAAAACAACTGCATAATATACAATCAGCCCAGGTTTGAATCTCAGATAAAGGGTATGACTGACTGATGAGAACATAAAGAGTTCGAAATGGCCATCTCAGCCTCCCCAAATTCTTTATTAGCAATTTGAATAATTTGCATATATATACAGTATATATATATATATGTATATGTATATGTATATGTATATGTATATGTGTATGTGTATGTGTATGTGTATGTGTATGTGCATGTGTATGTGTATGTGTATATGTATATGTATATGTATATATGTATGTATATATACACATATTCATGTATTTTCCTATTTCCAAAATCATTTTCCTTTTCATGTTCCCAAAATACAATGTCATTTTAGTGGCAGTTTAAAAAATGTGTGTTCAACAGCATCAGTTCCTTCTGGTAGATGGATGGCTATACAAGTTTGCTTAAGAAATAGACAAATCTATTAATTCCAAGACCGTGTCATTTTTTTTACACAAATGCCCATTCCGTTCAGCAGCCACATTAATTTGTCATTGGAAAGATACATTAATTCAACATGTCCACATAAATATACTTTAATTTACATGGCAAGCATTTAAATGTTAAAACACTATTTTGTATCAACATTATGAATGAATATATGTCCTAAAAATGTATGCTTCAGTGGATGTTTTTTTTCTTCCTAGTTTAACCAAATTGCATTTCCCTGCAACTTTTATTCTAAACATCAATATTCATATATTTAAAACATTGTATTTAAATAAGTATAAAATCTGATAGTTTGTTAATTTTTTGTCCACACTTTTCTCATTTCTTGTTGTATTCTGCTAACTTGGATATAGATTTTTTTTACAATAGATGCAAAGTTAAGGGACTAAGCAGGCCTGCAGAAAGATACTCATTAGCTCATACATTCATAGAATCAAAGAACTGGAAGAACCTTGGAGGTCTCCCAGTTCAGTGTCCTGCCCAGAACAAGAAACCTTATACCATCCTGGACAATTATCCAACTTTTGTAGGAAAAGCTCTATTGATGGAGCATCATGATTGCAGTAATTAGGATGCTCCACTGCTTAATATCTTTCACATTCAGGAAATTGCTACTTCTTTTGAGTTTGGATCTCCCTCTTAAAAGCCTCCAGCCACTGATTCCTATCCTGCCCTTGGATGCTGTGGAGAATAAATTCATATCCTCTTTACTGTGACAGGCCTTCATGTGTCAAAAGACTGCTATCATGAGTCTCCATGACCTTCCTTTCATGAAGCTAAAGATATCAAATTGATCTAAAACATGAGTGTTAAACTCAATTGCGTCATGTGACGTATCATGATGTATCACTATATTTTTTACCTTTGTGGAGTTGGGATGGGTGTGGCTTGCATGTGATGCATCCAGCCCACGGGCCGCCAGTTTGACACCCCTAATCTAACCATTCTTCAGAGAAAGTAGGCTATCAAAAATTCTGGCAACAGTAGTGGCGAGGCTCCAGGAAGATCAGAGCTTACATCCAAACCTATTATTGTTTCATTTAGATAGCTTTATTGTTAAGTTGGCCTTAGGCAGCACAGCTTTCATTAGTAAATAAAAATACAAAATCACCTGTAGTGGAACCAAGTTAAAAAAAGATGCAAACATGGCTAATAGGAAAATAATCTGCTGTTTGGGCAGTACTGGGCTTCAGGATTTGGTGATGGTGCTCTAGGGAGCAGATTTTCAGGCATCTCCCTAGCAACTGTTGATGGCACCTTCACAGGCAAAGCAATATGCTTTGCAAACCACAGTGGAGTGACTAGGCTTCTATCTTTATAACTAGATGTCCTGACTTCTGATTGGCCTTTTTGATGAACTGGTTTTTGACCGGTACAGGTTGGTGAGGACTGGTCTCTGATTGGTGCTTTATGTCCAATCTTGACTGGGATTTTTGGTATTGTTGGTTCCTGATAAGTCTTTTGTTCATGCCAGCTTTCTATTGGTCATTTTTGATTCTTGATTGATTCTTAGTTTGTGCTAAATTCCGGGTTCAGACACCAACTGTAAAACCCTACACCAGTATATTATTTACAGCATATATGTTCTTTCCACTCACCTGATTCTTTTTTAAATGTATTTCTACTAAAAAAAAAAACAATCTCATTGCAAAAATGAAAAGTAGTCCCTGTAAAAGTGGTCCCAATGTCCCAATGTTCAATTTTTTAATTCTCTGTATAAGAACAAGCTGCTTATTTAAAGGGCCAGAACCTAGAAAAAATAAATAATTCCTGGACCATTTTTAAATCATTTATTCTGTCTTGTTACAAATGCAGTAATAAAGCCTGGGTTCTGCTGAGGATAAAGTAAGGGTAAAGGTTTCCCATGTGTAGTCATGTCTGACTCTAGGGCAGGGGTCCCCAACCCCTGGACTGCAGCCCCCTACTGGGCCTTGATCCATTCAGAACTGGGCTGCAGAAGTGGTGGGTGAGCGCATGTTTGTGCATTCATCCCCACTTACATGAGCAGTGGTCAAGCATGTGCGCACTCCAATTGCACGAGTGGTGGGTGCACATCCCTGCTGCCTGCACAAATGGAGCTATGCTTGCCTGCTGCTCACACAGAACCATCTCATCTCCTCCCTCCCCCATCAGTCCAAAAAGCCAGAAAAGTTGGCGGACTCTGCTCTAGAGGGTAGTGTTCATCTCTGTTTCTTAGCCTAGGGAGCCAGTGTTCTCTGAAGACACTTTTGTGGTCATGGGGCCATCATGACTATAAACTGAGGCACACCGAATGTTGTTATCTGCCCACCATAGTGGTACCTATTTATCTATGTGCATTTGCATGCTTTCAAATTGCTAGGTTGGCAGGAGCTAGGACAAGCAATGGGAGCTCACCCCATTGCATGGTGCTCGGGTCTGGAACCTGGGCTGTCAGCTTTCCAGCTGACAAGCTCAACATCTTTAACTACTGAGCCATTGCACCCCTTCTGCTGAGGATACTAGGATAAAAAATTCAGTTCTCGGGATTCCTTGAGCCAAAAGACACAAAACCCCACTTACATTGGGCTACAGGGACTATATTACTGTCCGTTTTATTTTATTTTGCCTAAATCTATTTTTCACCATTTGAGTGGCCCTGTAATGAACTCATATTTATTTCTGAATTGTGTAACTGTCAAGTTTCCGACGTATGGGCTTTTCAAGTGACTCTGAGGCATTGTTTACCTTAAAAGTCCTTTATTAGCCTAATACACCGGCAAATGCTTGCTCGAAGGAAGCTGGAATGTGAAATCTCCGCCCCTTGCACAATATATTAAAACACAATTCTCCACCTTTCCTGTCATTAATCATATTCTCCAATTAATTTAAAGAATCAGTTTCCCTTCCACTAGAAAACCCACCAAGGCCTTATCTTCTTTAGTTAGAGAGATGGCCTTGAAGGTGCAATCCTACTCATTCCCCTTCCCAACCTTAAACTAAATCTTTTAAAGCAATACACAAGTTTAACATATGAAATGGCTACTTCTTCATCTCTTGTCAAGCAATAACATTCAATGTTAGCAGCGTTGACAGCAACATCATTTGGTTCATGGAAATTTTTGAAATACATTTTTACATCAGTGAATTAACAAAGTTTATCAGGCTACTGCAAACTGTAAAGACCAAACAACTACTTATCTTCTGTTGCTGACGTTCAAGTGGTTTAGAGAGAAATTAGTCATGCAGCAAGTTTTTCAGATGCTGGCAAGCCAGCATTTGGATGTATACTATTATTAGCCCATTAATAACTATATTTTTCTAATAGACCTCATCAGTTGGAAAACCTGAAATTAAACAACAGCAACAAGAGCCTGGACTTTATTTATTCATTCCATCTTCCCAGCAAATGGAGGGATAAAATTATTTTTTCTCATTTGAAAAAAAAAATTAGTGGAAGGACTACTCTTCAAGTTAATATACCAGAGGACAAAAAAATTCCCTTGCTGCTACTTTTTAATTATTTTCTATGCTGTTTTTATTGCCTAAATTAGATTGCATGCATCCTATCCTTTCTCATTTAGAAAATAATTTAATTCTGTTGTATTCAATCATAAATATGATTATGATTATGTGCCATCAAGTTGGCATTGACTCTTAGCAATCAAACAGATAGATGCTCTCCAGGATGATCTGTTTCCAACCTGATCCTTCAGGAATTCCAACGCTGCATTCATCACTTCTACCACCAAGTCCTTTCACCTTGCTGCTGGTCTTCTTCTCTTTCCTTCCCCCCTTTCTAACATTATGGACTTTTTCAGAATTAAATCTGTGCTTAATATATCCAAAATATAATTCGAGCATTGACATTCGTGCCTTGAGTATGGTTGAATACTGAGTCCAGTTTTGGTCACCATGACACAAAAAAAGATGTTGAGACTCTAGAAAGAGTGGAGAGAAGAGCAACAAAGTTGATTAGGGGACTGGAGGATAGAGCATACAATGAAGTTGCAGGAACTAAGTATGTTTGGTCCAGTGAAGAGAAAAACTAGAGGTGACATGATAGCAGTCTTCCAATATTTGAAGGGCTGCTACAGAGAGGATGGGGTTGATCTACTTTCAAAAGCACATGAGGGCAGGACAAGAAGTAATGGATGGAAACTTATCAATGACAGATCCAACCTAGAACTAAGGAGAAATTTCCTGACAGTGAGAATAATTAATCAGTGGAACAGCTTGCCTCCGGAAGTTGGGGTGCTCCAACTTTTAAAGAAAAGACTGGACGAATATTTGTCTAGAATAATACAGGGACTTATCCCTGATCAAGGGATTGGACTGGAAGAACTCCAAGGTACCTTCCAACTCAATTATACTGTTACCGTTACTCATTTTTTTGATGGTTCATTTGTTTGTTTCCTAGGCTGCCCATGGTATTGTCAGGAATCTTCTTCAAAACTGAAGTAGATAGGCATCAATATTCCTTCTATCCATCAGAGTTGCACTTTCACTGTCCTAATGTTTCATCAGAAAAAAAACATTTCCCCCCAAAATTCTGACTTTTGTATGCCAAAATATACCCTGGCATTTGAACATTTTTTCAAGGCCTTCATGGCTACTCTACCAGGATTTCAGACTGAATTAACCATGAAACGCATGACTCCTCAACTTGGATAACCATAATGTGAAATGTTGGTTACCAATATCTAATTTTGACTAATATTTTGATCACTGACCATATTGTCCCTAAGCTAATTTCACATGTAACAATAAGTTGCTGTTATTTCTAGGCAATAGAGCAGGTACGTCAAACTGCCGGCCCGCAGGCTGGATGCATCACGTCAAAACCACACCCACCCCATTGCTGGCAATGGGGGAAAAGTCCCGATATGTCACGCAAAGTGATGTGATGTCGTGAGTTTGACATGCTTGCAATAGAGGAAATGAACAGTGATTAGAGGCAGATGGAAATAGTGTGGCTTGTTTACCTTTATTCCAAATGCATGGATCCTTATCATCAGCAGGTTAAAAGTGCAGAACTTTCTGAAATTCTTTCCATGTCATGATTTTTAGACATATTGGCATTCTGTTCTCCTTTTTTTTTGAATAAAGAAATCCAAGAATAGGGTGAGGGATATGGGTGTGTATTACAGATGTTACAGGCTTACTAATTTTATCATTATCCAGGATGGGATTCAGAGTCTAAGAAAAGCTGGATTCCATCTGTCTTCAAAGAAGGAATATCAAAAAGAAGACAATGAAGAAAGAGAACAAGAACAAAGATAATGATTATTGGTATGTATGTGTGCCTTAGAGTCAGTGTTGTCACCTGGTGATTGCCTGGATAGGTCCCTGCAGTTTTCTTGGCAAGATTTCTGAAGTGGTTTGCCATTGTCTCCTTTCTAATTCTAAGAGAAAATAACTAGTCCAAGGTCACCCAGTTGGCTTCATGCCTAAGAAGGGACTAGAACTCACAGTTTCTAGCCTGATGACTTAACCACTACAGCAGACTGGTTCTCATGATGGTTAACGGTACGCTTCATAAAATAGATTGGCCTTGCTAATTGAGTTGATTGAATGCAAGATATAAAGGAACTAAGTCAGTTTTGCTTAGTCAACAAGCTAAAAAGCTTTTAATAGATTTCTACATTGCAATGCTTATGTTGCCTTTTTATCTTTTTATACCTTATAATATTATATCACAGAGTCAGAAGGAATAGATATTTCCCTTCTTGTTGAGTCGGGAAAATCTGAGAACTCTGTGTAAGCATGCTTATAACTTGGTGCTATCCATATTCATGTTGCTTATCCCCACTCTCTCAAAAAAGTTGCTCTGTTTTAACATTACATAGTTATGATGGTGTCATAAAAGTTCATAGCATTGACTTAATTTGGAAAAAAAACAATCAAAGGCAGCTAAAGAAATGCAAGTGTTTGGAAATGGATGGCTCTCCAAAGCTCCTCCAGGCCTTTCATAAAATCCTTCCACTTTCACAAATGTCTCCATTTACATAAAATTCCCTGCAAATAACTAAAGTTAATTAAGATGATTTATCACTCAGAAGTAAAGCTGCCTTATCAGCAGGAATCAATCCACTAAGCAAACAAAGGATTAGTAGTTAGGAAATCACCAAGTCCCTGTACCATTTTGGATACAAAAAAACACTTATTTATAATGTCTTTTGTTTGAACTCAGTGTTCTGTTTGCAGATTAATTAATGACAATTAGCTAATCACTCTTCTTTAACAGAGCAGTGGGTGATACTACACTGTAGGAGTGATTCATTTATGCTTTGGCAGTTCCTATGTATATCAACCATGAGCAAAAACTTTTTGGGTGCACTAGAACAGTTTGAGAAACTGTTGCAGGTTCCTGAAAGGTGTCTGGGATACTTGCTACCTTACCATAAAATAGCAATACAGGTAGTCCTTTACTTACAACCAGTTGCTGAAGCACCACTCAAAATTATGACTTACCTGGATCAAGGTAGTTATGACCTGGTTCCAAAGTTCTGACAGGGCCCTGCCTCTGTGGCCATGTGACCACACTAAAGGCATTTTGCCAAAAACCAGAAGTTATTTTGTTCATTTAACAACCACTGCAAAAAATCAGGTTGAATTTACAATTGTCATGATACGTGAGCATAATGGACAGTCTCCATTATGGCTGTATGTCAAGGACTTACTTGTACTATCTTGGTTAATTATTCCTACTCATTATTAGCTAATCACCTATATTGGTGTACTGATGAGTTCCTCTGAAAATGGATTTTTCGTTGCAGAATTAAAGTACAGTATCGGCTATGGTGGGCCCAAACCAGGTTAAACCTGCTTGATAAATTATCATCCAGCATTTTTTTTTGCTTAGGACCAGAATGCCATACTCCACCAGGATGAAACTATGTTAACATTGGTAAATAAGATAAATCTTAAAAAAAGAAAAAAACAATCTGGGTCACAACATTCTATCCAGTCCATGAAAGCCTTAGATGCAGCTCCCACAGATCATCAAAAAAACCCTATCTAAATATAATTTTAAACATGACAGAAGGAGAAACTTATTATATGCATGATTGGAGAGAACTCCTATATTGACTCTGATTAATTTTAATTAAACAAGTTATATCAAATCAAATGCAGTTTTTGTTCTGGCATTGCTATCATATTTTAGAGTGATGCCCTTGGGCTAAAAATAGATTGTCACCACTTATTTATATAGTGTTCTTGATTTATTTTAGAAGTCATGATGAATAGGGAGTAGAGGACGCAGTTTCTTACATATAAGATGGAGGCCATTGTGATTTTATGTTTTATTACTAGCTTTTCACATCTTATTTGGAAGGCATCAGGAACCAATCCTCCCATAGTTAATTGCTTCATGCAATAAATATTAGTCAAGAATCAGATCTTCATTTCCTCATATAACTTGCTTCTGAGATACCAAAATATTAGCAACTGCATGTAGATTCTCCACTCAATTCTACTCTACAATGTCTTCCTGGGTTATTCAATTCTGCTCCAATGCATGTCATCTTGAAATAGGGGTACCATTTTTAAACAGTTAAACAGTTTGGTTAGTTGAAAAGGCTTTCTGATTAAGCTACAGTAAAAATTATAGTTCAGTAATAATTGCACATAAGCACTTATGCTAACTGCATTTTCCAATCTGTAAGAAGCCCTGTAATATAAGTTCTACGAACAAAGCCTTGAGTTCTATGAAGACTATAGTCCAATACTCAATTCATCTGTAAGACCATTTGGGTTCAGTGGCACACACCAAGTATAGAAAAGATGGAATGCTCCAGGTCCCTTCTGTTAAACATGGCCATCTCATTCATGCCTTCTCTGTGGCAGTGCCTGAATTATGGAACAGCATTACCCCAGAAATGTGGATGGCCCTGACAATGTTAATCTTTTGTAAGATCCTGAAGACCTAGTTATTTCCTCATATATTTGAGACACAAGGTTAAGCAAGCCCAGTGCTGATGTGGTTTTATAACTGGAATATATTATTCACTCAGATATATTAGGTTATTGTTTGTAATTGTTGGTTTAACATTTGTACATCACCCACAGACAGACTTGTTGTGAAACATGTGGCCATATAATTTATTTAAATTATTTAAGTACACACTTGCAAACATTTTTAGAAGGTATTTTAGAACAATTGGGAGAAGATTCCATCTCGTGCATGTTGAGTCTCTGGACTATAGAGATGACCTGTACATCGGATGAAATTGCTCTTTCAAATGACCAAATGAAGGTTATTGAAAAAGTGGTGAAGAATTAAATGCAGAGCATTCTAGAAAAAACAGGATCTCTTTTAGTCAGGGTTCAGGTCCAATCATGCAATTCATTGAGATTGAAAGGGGGAATAATGTATTCCTTTTGATCCTATTACATTCAATCCCTGGTTGGTCACCTGCAAAAATCGGTAGGTAAGGACATCATTTTTCTATGATTTTGACCTGAATGTGCTGTTATGGAATGTGATCAAGTCCTTCAGTGTAACAGTCCTTAACAATGAATCATTTTATGTCCATTTGAAAGTGCTGGGAGAAGTTATCTCTCAGATTGGGATGAGGTGTCAATGTACATTCATGCCCCTCAGTTGTAAACTGCCATCATAGATCAGGTTGGAGAAACTGTAGAAGTTTTGAACTGGTGTCTGGAAGCTATCAGAAACTAGATGGAACGAATGAGACAGAGATTGAAACATAGCAAACTAGACATACCGTTCATCTGTAAAGACCACATTGATCTTTGGTAGCTGTACTTGATATGTCATGCTGCTTCTGAAGCCATAGTTCCCTCCTGGACAGATAGTTCCAATTCATGCAGCAGACAGAAGCTATGGGCAGAAGAACATCAGATTTGGCTGCTTTGTCAATTGTGGCTCTATCTGGACCAGGAAATCCTATAGCAATATCTTATGATCTCATTATTAAATATCTGGATACTCTGTGCAGAGGTACCTTTGAAGATAACTTGGAATCTGCAGCTAGTGCCATATACTGTGGCCATACTGTTTGCTATGGAAACTGCTATTGAAGAATTACAGTCACCTCAAGGTCACTGCATACGCTACCGATAGATTTATGGATCCAAATTTAAGTGCTGATATTACTTATAATACTCTACACAAAATGGCACCAAATTATATTGATTTTAACTCACATTCTTTAGACAATGGTGCCCCCAAGTAATGTTTGGCCCGTATCTATGTTCTTTCATGTCAGAATTCCTAAACATCTCTTTCTTGGAATAGCTTTTGACCCATAAGAGGAAGCTGTGGGCAAGTTTTGACTACTATTGCCATTGATATTATTATTCACTAATATCTTATTATGGGTATGGGAATTGTGGATTTTTGCTTTTGTGAAACACCCCGTGTCTATAATGATTGTGGTGTTATATTGATGATGATGAAGGAGATGATGATGCATGCAGAATAAGTTTATACATTGAACCATTTGCTCAAATGCCTGGCAAAGTCAACTGCAGCTCCCCCTCCCATTGGTTGAAGGTCTTTCAGTACTTGTAAGAGGCCATCTTCATGGGATTTGTTTTTTTGTTACTCTGTGGAACAGCTTTCTCTACCTGCCTTCTCAAACAGGTAGACCTGCAATTCCTAGAATCCATGTTGTCTCACAAGTTTGGGAGTTGTAATAAGTTGGGAACAGGTTGGGAATGACTGTAATAGAAAAAAAGCTCAGAGTAACACCCTTTCAAGACGTTAGATAGATGGTAAGTAACTGAGTCCCTAAATGATTCCTGCTACTTTCAGGTTACTTAGGGGAAACAAAACCAATTCATTCTTAAATTTGAACATAATGACAATAAAGTAATACAGTTCTCTGTCACTTCTCAGTGGCAATAACCTGTGCTCATGACTCACCTATGCTCATAGCTATGCTATGGTTGAGATTGCTGCAGTGCTCATCTTAAAGTAGAGAAAGAGAGAGATGGGTTGGGGGGCATAAAGGGGGAAAAGGAGTTCAATTTTGTAATTTTGTGATTAGTTCCTTATTAATATACATAACTGTATTAGCCCATCCGGGTAAATTGACTTAATGCCATACAAGAACCACTAAAAGACAAGGAGGAAGAGTAATTTTAAAAATTAATTTAAAATAATTTCAGAGAGTGCCAGGGGGAGGGAGGTACATTAGGGGGTGAGATTAATATTCTCAGCATTCAGTAGCTATCCTCTCACTTGCAAGTGCTATTTGTAGGGACAGAAAATGAAATCCATCTACTACCAGCCAAAGATCAACTGGTAGACCTTCAAAATTACCTCCTTCCCTTTGGCTGGTTGTATGCTTTAAAGTTTGATCAAGAGAACTTAATCAGTGTCCACTAATAATAAAATGGCATCCAAGAAAATATCTCCATTCCATTGATAGGAGAATCATGGGGGGAGGGGGAATGTAGCATTAGAATAGCTATCTCCAATTAGATGGCCTTTGGGTATTTCTCAGAGACAACCAGTTGATATTTGATCAGGAAATATCAGAACATATTTAAATAAACTCTCCTTTAAGTTGACTATACACACACACACACAAACACACACACACACACACACATGAGAGAGAGAGAGAAAGAGAAAGAGAGAGAGTGAGAGAGAGTGAGAGAGCATGTTTCTCATGTTTTGGTTTTATGCTGGTCATTGACAGAAAAAAAATTACATTTATGCAAATACTAATCAGATGTTAATACATACATACATACATACATACATACATACATACATACATACATACATAAATATCAATCCTCATTCATTCTTGTGTCAGTTAGTGTTTGGAAGACCCCCCATATAGTCATCCATGCCCCATTCACCTCACAGTTGGACTATTATAATGCCCTGGAAAACCATTGAGAAGCTAATGGTAATCCAGAATGCAGCACCACAGGCAGTGTGTTGGGCATGTCATATCTATGTTCTATCAGCTGCTCTAGATGGAAGTGAGCTTCTGTGTGCAACTTAAGTTGATGGTTGTCACCTATAAAGCCCTTTGTGGCATAGGGCCCAGTAATCTGGGAGACTGCCTATCTATATTGGTAAAATTGGGCAGAATTGGTGTATTTGGGGGCCCTTCAATCAAATAACATCATCTAATGTCATCTATTAGTTCTCAAGAAGCACACTTTCTCTCTTGTGGTGCCTGCCCTTTAGAATGGGATCCCCTAAAAGAGTAGTTCTCACTCTGATGATCGAGAAGTCTTTCAAAGTGTACCTATCCTCCAAGGTCTTGAGTCAAGGTATTCATGGAGTCCCATTGGGTGATATATTTTGTCTGGAGGAGTATATTTATGTAGATGCTTAATGTTAGATCGTGAGCTCTGGACTGCATGGCCAAGATGGACGATGCAGGACAGCAGCATAACGTTCTTTATTGATGAAGCACAGACTTGGCAAACAAAGGGGCAACTGCCCCACTTATATACCTAGCCAGGTATACTTGGAACCAATCCCATTGTCCGGATTTCCCGCCAAAGACTGCCCTGCCAATCCTGACAGGGCACCCTGCCACCTGGTGGTGTCTGTGGCTATCTCTGTGAAACGTCCCCTATACAGTATACTTATATACATAACACTTAAGGTTTTGGTTTTTTTGAGGATGATGATGATGGCTGGATGCAGATGTTTAGACTGGATTTGGCATTTTTATCCTCCTAATTAGTCCTTCCTAAGGATCTGAGATAGGCAGATGTTTGATGGTGTTAAAGGTATCATTGCAAGATGTAAGTTGTTCCAAGTAAAATTGCCTTTTGCAGTTGATTATGCCAATGGTGTTCAAATGGTGCTCCAGTTGTTTTGGGATTTCACCCAAGACCCAATTACTATGACACTATCCCTTCAGGCCATCTCCCCATTTCATTTTTGGAGAAGCATCACCATTTTGCTTATTTTCTAAATGCGTGTTCTCACCTGCTTTTGCTGTTGTTTCAAGGATGACAGTGATTTAGTCTTGGTATATTTTTACAACCAGCACCTAATCTGGGTTATAAATCATTCTGAAGGATGCTTATTTCTGCTTGTCACTTGGCAGGAAGATGCTATTGAAGTGACACGCAGTGTAACGTGCAATTCAAAAAACAAATCTGTGGCTGATGATTTTGACATATTATTTTTTCATGACTTGCTGATAGAGATGGTTATTGGGTTGGTGGAGAAGAATGCCACTAGATTTGTCTGGCAAAATAATTGTCTTTTCCTTCTTCAAAAGGGCATGTCAATGTTTATTATTATTAATATTAATTGCATTTGTTTTGCTCATTTTGGTGCTATATTCTTGAAAATGAGTGCTAAGAATTTTTCTTGAGTAATGGTTTAAAGCTAGATTTTAAACCCTTCCTAGAACAACAAAAAAACTGTGTTACTGAAAGAGATCACTATTTCAATGCTGTTGCCATCATTTTGTCATTTTCTAGTGTGACTAATGAACACATGCCAGCAGATGACTAAATAAATATAAAGAGATAATGTCATGCAAAAAAGATGGAGGGAAGGAAAAAAGAGGAGAATTTTTTCTTGTCATACTTTAGAACCCAATGAGTCATGCAATGAAAGTGAATTACAGGAGATTAAGAACAGATAAAAATATATGCTGACATAATACAAAGCACTAGATTTAATTTCCTTATTGACAATATGGCAAAATAAAGCGTGGGAGCCGCTGCTGACAATTGGATGTCCCAAGGTTTAGCTGTGACATTGGCCTTAAATTTCTTCTTCCTGGAAAAGTATGTCTTGATATTATGGGAATCTGAATGCTAACTTTGGACATAAATTAGAAATAGGTTTTAAATGGTCTACTTCAAGAAGAATTATTTCAGTTCTTAAGATTTCAAACTGGTCACCTGGTATAGTTAGATGCAAAACTGGGTGTTTGTAGACCATATAAAATATTAGGGAACTTATCTCTATTTTTTCCCAACAAATGATTGCATGACCCAGGCTTTAAGGAAAAGAAGCAAAAACTGTTGGGTTTTATCCTGTGTGGTTCACAAACACACGTATAATACAATCCTCTTTCAGCCACTACCGTATTAACATTTCTGCTTGCTTACATCCATCACAATATTGTTGATGAGTTCTTCATGCATTCCATTTACCAAACATAATTATTTCAAGAACTGAAATTGAGATTATCCATCAAGTCATTAATGCTGCACGGTTCCCTAATGGTTGCTTAGAACTAGCATGTATAGCTCTTGATGTAACAAGGAATAACAATTTTCTAATTCTAAATGCCAATTTTCTCATTGGAAAGGCTGAATGGTGACAATAAAACCACTCATGTTTCTCGACCTTGAACATTTGAAATCATGTTGAGTTCATTTGCCCCAAATGTGCTTCATACACAAAGATTGCTCTACACATATGGCAGATTTAAAGCAATACAAATAATGCAACAACATGATCAAGTAATATATAAATCAGCTAACAGCCCATAAATAACCATTGGAATCCAAATTAAATAAATTAGTTAGCCAGAAGGTCGCAAGATTGTGAGAAGAACAAAAGTAGCCATATGAAATGTTAGGAGGAAGAGTTCCTGTATTCTGAATGACTACATATGAATTATTTCGTTCTGCAAGATTAATAATAATAATAATAATAATAATAATAATAATAATAATAATAATAATAATAATAATAATAATAATGATGATGATGATGATGATGATGATGATGATGATGATGAGAAGAAGAAGAAGAAGAAGAAGAAGAAGAAGAAGAAGAAGAAGAAGAAGAAGAAGAAGAAGAAGAAGAAGAAGAAGAAGAAAGAAGTAGTTGGAAGGGACCTTGGAGGTCATCTAGTCCAACCCCCTGCTCAGGCAGGAAATCCTATACCATTTCAGGCAAATCGCTGTCCAGTCTCTTCTTGAGTTGTTTTCCCCTTTAGGATTCTCATCCATGGAATTCTTCCCAAAGTCTCTCTAAGTTTATTGAAATTAGAGTCCAAGACTCTAGTTTGGCTGTGTTCTATTGCTTGTGCTTCCAGAATGTTGAATTCCAATATTGCATTATCACTTTCCCCCAAGGTTCCTGTGGCTCTGACATTTTCTATCATTTCATCTCTGTTTGTGAGAATTAAATCCAATATGGCTAATCCCCTAGTTCCCTTCTCTACTTTTTGGGAGAGAAAGTTGTCTGCTAGGTTTGTCAGAAATCTGTTTGATCTTCCACTTGGTGCAGAGTTTGTCTCCCAGTTGATATCTGGATAATTAAAGTCCCCCATTACTATTGTGATGTGCTTCTTACATACCTTAGTTAGCTGACTAGCAAAAAGTTCATCTATTTCCTCTGCTTGGTTGGGCGGCCTATAGTATACTCCTATGGCAATGTCATTTTCCCCCTTTTATACTGACCCAAATGCATTCAAGTTTACAGTTTTCATCATTGTTGTGCTCTATTTCTGTAGAGATAAAGTTATTTCTTATATAGAGAGAAACTCCACCTCCTCTTTTGTTTAGTCTGTTTCTTTTAAATAGTTTAAATCCCTCTAGCTGTGTGTTCCATCTGTGGGTTTCGTCCCACCATGTTTCTGTAATGGCAACAATATCATCTCCGCCCTCATTTACCTGAATTTCTACTTCACCCTGCTTACTGTTCATACTCTCTACTGTCCTTCAAGGCTTGCTTTGTCCAAATTTCAGGTTGTTAGAATGTAAAATGTGTGTGGATATCTAACATCTTTCCATATAATCCAGAAGTAGTTCAGCCTCCTTTGAAAGAAGCTCTTCAATGATATCTAAGTGTCCTATTCATCCAAGTACTACTTTGTACCAAATCCAAAATATAACTAAAAGCAAAATATTGCCAGAAAAGACACCCCCAAAGCTGAGCTATAGTGTAAATTCTAGTGCAGACTCATACTGAAAAGTACAATGCTTTGGGGGGTACAAAGAGATGAAAGAAACTTGATTTGACCTTCAATGTTATCCAAAATAGAATTGTTGTAGACCACTTATAGATTATAGCAGTTCAAAAGCATGCAAATTAATAAGCACCAGATTTGGTGGGAAGATAACAGTGTTCCGTGAGCCTTTGGCATATAGCCATGCTGGCCCCAAGATCACAGAAATTGTCTTCGGACAACTCTAGCTCCCTCGGACCTAGAGTTGGACAGGACAGACAGGGAAACCTTTACTTTATCTTAGTTATGGATTTATTTATTTAATCAATGTATTGGTAACCTTGATTGTCATTCTAACCAGTAATAAACTATTAAAACAACAGAAAAAATACACAGGCATAATGTAAATATATAGCACCTATGCCAGGAAGAAACAAAGCCGTGTAAGCTTTGCCAGATAGAGTTTGGAAAGCCGTGATTACAATATTTCTTTGCTTAAAATAGCTGTCTATATATATAAAAGAAGGGACGCAGTAGCTCAGTGGGTTAGGACGCTGAGCTTGTCGATCAGAAGGTCGACAGTTTGGCGCCTGTTACTTGTCCCAGCTCCTGCCAACCTAGCAGTTTGAAAGCATGTAAAAATGCAAGTAGAAAAATAGGGACCACTACGGTGGGAAGGTAACAGCGTTCCGTGCGCCTTTGGTGTCTAGTCATGCCGGCCACATGACCACGGAGACGTTCTCGGACAAGCGCTGGTTCTTCGGCTTTGAAACGGGGATAAGCACCGGCCCCTAGAGTCGGAAACGACTAGCACGCATGTGCGGGGGAACCTTTACCTTTACCGTATATATAAAAAGGAGAGAGGGGAATTGAGAGAGACTTTCAGGATTCTGTTATTATAAAGCAGAGCTCCTGACTTATTTCTTGACTTGACCTACCTCACAGGGCTAACAGGAAAGGTAACTAAAAGGAGATACCCTGGAAATCTTTCTGAAGCAATACATGGAGCACTGTCACACAGATGAGGAAACAGATTTATTCTCTTTTAGGCAAGTTCAGAATTACTGCACTGAAAGTATGGAGAAACAGATTCAGGAGAATTATTCGTCAGAAGTCAGACCAATACATGAAGTGATGAGTCCTATCTGTCAAAGGTTCTCAAACAGAGATTAGATGGACATTTCTCTGAGATGCTGAAGTGGATTCTGCACTGAGCTAAGAGTTGGGCTAGACAGAGCTCCCCAATCTTACCTGGTTGGCAGCTCAGAGGGAAAGGGAGGAGCATGGAAATGCACTTCCGTGTGCATGCACAAAATGGGCACATGCACAATGGCAGTGCTAGCATAGGTGCACATACACAAGCATGCCATGTGCACCCACTGTGGGGCTGGTGGTGGCGCTGGTGCTCGCACACATGCACAGATGGGACCCAAGCATCTGCAGGGCAGCAATAGTGTGAGTGTGAAAAGTGCATGCATTCCCATGGCCCGGTGACCGGTACTGGGATGCAACCCACAGGTTGGGGACCCCTGGGCTACAAGACTTCTATAGTCACTTTTGTCTTTATGATATTATACTATTTCTAAACTGGAGGAGGTAGGAACTTATTATGGGAGGCAGAAAATTCTTCCATCCTCCAGGTAACAAAGAAGTTCTGCTCTTTCATTCTCCTTCTTTTCAAAACTTTCTCATTTTGCTCTCCTATGGCTGAGACAGATGATGACTGAGATTGTCTCCAGAGCTAAAAGTGCCAGATGGCATTGATTTTGTTGCTTAAGTGTTTTGTTTGCAGGAAAGATTTGCACAAACCTCTTGTGACTCCCTGTTCAAGAGCACTGCATGAGATGGGTTGGCTGCAGTGAAGTAATTTCCGGATCCCAGAAATTGTAAATGTAATTGTTCTCACTATTACACCAATGCTCCACCCAAAACATCAGGTGACTCAGTGGAGAGTGTATGACAAATGAATGAAGCTGCATTTGGGCTAGGAAAAATCCCAGTGGGGATGCATTTACTTAAAAGCACTTCCATTTGTACCAGTTCACATACAGTTTTCGGGTATAGTCGAAACCTCTCTGTCTGTGCCACTGAAAATAGGTACTAAAGCAAGTCTTTGGCTTTTCCTGGCATGCTGGGTGAGTGAAAAGGACAGTGGGATTCCTCAAAAAATATGTGAATTTACTGCTGAGCTCCTATGATTGGGAAAATTGGTTCTCCCAAACTGGAATTCTACAGACAACTTTTTGCAGCCTCTAAATTTGTGTTACACAAGGGACAAATCTTATTTCCTGTGTATATATATATACAGTATGTATGTGTGTGTATATATATATATATATATATATATATATATATATATATATATGTATATATATATATATATATATATATATATATATACAGTATGTATATATATATACAGTATGTATATATATATATACAGCATGTATATATATATATATATATATATATATATATATATATATATATATATATACACAGTATGTATATATATATATACAGTATATATATATATATATATATATATATATATATATATACAGTATGTATATATATATACAGTATGTATATATATATATATATACAGTATGTGTATGTATATATATATATATATATATATATATATATATATATATATATATATATACAGTATGTATATATATATACAGTATGTATATATATATATATATATACAGTATGTGTATGTGTATATATATATATATATATATATATATATATATATATATATATATATATATATATACTATTAAAGAAAGCAAAAGAAAGAAGATACTTTAAAAAGATACTTCCACCCTTCTTTGTAGCATTTACAAGGAAATCCATAGTTCCTCCTGCCTTCTTAACATCCTTTGAGCCCCTTATTTAATCTTTTTTTAATCATCAAATCCAGAAATCATCATTTCCCTGTTTTTCTATTTTCAGCAAAAAAAACACATAAATGTTTTCTAGTCTTTTATAACAGTACTTATTGTTTAGTCCCTGGCCAAACTAGTCACTTTTTCCATTCTCTGTTAGTTCTGCCATCTTCACAATCTGTCCCTCAGTTGTGGTTATTTCAGCATTTCTCCAGCTTTGTGCATATAATAATCTTGCTACAATTATCAAATATAAAACCAATCTTCCATAAGTCTTGTCTAATTGACTATCAATAAGTCCCAATAAAAAGAGTTCTGGTTTCATCTCACTACTAATCTTCCAAATGCCTGTCGATAAATGTGATCAGCATGTTGATCTTATCTCATTCTCATTTATTTACCATTCATTTATTTATTTACCATTTACCATTTTCTTCCTTCCCATTTTTGCAGATAGAGAGGCACAAATCTTCAGATCACAACTACATTCCTATTATCCTTAGCCTTCAGAAATATTTTTAAATCAAACTTGCCCAGAAGATGGGACAAGGCATAAGAGACTCCCAGTGGTGGGATTCAGCCAGTTCGCACCAGTTTGGCAGAACTGGTAGCTATTTTTTCTTTCTTTCCAGTAGCTAATTTTTTGTTGCCCAGGCCCAGAATGGACTTCTGGATGCAGCATCCACACATCACCACTGAAGACTCCTTATATTAAATTTTTGCTAATCCAGTCTAAGATGTATACAGTCTAATGCTCCTAGATTATATGGAGACCAACCTCAGGATGCTTCTTAGAAACTAATTACGACCCTGATTTTCTTAGTGGTCAAAGCAGGGGTCCCCAGCCCCAGGTCCATGGACCAGTACCGGGCCGCAGCATGCCACCAACTGGTCCACACAAACAAGCAAAGCCCCATCCATGGGTTGCAGACAGCATACAAAACACAACCCTTCTGGTCCGTGGAAAAACCTCTGTCCACGGTTCCTGGTGCCCAAAAGGTTGGGGGCCTCTGGGTTAAGGTGCTGGCCTGCAAACCAAAAGACTATAAGTTCTAGTCCAAATTTAGTCATGAAAACCATCTGGGTGACTTTAGATGAGGCAGCCTCACTCATCCCACCTCAGCTTACAGGGTTGTTGTTAGGGGAAACAAGAAAGAGGAAGGAACATTAGGTATATTTGCCACATTGAGTTATTTATAAAAATAACAAAGGTGGAACATAAATAAATATATAAATAAAAAATCATGCCCAAGGGTCTTGGACAGAAACAGGTCTGTCTTTGAGCTATCCACAAGTTATGTCAAAAAAGTCAAGATGACAGCTACAGTGGTTTGATCAAACTTTTATTTATTTATGTGCTTTGCACAAATCAATAGAATTCCTTATCTAACCATCAGAGTTTTAAAAGAGGATGGATAGTGTGCTATAGTTGCAGTGGCGTAGCGTGGGGGGTGCAGGGGGGCCG
Organism: Vipera ursinii; assembly: GCF_947247035.1. Lineage (NCBI taxonomy): Eukaryota > Metazoa > Chordata > Lepidosauria > Squamata > Viperidae > Vipera > Vipera ursinii. Next base: position 20,068,105 of record NC_139512.1, on the reverse strand, counting down.
GCCGCACCGGGTGCAACATCTGGGGGGGCGCCCATTAAGCTCGCCGGAGGGGGACGATTCTGCTTCACCGAGGGTCGGAGGAGCGAGCGAGTGGGCGGAGCGTAGAAAGCAACCGCATTCGCTGCGCCCAGCCAGAGCGGGATCCCGTCCTCTCGCGGCTGCGGATCGCCTCCTTTCTCGGGTGGGGGTGGGGAGGCTTGGCGGCGTCTCGCCTCCCTCTCTTTCTCCCGCCGCGGCTCTCCTCCGCTTGGCTCTCAACCTGCAAGCCCGGCCCCCCCAACCCAGCTCCTGCCCCCGTCTCCTCCTTTCCCGGAGGTAAAGGTAACAACTGCAGCCGCCGCACCTGTGGCTGCTTGCTGCTCCTCCTCCTCCTCCTTCTCCTCCTCCTCCTGCTGTATTGACTCTCTGTGGCCACTCGGTTCCCCCTGCAGGAGGTGATCGGGACGCCCCCCCGACACACGTCGCCAGCAGCGAGAGTTTCCAGCCAGTCCGGCGAATCTTTGGGGCGAGGTGCCAAAGAGAAGGAGGCGGCTTGGCTTGGATAAGCAGCGTCTGGGCAGAAAATAGGTCAGGCGCCACAGCAAGTATGAACTCCTGGGGTTCAGCCTAAGCAGGCAAAGCTGCAGGGTGGGTTGGTTGGCTTTTCCGGCTTTGGAATAACCTTGGGAAGCTGAGGCATTGTAAGTTGGAAGTCATTGTTTGTTGCCTAACATGTTGGGTCACCCCACACCACATGCTAAGCCATAAACTGTGGTTGGTATCCAGGGTTTAGGACAAGATGGAGAAAACTAGCCAATTGTGGGATCATAAATATTGATGAAGCCCATCATCGCTCCATGTGATGTATGCACTCAATCTACAAACGTAGTCCAAGCCTATTCACATCTGTTGTAAGATCATTCTCTCGTGGGGTTTATCTTGACATCCACTAAGAGTGGAACAAACATGCCCCATTAACCATTTTCAACGCCATGTCCTCTCTTTGTCTCATCCTAAATCACAGCTGAGGCATCTTAAAGTTGCCTTGTTTCAGTTTTAAACTAGCATTTTCCCTCTTCTCCAGAGACCCTTTTTTGCCTTGAACCTAACTCAAGGGTAGGCAACCTTGGCTCTTTTATGACTCATGGACTTCAACTCCCAGAATTCCTGAGCTAGTGGAAGAGACTCGAGTGCTAAAATCCACGGGTTAGGGGGCGCAAATTACTTGCCTTGCCCTGGGTGCTGACAACCCACGCTACGCCACTGTATAGTTGGGCGTCTTCTGACATCTTTTCTAGATTATATCCACTTCTTTGCATTTGCACACAGATGGCAGCAAGAAAATTAAGATTAAGGAAAACTTTAAGAAAATTAATATTTATAATTTCCTCCAGGTGTTGTTGCAATAGTCTGCAGAAGTTTTCTATTACACAATGATTTTTTTAAAGAAAAAACTCCTTAAATAGAAGAAAATAGAAAATGGATAACTGAAGCACCCAGGTTTCATTTGGTTGCCAGCAAAATAATTATGGTGTTTCAGTATATTATTCAATCAAGAAGGGGAGTGTATTTGAATGATTAACCTCTGTTGAAATCCAAGGAAATTCAATCTATTTTTAACTCCTTCAATTAAGTTGTATGAAAACCATTCTTCCTCCAAAAATGAATGCAGCATGAATGATTATGAATTGGGCACGCTATTGCTTATGACTAATATATTTCTGATTCAGAACAGAAATCTGGCATAAATGCATGAATCAGATTTGTGACTTTCTTGTTTCTTCAAACTAAGTTTGAGGGACAATGATAAGAACTTATGCGTAAATTATTTGTTCTGTTAGGGATGTAAGCCTGACAGCCATACTGCCTTGCTACAATTTTTTTCCTAAGAAGATGAGGATGAGTAGTTTGTTAGAATGTGAAGCGGTAGTTACAGAGTTTAAAGTGAGTTATTGTTTGAAGGTCATTGTTTAATAGTGGCATTCAGAGGCAGAGGAGAATTGCTTAGAACAGGGGTGTCAAACTGCTGGCCCGTGGGCCGGTTCCATCATGCCAAAGCTATTGCCAGCAATGTCAAAAGAGTCACGATACATCATGACACGCCACATGACATGGCGAGTTTGACACCTGTGGCTTAGAATATTGAAGGTTACTCTGTGAGGAAATATAGATGTGGCTGTAACTAATTAGATATTGAGAAGATGCATCCTAAATGCAATCCTAGGCTGCATTAAGAGAGGGATAGAATCAAGATCATGCAAAGAATTACTACCACTTCATAAAGCCTTAGTAGAGCCACACTTGGAATACTGCATCCAGTTCTGGTCACCACAATATAAAAAAGATGTTGAGACTCTGGAAAGAGTGCAGAGAAGAGCAACAAGAATGAACAGTTACAGAATTGCGTATGTCTAGTCTAATGAAAAGAAGGACTAGGGGGTGACACGATAGCAATGTTCCAATATTTGTGGGGGGCTCCTACAAAGACAAAGGGGTCTAACTATTTTCCAAAGCACCAAAAGCCAAGACAAGAAACAATGGATGGAAACTAACCAAGGAGAGAAGGAACCTAGAAGGACAAATTTTCTAACAGTAAGAGCAATCAACCAAAGGAATAGCTTGCCTTCAGAATTTGTGGGTGCTCCATCACTAGAAGCTTTTAAGAAGAGATTGGATAACCATTTGTCTGGAATGGTATAGGGTATCCTGCTTGAGCAGGGGGTTGGACTAGAACAAGGGTCCCCAACCCCCAGGCTGCAGCCTACTACTGGGGGCAGCCTGTAAGAAACTGGGCCGCTTGAGGGATGGGCAAGCATGTGCACGTGAAGCTCCACTCCTACAAGCAGAGGGCACTTGTGCTCACAAGTGCAAATGGAGCTTCACACGTGAGTGAGCACCCTCCACTCAGATGAGTAGAGCTTCGCGCACGAGCACGTGCCCTCTGGTCAAGCACTCCCCACTTGCATGAGTAGACCTTTGTGTGCAAGCACAAGTGCTTGCCACTCACGCAAGTGGAGCTTCACAGGCGAGCTCAAGCACCCTCCACTCACATACAAAGTTCCACTTGTGTGAGTGGAGGGTGTGAGCCTGCCATTCACATGCCCTCCCAGAACTGGGCCACTAATCTGGAAAGGTTGGGGACCACTGGACTAGAACAACTCCAAGGTCCCTTCCAATTCTATTATTCTATATTCTAAGATTATTTTTCACTTATCTGGATCCCACCGTGGTAAAGGGGAGAATGGCTTACTGTTCTTCAAAGCGGGTTACTGTACTCATGGTTGTGATCAGAAGACTTCCTGGGTTGCCAGACCAAGTGTAGTCTGAGCACATTAGTCTTTTTAAAAATATGCAGTTTCCCTTGGGAAATATCATCTACACTTTCTACTTGGTTAAATGGCAACTGGCTACCATATGATACTGCTTTTATTCCTTCCTCCACTTATTTTAATCCATATGCTGTTATCATCAACTACCATCCTTTGAGTTTCTTTGCAAATGTGGGTATTTTAACAAGCAGTGCAACTTCCTTTTCCTTTTTCATTGCTTCTGTTCTTTGGAGAAAAAAATATATCCAAGAGGCGTTGTATTCCAATCCTAAGCAATATCCCACCAGAATTCAGTTATTAAATTAACATGGCTTCCTGTAAAATATAACTTTGTTTAATTTCCAAACTATGAAGAACATTGTAGAAGGAATGCAGGCCATAAACTATGAATTATTGTTCTCTTTTTTTTTTACCCTCTTTCTTATTCATTTACAAACACACAGACAGCCCTAGGCTGTGCTAATTTTCATTTTCATAGTGGTGCTTTGCTTTCTTATGAACTGGGGTGTTCCACAATACCAGTTCTACTGGGACCTTAACACTGTAGATTATGAAGTAAGATTGTGAAGTTTGGAACACAGTATAATGAAACTATAATCATAAATCGATTCAATTTATTAAATAATATTTGAGACTTATGGTATACAGGGCAATCAAAACATGCACTCCCTGTTTTGATAATTTATAGAGTATGTAGAACAATGAATATTAATAAAGGAGAATATTTATAACTCAAGGTTGAAATGAGAGATCTTTGGTGTTCTTTGAGCTTGTTTGTTTTCTTGCAGATGTTTCTTGCAGTGGCAAATACTGATGATATTACCCTGTTTGGGTAATGAAATATCTGCAAGAAAGCAACCAAGCTCAGAGAGCACCAAGGACCCCTCAACATGAATATTAGAGTTAAATGACCTATAAGGCGATCAGATAAGAAGGTAATAATCTATGAGAATTTATCACATCAGCTCTAGTTGGGAAATGCTGAAAAATAAAAATAAAGATATAACATTAAGGCTTTTTATTATAGTGAAGAAGAGATGTCTAAAGCAATAGGATTCTTCTTCCAGAAAATATAGCAAGAGATTTAATATTAAAAGAGAATATTTCAGGGCTTTTTTTCTCATAGAACGCTCAGAACGGAGTTCCGGCACCTTTTTTGGATGGAACCTTGTAGGGTAGGCAAGGCAGGTTGTATGACATGTGTGAGTTCCGGCACCTTTTTCTTTTACAAAAAAAGCACTGGAATATTTGTAGCTCAGGGTTAAACTATGAAATCCTTGATGCTCTCTGAGCTTGATTGCTTCATTATCCACCCATGTAACATCATCCATGGGCTTTACTCTCTCTTTTTATTCTGGTAGCTCAGCCATCATCAGGCATAAAGAAATACACAACATCTGCTTATCATTCAAAAGAGACAAAATAAAAAGTCAACAAGGATACAAAAAGACCAAAGTATCTCCTCACCAGCAATCAACACCCAGATAAGTAGAGATTAACACCGACCAACAATCAAGAAGTAAATACCCTAATCAACTCAAACAAGTTAACAGTAAGCAACAGCCTAATTGAGAAGCCACCAAGAACACTTGCACCAAAACTGACAGGAAATGCCACAATGAAACCTCTGCAAAAAAAAGAAAGAAAGAAAGAAAGAAAAAAGCTAAGCTCAGAGAGCACCAAGGACCTCACAAATTTAACATTCACACACACATATGTACACGTGAGGGGTTCTTTAGTATGTTGCAAGACACAGCTTGAACAGGGAAAGAAAAAGGATTATTTTTCTGGTAAGATACAGTGGGATGGATTTCTGATCTGATTTCTGATTTCTGATACTGCTCAATAGTAGCAACTGTGAGATGGATCTTAGAGTCTTAGTGAACAATCATTTAAATATGAGCCAGCAGTGTGCAGTGGCAGTCAAAAAAACCAACACAATCCTAGATTGCATTAACAGAGCGGAAGAATTAAGATCACATGAAGTATTAATACTGGTTTATAAACCCTTAGTAAAACCATACTTGGAATACTGCATCCTGTTTTGGTTACCACAATGTAAAAAAGATGTTGAGACTCTAGAAAAAGTGCAAAGAGCAACAAAGATGATTAGGGGACGGGAGGCTAAAACATCTTAAGAATGGTTGCTGGAATTGGGTATGTCTAGTCTAATTAAAAGAAGGACTAGGGGTGTCATGATGAAGGAAGAAAGGCAGAAACTAAAAAATTCACATTAAATAAGGTGCTGTGATATACAGTGCAGAGATCAGTTCCTGGTTTGGCTAATGTCTTTACTTTTGAAGATGAACAATGAATAATCAGAGAATGTTGGTATTTGCCATACATATCTAATATAATTATCTTTCCACTAAAGCCTGCAATTTCCTTGTTAACATTTAAGAGTCAGCCATGCGAACAGGGAGGGTGGAAAGATGCTTAAACAATGTTTGATTGGGGAAAAATGGGTTCATTTGAATATTTTATTCCTGGCTGGTGTGAAATTTAAGTCAGAAAGGTGCAAATCAAGTAACAGCCTTCAGTGGATATTCAAATGAATTATCCCTTTGCAGGGATCTTTCCTTTTAATCAAGGATTGGACTGACAGCATTACTTTTACAGCATGAAAAGAAATTGCTGTTATTAAGGATAACCATCCAGTTTTCCTTGTTGCTGTTAATAAGACAAACCACCTTCCGAAACAAAATAATCTTGCTATACTAGTTGCCCATTGACCAAGGAGTCCTATTTATTCCTGGAAAGCACATATCATTTTCCCCAATTCAAATGTTTGTTGTTGTTGTTTTGTTTTAAATGTTTTATTGATTTTTAAGAATTACAATCTTTAGTGTTCAAATGTTTTTATTAGTTTATCAAAATATAAAATATGGAAGTGCAAAGAAAAATGAAAATAATGGGGAAATAGGGGAGGAAAAGGGGCAGAGAAAAAAAGTAGAGGGAAAAAGTAAAGGAAAAGCATGCAGTAGAATAAGGTAGTAACATACAACCTCAACCTTTTGCTTTTATATGATCATATATACTAGCCATTTCTATAACAACAAATCTATCTAATCAGCAAAAATTCAAAGTCCAAAAGCAGTTTCCAAGTAGAAACACAATAAACTGTGTTCTTTTCTTTAATCAAAGCAGTCAGTTTCACCATCTTTGCTCACTCCAGTCAACCATTCTGGGAATCAAAGTATTCTTCCATTTTTGTGCATAAAATATTCATGTTGCTGTCAGCATATATAACTTCAAAGTTCCAAATTTTTCTTCAAGTTCTTTATTCATTAATCTAAGAAAAAAGTATCTGGTTTTATATTTATATTCACTTTAAGAATCTTCTGTATTAAGATGTGAATCCTATTCCAATCCTACTCCAAATGAACCATAGTGGCGCAGTGGATATAGTGCAGTATTGCAGGCTAATTCTGCTGACTGCCAACTGCCAGCAGTTTGATTCTCACTGGCTCAAGGTTGACTCAGCCTTCCATCCTTCCAGGTTTGGTAACATTGTTGGGGGCAATTTGCTGACTCTGTAAACTGCTTAGAGAGGCTGTGAAGCAGTATGGAGCAGTATATAAGTCTAAGTGCTATTGTTATTTCTTTGCTTTGTCACATGTCCACCATAAATGGTAAAAAGTTCCTTCTTTATATTTAGATTTCCAACATTTATTAGGGCTACCTTTATACATTCTTGACAATTTGTCCAGTGTTAGATACGAACGGTTGTTGTTAGTTGCAAAGTTGTGTCCAACCCATCGTGACCCCATGGACAATGTTCCTCCAGGCTTTCCTGTCATCTACCATCTTCTGGAGTTCGGTTAAGTTCATGCCTACTGCTTCAGTGATTCCATCCAGCCACCTCATTCTTTGTCGCCCAGTTCTTCTATTATCCTCAATCTTTCCCAGCATTAGGCTCTTCTCCAGTGAGTCCTTCCTTCTCAATAGGTGGCCAAAGTATTTTAGTTTCAACTTCAAGATACCAACGGTACCTCATGTTATAATTTTTTTCTTTTAAATTATAGTTTAATGTGAATTTTAGATCTTTCATCCACATGTTCTCCCAGCAATGCACATATCCTTATGTGAAGTTCTTACTTTTGCCTTTTTCTGTCCATCTCTCACAGGATTTGATGTAAAGTTTTCCTAAACAAGTGCAGCATGCTTCAGCAAAACAGTGTTATGAAATGCAACCTATCTCATGCAAGCAGTTCACCACCCAGCTAACACAATGGTCCCCAAAACTAAATTTCATATGAATTTAATTATTTTCTCCTATCGACATTATTTCCATAGCCAGATATCATTTATTTACTTGTTTATCTAATTTATATGGTCACCCATCTCACAAAAGTGATTCTGATGGCATACTATACTTATTCAACATTTTTCTTTACTTGTTCTCTTCTGTAGGCTGGAAAGATGGATAAGAACACAACCTGATCTTTTGACTTCTTCAATTACCTTCTTAGAAAATTGAAGATTGAAGTAATGTGGTTTTAATTGATTTAGCCCATCTGTGAATGAGCAGAAGGAGATATCAATTAATGAGCTTGATGAACTGTGACAAATACAAATTGTTTTCAGGCTTGAACACAAACATGACACAAGTTTTTCAGGCCACAGCTGCACCGAGAAATCCATTCGTCTTCACATTCCCTTCTATTAGTCAACCAAAAAAAATTGATTCCAGCCTATTGAAGTGAAGGATTCGGTAGCGGGGCACATGATAGCTGTCTGTCACAAAGAAGAAGAAATTGATTTATTCTCCAAAACACAAGAAGGCGGGACAGAAGTAATGGGTGGAAGCTTGTTAAAGAAAGATCCAACCTAGAAGTTAGGAGACATTTTCTGACAGTTATTAATTAATTAATTAGTCAATGAAATAGCTTGCCTCCTGGCATTGTGGTACTCCATCACTGGAAGTCTTCAAAAATAGACTGGACAACCATTTGGAATAGTATGAGCTCTCCTGCCTTGAGCAGGGGGTGGGCCTAAGAGACCTCTGAGGTCCCTTCCAGTCCTGTGATTCTATGTTCTTTGTTCTTATTCCTTCCTTGGATTCTTAAGTTAACCAAGAACACACTATCTATTTAGAAGTTAGACTTGTTTAAGGAGCTTCCCTGAAGAACATCTGTTAGATCTCTTGGTTTCACTTATTTAGTGTGACTTGCTACTTAAAAACAGGTTGCTTTATAGTTCTTTTCCATAGTCATCAGGAAGAAATGACATTGGGCAACTTCAAGAAATTCACTTGCCATTGTTAAACTTCTGATAACTCTACCAATAGAAGAGAATATTTGCAGCTCAGGGTTGAACTGTGGAGTCCTTGGTGCTCTCTGAGCAAATGAGATAAATCAGCCATCAAGGGAGATAAAACAACAACTACATACCATTCAAGAAAGGCAATCAAAAAGCCAAAAAGAAAGTAAAAAAGACCAAAAGATTTCCTTGCCAGCAATCAACACTCAGATAAGCAGAAATTAACACCAAGGTTAATACTACACCAACAAACAAGTAGTAAACAATACCGCCAATCAAGGAACTACCAACTCAGACAATCAACAATCAAACAATCAGCAACAGTCTAATCAAAACCACTCTCACTAAAACTGACAGGGCAAGCCATTAATATCTAAAATGAGAGCAATCCATTCCCTTCCAGCACCGATTATATCTAAAAAAATGGATGCAATAGAATTATGTAATTCCAGCTTTTTCCCCTCTACCCATTCCATTAATCACTTGGTGACAGAGCATAATGTTGTCTTTAGACTTATTTTTGCACTAAGCCACAGAGGGATCTTCTCCAGCTGCAATAACTGTTTGTTAGGCCCACTTGCTCCCAGTGTGTGCTTGAGGGAAATCTTTTCCTCTTATTGCCCATCCACCACCTTCCTATAATTGCTCATAGAAGGGCTTTTTGGAAAATCGAACCAGGCATGTTTGGAGAAGTCAGTTATCTTTGCATTCCCTTTAGCTGCATTAAGCAAGACTAATGTGGGTTGAAGAGGTCTCCAGCAGACCAGTTAAACCATTACCACTTTCTGTAACTCTGCAGTATTGGCTTCATGAGCATGAGAGAATTGCTTTACTGGGACAGAATGGGAATTCATGTTTCCAGTGCAGGATAGTTAGCGGAGAGATATATTGGTCTTTTACTCACACTTGCAAAGTTTTCTTCTATTTTGCGGGGGGGAAAATTGCAGTCCTGGCCATCTCAGCTTCTTCTACTGTTCAGAAACAAGTAAAACGCTGAATCAGTACAAATGAAATATTTGTCTTGATCCCATTATTGATTATTACTTTAAAACATATTTTTAATGGATAGATTTTTGTCAAGTGGGCAACATATTTGAGACTCTGTGTGTGTTTGAAGCATTTTGTACATCTTGCACCGATCCTATAAAATAGGTCATTGTGATTATTATTTTTAACGGGGGGGGGGAAGATTCGGAGAATATTGTCTTACTTAAAACAATAACAGATATCAGAATCAGAACTTCACAAGTTGTACCTTAGTCTACAATATTAAACTACATTATTAAACCTAAGCCAGTGGTCCCCAATCTTTACAGCTTGGCGGTCTGGGAAAGGGGGGAGAGGGAAACTGGGCTACGCAAGTGGCAGGGTAGTACACCTGCATGCTGACCTACCACTTGCACAAGTTGAGCTGCGCATATGTATACCAGCCTGCCACCCATGCAAGTCAAGCTGTGCATGTTTGCTCCAGTCTGCCATTCGTGCAAGTAAAGCTGTGTTTTGCACACCAGCCCACCACTTGCACAACCCGGTTCAAAATGGGCTGTGGCCAGGGGGTTGGGGATCCCTGACCTAAGCTACCAAATTGCTTGCTGTTAGAATTCACTCTATAAAAACACTAGAGTTGGTTTTACATTTTAGACTTCTTAGATTCAGCTGGACAAATACTGGCCTGTTTTCTAATATGTGGATGATGTTCTAATTCTTTCTCTGACTCAAACTGACCTTAGGAGAGCCCTTAGTGCACTGAACTAATTGTGTACTGAAGAGAGGTTTGTCATTAATTATAAAAAACAAAACAATTGTAGTTTCCAACAGCCTTAAAAAATAGATACACAATGAACAGAAGAGGCTAGTTGTTCTAGGAATAGTTGTTCTAGGGATAGTTTTTCAAGCCTCTAAAGTATGACTAGCTGAGGAGTTCTGGGAGTTGAAGTCCACAAGTCCTCCGCTCTAGCAGCACCACTTTTCTTTTGCACTCTGGCATACAATTCCAACCATATGAAAGAATATAATCATACTTTCTAAAAGTTATATTCTCTACACCCAGCGCTATGCTTAGACTAGAAAACTAGAAGAGTGTACAATTAATCATATCATACTGGCACAGTATCCATCTGTGATAATTTTAAATCTAGATGATATATAGCAATAAGTAACAAACTACTGCACTTTGGCATGACCCCTGGCTTCCTTCTAAATATGGGTTACAACAAAGCCATGAACTTATTTAACAAAGAGGAGAAGGTGTTGAACTTTAACAAAGCTTAATAGCCGCCACTAGGTTATATTGTCTCCTCTGTGAATTGAAGAAAGTACAATCTGTTTATTATTTATTTAATCTTATCTCAATAAATTTAAAATGTGTAGACTTCAGCTCTCGGAATACTGGCTAGGGATTTCTAGGAGTTAAAGTCTACATTTCAGAGGTTGAGAAAAAATGTCCTGTACCCATTACCAATACCTTGTGTATCAAATTGTTGTAATTCTATAATATAGAAAGAACTGGGCCTAAATTCTTCTCTTCAACACACAAAATGTAACAATAACAAAGTCAAGAATCTGTTTTTTTCCCCAAGCAGACAAGATAAATATGTACAACAGAAGGCCAATTCAGAGTATGTGTCAATATTCAAGGTTTGATCTAGGGCTTTTGAACAGGTCAAGTCCCTATAGCTGTGATATATGCCATGTGTTTTAAATTGAGAGAAGAGATAATTGAAATCTCTGAGTGAGGGGTCCTGTAGTAAAAATTCATTTATGAAGCTGATCATAACTCCCTTGAGGTTAGCCTCTCTGGAGAGTTCCTAATCTTACTATCAGGAGCTTTTCCTTTAGCCCAGCTCTAAAAAGCAATCAAACAAATAAAAATATAATGAAGATACTTTGGATCTCCCTGCTCAAATTCCACAATAAAGAACTTATTAAACTGTTAGGTATATGTCTGTGGCCTAACTGGTTGGGTTGGCAATATATATATGAACTACAATTGTATCATTGTTATAGAACTGTAACGTATCACTTTAACTATGTAATGCATTGCATCATACCTTCTAATGATTGGCCAGCGCTGTTTCCTACAGCCATAAGAGGGAGCTAGAGACATAGCTTCTCTTTCTCTGTTACATTTACTCTCGCTTGCTGTTACTTGCTGTTTATCGTGGTTTGTGGGTTTGCTACTGTTTTTGCTAAACCTGTAGAACTGTGTTTGACTTACGAACTGGTAAGAAGACTCCGTATCAGATAATCCTTGGACTGTTGTTATCTGCTATCTTTTCATTACTCGTGTATGACCTGGACTGTTTTTTCCTGGACTGTGCTATTGTCTTATCCCACAAGTAAAACTTTTTGTACACACCTCAGTGTATCTGTGTGGTTGCTGTGTAAACTTAACTACTCTCAGTATCCTCTTTTTTGTGCAAGCTCTCTTTTCACTCAAGAGTTGCTCTGCTCATCCTTGTCATAAACCTTGCACCAGACTTGAAACACAAGGGGCAACTAGGCAGACTTGGCATATGAAGAAGTTTTTAATGAGATGCTCCCTTTCTAAACCAAGAAATCTACATACGTACAGAGGCATATGCAAGGTAACAGGATATATAGATAAAAAAAGTTATAAGGGAAAGAGGAATAGAGGAAGAGCAAAGTCGGGCAAAAATTACCCATTCAAAATTAAAATTAAAACCAATTCACTTAGCTTCACTAAATTCTTTTACTATCTGCTTACTATCTGACACTGGTGTTCAGGGTTCACTGCAGAAAAATAATATGGGTGTTAGGAAAGCCCTTCTTATTATTGCTTCTCCTCCTATTCTTGAGCACTATTTCCAGTTTTACAGAAGATGAATGATAAAGCCCATCTCTTAGGTAATCTAATCAAGGAATTATTTCATTTTTGATAAATAAAAAAAATCATGTAATCTACTGGCTGAGAAAATCATCGTATAATCTACTGGCTGAGAGGGTCTATGACAGCTAACTCGCCATGGGACAAAAGTTGCAGTAACATCAAAGAAATAGTCAAATAGAATCATTCAAGAAAGGATGCCAAAGGAGGAACAAAATAAAATATGAATGACAAAAATTAAAATGATTTTTAAAATGATTTTAAATAATTAAATTAAATTGTTGAATTGTCCCACAGCAAGTTGTCCTATTGTGAGTTGTCCCATTGTGAGTTGACCAGCGAGTTGGCAGTGAGTTGGCTGCAGCACATTGGCTGAAGCAAGTTGTCCCCTTCTGAGCTGAGACTACCTTTATAACAACCTTGTGGTCAAGGAAGAGGCTTTTCAAGAAGAAAAATTCAACTTGCTCTGATCTTCCAGTATAGGTAAACCTACTAGGTAAAAAGGTGAAGGAGTCCCTGTGGATTTTATTCCTCTAGTCATTGCCAACTATAGGGGTTGGTGCTTGTCTCCATTTCAAAGCCATTGAGGTAAGGGTGTCTGAAAATATGTGGCCAGCATGACATCACAGAAAGCTGTTACCATCCCACCACAGTGGTACCTATTTATCTCCTTGCATTTGCATGCTTTCAAACTGCTAGGTTGGCAGGAGCTGGAGTGAGAATAGCGCCCAGGTTTTGAACCCAGGTTACTGGCTTTCCAGAGGTGGCATGGTGGCTCAGTGGTTAAAACCTAGCAGATGTTTTAAGAAATGCCACTATGTTATGCCCAAACTAAGGAGTTGTCACACCATGGTCACCTAAGGTATGGCAATTCATATTAATCATAAAAGAATTAGCTCATTCATATTTGCTAGATTCACAGAATATAGAATTTGACATTTAAGAATGAACACTTTAAATCTGATGAATATTCCTCAGTAGCTAACAGTGGAAGAACAGAAGAAGAAAAAGACGAGCTTGCTTTTAGTGATGTTAAGGGTGCTCATGGCACTCCCAACACCTTCAAGGATGCATATTTGGATCCATTCATTGAACATTCAAGGAATCCTCCAACCATGAAACAATAACTGAGCCGTACTCAGTTCCAAGAAGTGTATATGACAGAAGATACAGACTCAAGTAATAGCAAGTGAAAAAAAAATAGTTCAGTGTCTAAATGTTTTGTGAGCAAGGCTTTCTTTGGGTGTAGAACACACAAAGGAGAACCTCTGCACACCTGCAGCTGAGCTTCTTGGAGCAGTGAGAACCAAGATTTACAAGTTCTTAATTTCAGAAGCTAGCTAGAAGAATCTGTTCACTTGCCTGTTACTTCACTATGTTTATAGAACATAGAGTAATAGGATTGGAGAGTACCCTGGAGTTCTGCTAGTCCAGCCCCCCTACTCAGGCAGAAAACCCTATACTGTTCCAGACAAATGGCTGTCCAATATCTTCTTGAAAATCTCCAGTGATGGAGCCACCACCAACTTCCAAAGGTAAGCTGTTCTACTGATTAAATGTTCTCACAGGATTTTTCTACCTTGGATATCTCTTTAATGATTTTCCACCCGTTATTTCTTGTCTTGCCCTGTCAGATGCTATGGAGAATAGGTTGATCCTTTCTTCTCTGTGACAGCCTGTTTCTGATAAATGTTACTTGTAAGATTGAGAGGATGCTTGGATTCCTTGCAGTTCCACTGCTTGATTTGATTCAGTTTGTTGTTGCCAATCAGCCAACCAGTTTTACCAACAGTGCAGCTTTTTTTCTGCACAAGATGCCAGCATTCTGGGAGCTGTCCCTGGTCCTTATTCTATCCAACTCCTAGAATTAATCTTCTGATGTTGACTCTATGATCCTTTGTGATTGGGTTTGTAGCCCAATCCTGGTCAATATCTGTCTCCTGACAGTGATTAAATTTCACATCCAGAATCTACACATCCAGCTAACAATTATCTCTATTTAAATTCAAAGATAGCATACTCATGGAACTGGGAATCCAAACTGCACTGAATTCAAATGAAGATAAGATAAATGCTTAGCAAAGCAGAAGTTAAAACAAAAGAAGCTTGAAAGAAGCTTATGTAACACTTTCAAGCTTCTTTTGTCTTAACTTCTGCTTAATACAATACCAGGCTGTGGCATGTCAGCAACTGGCCTGCACAAACAAGCAAAGCCCCATCCACGAGATGCAGGCAACACACAAAACCAGGCACCCTCTGCTCCGCAGAAAAACCTCTCTCCACGGAACCAGTCCCCGGTGCCCAAAAGGTTGGGGACCTCTGGCTTAATATACAAGACTGTATATGTACACATATTACTATAACATCTGCTTACATACATATAACATCTCTGTTGTTTAATCATTTGTTCCAGAAGGGTCTGCCAGAGTCTGATGTTTAGCTCACTTTCACAAGGCAAAAGTTGTGTACCAATCATTTTTGAGAAACAGCCCAATGTTGTTTTCTAGCAGTGAAGGAATGTATAGACTTTTAAGAACATTTATATCATCACCATTGCCTTTACTGATGAAATAAAAATAAAATAAAACAAAACAAAATTTAAAAAATCACCATAAAACAAATAAATAATAAATATTAATAATTAAAAAAGGATAAATAAATTAAAATGAAAACAAAAACAAGCAAACAAACAAAAAAACTCAAAGGGCAGACTTGAGGGGCCACTGGGACATTTTCTGCCGTCAGTTTTCTATGTGTCTATTTTTACTTCTCAATGCTTAAAAAGTAGTTTAAGGACAATGTGGGATTGTACCAACCTCAAAATGCTAAGCGTAAGATATATTTGATTTATTTAAAATACTGAATCCAGTTTGGTCACCATGTTACAAAAAAGATGTAGAGACTCTGGAAAGAGTGCAGAAAAGAGCAATAAAGATGATTAAGAGCTGGAAGCTAAAACATATGAAGAATAGTTGCAGGAATTGGGTATGTCTAGTCTAGTGAAAAGAAGGACTAGGAGGTGACATGATAGCAATGTTCCAATATTAGAGGGCCTGTCACAAAGAGGAGGGAGTCAAGCTATTCTCCAAAGCACCTGAAGGCAGGACAAGAAGTAATGGGTGGAAAGTAATCAAGGAGAGAAGCAAGCTAAAACTAAGGAGAAATTTCCTGACAGTAAGAACAATCAACCAGTGGAGTAGCTTGTCTTCAGATGTTATAGGTGCTCCATCACAGGAGGCTTTTAAGAAGAGACTGGATCTCCATTTGTCTGGACTGGTATAAAGTCTCCTGCTTGAGCAGGGGTGGACTAGAAGACTTTTAAGGTCAATCTATTTTCCAAAGCACCAGAAGGCAAGACAAGAAGCAATGGATAGAAACTAATCAAGGAGAGAAGCAACCAAGTACTAGGAGAAATGTCCTAACAGTGAGAACAATTAACCAGTGGAACAGCTTGCCTTCAAAAGTTGAGGGTGCTCCATCACTGGAGTCTTTTAAGAAGAATCTGGACAGTCACTTGTCTGGAATAGAGTCTCCTGCTTGTGCAGGGGGATTGATTAGAAGACCTCCAAGGTCCCATCCGACTGTTATTCTATTATTCATTGTGTTATCGTTCATGCCTTGCCTATGCAAACAACAACATAAATTTATTTATTGCAACTAGTTGGACCACCTGGCTGATTATTTACAAGGCAGATCATTGTATTCCCTATTGGCATCTTCAATTTCCAAATTATTAAAACTGAGTCTTAAGAATTCCAAAGGACCAAAATACTCAGTGGGAATAATTTTCTACATTAGTATATTGAGAATGCTATTAAATATGCTTCCTTCCAATCTTCCAATAAGACAGTCTTTGTTGCATGAATTATTAAAGGACTAGATACTTAAGAGAATCTGTATGTTGTTGAACTATCATTATTTACTTATTTTTATTTTGTCAGTAAAGCCATAAATCTTTGAGAAGACATTCTAGAGAGCCCTTTCCTTGCAAAAGCTCAAGGATAAAAAGAACAAAATGTCTGATGACACTTCAAAGACTTTAGCCTGGCATAAAGTTTAATGGAATAAAGCCACACAGATTAAAATGTATTTTGTTACACAGTTCTCCAGACATAAGGATCATGTTTGCATTTCTATTTAATGCTTCAATTTTTTCATGTAATCTTCTCTAATATAACACACTTGTATTTTATATATGTGATATTGTATATCTCATTTTCATGAGTTCGTGCTTTTTAGATAGTTTCCCCCTAATATTATTGAAAAATTGCAAAAATGAAAACCCCAAACCCTCTGAGATAAGTTTTGGGTTGTTTTTGTTCAAGATTGCAAATCTAGATAAGTTCACATTACAGTGAGAACTATTACTGTATGTACCTCCATATCCCTCTATATGTTGCCAACTGTGCTATTTAGTGTGATATGGAAGATGTTAAGGCTAAAAACATTGCAAGATTCCTTTCTCCAGCTAAAAGAAGTGCTCCCATGTAATAATGGCAAGCAAAACTGCATCACCCAGAACTATGATGGAATGAATGTGAAGGATAGTTGAAAGATAATAGTACTGAAGTTCCAATATCCACTACATTCACTGCTAAACACAATAACTGAACCTGGTCATGCCAGATCAAACAAATAATCCTTCCTTCCTTCCTTCCTTCCTTCCTTCCTTCCTTCCTTCCTTCCTTCCTTCCTTCCTTCCTTCCTTCCTTCGAAAATATACTTTGCAGTTCCAGGCAGACAATTGAAAGGAAAAGGGCGGTATATCAATTTAAGAAATAAAATAAATAAAACCCTTTCTCCAAATATTTACTCAACTTAGCTATATGTGTCCTCCTGAATCTGATTCCTCTGTACAAGCCTACCAGACAATGGTCATCACTGCAGCTTAAGCATGTTCTTTGAGAACTCTTTATTTTCAAAAGTTACTATTAAATTATTATTCTAATGGGAGAAAAGGGAAAATATATTCAATACACAGCTGAAGAAAGATAGCTATATTTCAATTTAATTAAATGTAAATTTAATCTATCCTAGTTTTTCTCCCAGCCCTATACATGATTTGCTGCTGGGTACCTCCCAGCCCATAGCATGACTCTCCAAGGCTAAGTGTTGCTTCGATCTTGAGAAGTTGTGCATGGCTGCCTTAGGAGAATTGGAGTCTCCATGTCTGTTCCATCCTCTAGCAAAATAGACAAGGATGATGCTTCAGCTTCTCCAGTTGCAGTTGTGTGACACATTTGAAAAAAAAAAATCCTTAGAGACAAGTGTGAAATAGCTTACCTGTGCTGCCCAGAAAAAAACCAGCCTCTAGGAAATGTCTTCCCAAACCCACACAACAAACCAATTTCACTCCTGACATCTATTAAATGAAATCTCACTTCTGTGCATTTATTTCAGCCTCCTTCCAAATTTGCATTTTAAATTTTAAGCTATGAATAATGCACCCAATAAATTCTGAATGAGGCATGTTCTCCTGGAAGAATTGGGCTTTTGTATCCAGTTATTGCAAGAGCATATTTCATATTAATAATTAAGAATATTTAATTGGTCTTCCCCCCACTTTTACCCTGGACAGAGATTTGGGTCTCACAGCAAATAAAAACTCTCTTTTACATCTGGAGAGAGAGAGAGATTTGTTTTTGATTGCTTCCGGGTATATCCTCTGTCCCCTTCCAATCTCTTCTGGCACAAAAGGGGGTAGCAAGATTCCTACAGCACAATAGTCCATGATGGTGTAAGGTTCCTAAATCAATTAGCAGGGCTGAATCAAAGCACTTTGACAGAGCAATATGGAGCCCCTTCTTACTCCATACCTACAATTCAAGGATTTTTCAAACCAAATAATTTTTCAACAACACAGGTAGTCCTCAATCTATGACCCATGATGGAACTCAAATTCTTCATAGTTAAGCAAGACAGTTGTTAAGTGAGTTGTACCCCATTTTATGACCTTTTTGCTGCGGTTGTTAAATGAATCACTGCAGTTGGTAAGTGAATCTGGTTTTTCCCCCCCCCATTGATTTGGCTTGTCAAAAGCTGGCTGAAAGGTTACAAGTGGTGATCACATGACTCTTGGACAGGGCAACTGTTATAAACACATGGCAGTTGTCAAACACCCAAAGTAGGACCATGGGGATCCTCAACAGTTATAAGTGTGAAAAACATAAGTTACTTTTTTCAACAGCATTGTAACTTTGAAGGGTCAGTAAAAAGATTATTGCAAGTCAATAACTACCTGTACAGAGAAAATACAATTCTCTGCTAAACCAGGAGGCATCAGGCTATCTTAAAATGGCTCATGACTTTCTCCTCAGACAGTTTTTTGCCACCTTCAAGAAAGTGATACTTGAAAGATGGGATTCACTCCCCTTAATGAAAAAGTCGATCCTGTTCAATGGAAGATAAAATGGTGTGAATGCAGACGGATTCAATCCAGCATCACTACTTATCTGCCCACACAGCAGTGAATGGCAAGTATCTCTCTCTTGATCAATCTGCTTCCAATCAGAGCACACTGCACTAACTTAGATGTGTTGGGGGGGGAGGTGTGAGCCTTTACCCCAATATTAGCTTTATATCTCATACCTATGGCATAGCTTGCTCCACACTGAGAAGCTGACCTCTATTCTAAAGTCAGTGACTCGTGTTATCTTTCAACAGTGTGACATACAAGATTTCAGTGGTCAAACTTCTTTTAAAAGAAGTAATCAGGAAGTATCCATCAGAGTTCAATATTCTAGACATGTGGAAAGCCTTTAAATATCTTTGGGGTGTGGGGGAGAAGAGACATTTAAAACCTCCCTTGGAGAAAGATGTTGTTTCAAAACTTTTCTATCAGTCAAATGCCCTGAACAACAATATTCTAAAATTCAGATATGTCACATTTGGAACTGGAAAGGTTGACTATTAGATTTAGCATTTCAGTCAAGCTAGATAAGATAAGATAAGATCCCAGTTCAGGAACTAAGGTTCTATTTCTCGTCATGTTGTTGGCCATAAACTGAAAAGATGAAGCATTTAGGAAAGTAATTCTCTTGAAAGAAGTTAACAGCCAGAGAATAGGTGATGAAGGCATGAGCAATAGACTCCCAGTGCTCTTCTCCCTAGCAAATTTATTGCATCATCCCACTGAACGTTTATTATTTAGTTATGTATCAATTTAAAGACCGGTCATCTCACTCATAGAGCAACTGAGATAAGACTAGGTACCTCTTCAGGTAAAGTGTGAAATGGCTCTTTTAACAGTACATGCTAAGCAAGAGCATTTGGGATACGTAAACCAGGAATCAGATCAAACTATTTTCTGGAATTTTAGAAATCAAGTGATGGTGCTTGATTTCATCACTGTGAGTTTTCCTACAGAAAAAGGATCCCGAGTCTTATGCTGTTCATTGTCTTCCTCCATACCTTTTCATCCCCCCTGCCAATAAATCATAACTGCCTCATCTCTCAATTCCTGATTAAATTAAAGTTCCATACTCTCTTGCAGAACCTCTCATTAGATCTTCATCTTTCTATGTCTAGTAGAGCGCAACACACATTATTAATATGGCAAATTACCCCTTTCCTTTCATCCTTCAATTTAAGCTGCTCTTTAGACTAAAACCTTTAGAGACCAACCAAGAGCAAACTGATGAGAAAAGTACACTGTTTTTGTGTGCATATGTGAGCGCACTTTCTTTCCCTCTTTGCCTACTTTTTCCCAAAAAAAATTGCTCAGTTGTTCCTTCCTTATTGCTCTCTGTTTCTCTCTCTCCATCTCATTTTCCTTTCTTCTTTCTCTCTCTTTCTATCTATCTTTTCTTCCTGCATCTCCATTTAACATAAAATCAGTTTCAAAAGAGATACACAGACAAGTCAGCCTGTCACTGCCAACACAATCCTTTATGATTAAATTATAAAACACATCTTTATTAATTTGTTTATTAATTCTGTATTTCGTTTAATAAGAAATTAATTTGATTTTACATGGTTGTGCAATGCATTCTGTTGAACTTATAGAAGGGAGATATTGCTTGTTTTCATCTATGTTATTTTATTTTATTGGAAATTCTTTAGCCACTACAGAATACATAGCCCCTTCAAATCAAAATGCAACAATGGTAAAACACAACAGCAGTAAATGAAACAATTTGTAAACAAAGCAACAGTAGAAGCAAGGCATACCAGTGACAGCATAACAGCAGTTATTAATTACCATAATATCAGAGAACCCAATCTAGATGCAATATCAAAAATACATACATACATACATATTCCCCTTCATGGATTACTGCCTTGTCGTGGCGAAGGGGCTTGCGTAATTCAATGAAGCTATGAGCTATGCCGTGCAGGGCCACCCAAGACGGACAGGTCATAGCAGAGAGTTCTGACAAAACGTGATCCACTGGAGAAGGAAATGGCAACCCACTCCAGTATCTTTGCCATGAAAACCCTATGGACAGTACCAAAAGGCAAAACGATATGACGCTGGAGGATGAGCCCCTCAGGTCGGAAGGTGTCCAATATGCTACTGGGGAAGAGCAGAGGGCTAGTACTAGTAGCGCCAGAAAGAATGAAGCGACTGGGCCAAAGCCGAAAGGACGCTCAGCTGTGGATGTGTCTGGTGGTGAAAGGAAAGTCCGATGCTGTAAAGATTTTTTCTCCATAGGAACCTGGAATGTAAGATCCATGAATCAAGGAAAACTGGACGTGGTCAAACAAGAGATGACAAGACTGAACATTGACATCTTAGGTATCAGCGAACTAAAATGGACAGGAATGGGTGAATTTAATTCAGATGACCATCAGGTATACTACTGTGGGCAAGAATCCTTCAGAAGAAATGGAGTAGCCTTCATAGTCAATAAAAGAGTAGGAAAAGCAATACTGGGATACAATCCTCAAAATGACAGAATGATCTCAGTTCGAATCCAAGGGAAACCATTCAATATCACAGTAGTCCAAGTCTATGCCCCAACCACCAGTGCTGAAGAGGATGAAATTGACCAGTTCTATGAAGCACTACAGCACCTTATAGAACTAACACCAAAAAATGATGTTCTTATCATCATGGGGGATTGGAATGCTAAAGTAGGAAGCCAAAAGATAACTGGAATAACAGGCAAGTTTGGCCTTGGAGTGCAAAATGAAGCAGGGCACAGGCTGATAGAATTCTGTCAAGAGAATATGATGGTCATAGCAAACACTCTTTTCCAACAACCCAAGAGACGGCTCTACACATGGACATCACCAGATGGTCAACACAGAAATCAGATTGACTATATGCTCTGCAGCCAAAGATGGAGAAGCTCTATACAGTCAGTAAAAACAAGACCAGGAGCTGACTGTGGCTCAGACCATGAGCTTCTCCTTGCAAAGTTTAGGCTTAAACTGAAGAAAGTAGGGAAAAGCACTAGGCCAGTCAGGTATGAATTAAATCATATCCCTGTTGAATATACAGTAGAGGTGACAAATAGATTTAAGGAATTAGATCTGATAGACAGAGTGCCTGAAGAACTATGGACAGAGGTTCGTGACATTGTACAACAGGTAGCAACCAAAACCATCCCAAAGAAAAAGAAATGCAAGAAAGCAAAATGGCTGTCTGAGGAAGCTTTGCAAATAGCTGAGGAAAGGAGGGAAGCGAAAGGCAAGGGAGAAAAAGAAAGATACACCCAATTGAATGCAGAATTCCAGAGAATAGCTAGAAGAGATAAGAATGCCTTCTTAAATGAACAGTGCAAAGAAATAGAAGAAAACAATAGAATAGGGAGGACCAGAGATCTTTTCAAGAAAATTGGAGAAATGAAGGGAACGTTTAATGCAAAAATGGGCATGATAAAGGACCAAAATGGCAGGGACCTAACAGAGGCAGAAGAGATTAAGAAGAGGTGGCAAAATTACACAGAAGAACTATACAAGAATGAGCTTAACGTCCCTGATAATCACAATGAGGTGGTCACTGACCTCGAGCCAGACATCCTAGAATGTGAAGTGAAGTGGGCCTTAGAAAAGCTGAGCAACAACAAAGCTAGTGGAGGTGACAGTATTCCAGCTGAGCTATTCAAAATCTTAAAAGACAATGCAGTAAAAGTGCTACACTCAATTTGCCAGCAAATTTGGAAAACTCAACAGTGGCCACAGGATTGGAAAAGATCAGTTTACATTCCAATTCCTAAGAAAGGCAGTGCCAAAGAATGTTCAAACTATCGCACCATTGCACTCATTTCTCATGCTAGTAAAGTCATGCTTAAAATCCTACAAGCTAGACTTCAGCAGTATGTGGATCGAGAACTACCAGAAGTACAGGCAGGATTTCGAAGAGGCAGAGGAACTAGAGATCAAATTGCCAACATACACTGGATCATGGAGAAAGCTAGGGAGTTCCAGAAAAATATCTACTTCTGCTTCATTGACTATGCTAAAGCCTTTGATTGTGTGGATCATAACAAACTGTGGCAAGTTCTTAAAGAGATGGGAGTACCAGACCATCTTATTGGTCTCTTGAGAAACCTATATGCGGGTCAAGAAGCAACAGTGAGAACTGGACACGGAACCACTGATTGGTTCAAAATTGGGAAAGGAGTCCGGCAAGGCTGTATACTGTCGCCCTGCCTATTTAACTTATATGCAGAGCACATCATGAGAAAGGCAGGGCTAGATGAATCAAAAGTTGGAATTAAGATTGCCGGAAGAAATATCAACAACCTAAGATACGCAGATGATACCACTCTAATGGCAGAAAGTGAAGAAGAACTAAAGAGCCTCTTGTTGCAGGTGAAGAAGGAGAGTGCAAAACTTGGGTTGAAACTTAACATTAAGAAAACCAAGATCATGGCATCTGGCCCTCTCAATTCCTGGCAAATAGATGGGGAAGAAATGGAGGTAGTGACAGATTTTATTTTCCTGGGCTCCAAGATCACTGCAGATGGGGACTGTAGCCAAGAAATTAAAAGACGCTTGCTCCTGGGGAGGAAAGCCATGGCAAATCTAGACAGCACACTAAAAAGCAGAGACATCACCCTGTCAACAAAAGTGCGTATAGTCAAGGCTATGGTCTTTCCAGTTGCAATGTATGGTAGTGAAAGTTGGACCATAAGAAAGGCTGAGCGCCAAAGAATTGAGGCCTTTGAACTGTGGTGCTGGAGAAGACTCCTGCGAGTCCCTTGGACTGCAAGGCGATCAAACCAGTCAGTCCTAGAGGAGATCAATCCTGACTGCTCTTTAGAAGGCCAGATCCTGAAGCTAAAACTCAAGTACTTTGGCCACCTAATGAGAAGGAAGGACTCCCTGGAGAAGAGCCTAATGCTGGGGAAGATCGAGGGCAATAGAAGAAGGGGACGACAGAGAATGAGGTGGCTGGATGGAATCACTGAAGCAGTAGGCGTGAGCTTAAATGGACTCCAGAAGATGGTAGAGGACAGGAAGGCCTGGAGGAATGTTGTCCATAGGGTCGCGATGGGTCGGACACGACTTCGCAGCTAACAACAACAACATACATACATCATATATCTCAAACATATTGCTTCCTTTCAGGGCCAGCTAGGAATATTATGCAGAGCATAGATGTATACTAAGAAATAGTAAGCTAAGAAATAGAAATATAAGTAAATGAAGTTTATGCCAATTTATTGCATTTGTTATACTTTTCTATCCTTGCAAAAAGATTCTTGCTTCCACCACGTCCATTTACCACTTTATATATAATAGAATAATAGAGTTGGAAGGGACCTTAAAAGTCTTCTATTCCACCCCTGCTCAAGCAGGAGACCTTATACCAGTCCAGACAAATGGAGATCCAGTCTCTTCTTAAAAGCCTCCTGTGATGGAGCACCTATAACATCTGAAGACAAGCTACTCCACTGGTTGATTGTTCTTACTGTCAGGAAATTTCTCCTTAGTTTTAGCTTGCTTCTCTCCTTGATTACTTTCCACCCATTACTTCTTGTCCTGCCTTCAGGTGCTTTGGAGAATAGCTTGACTCCCTCCTCTTTGTGACAGGCCCTCAAATATTGGAACACTGCTATCATGTCCTTCTTTTCTCTAGGCTAGACATACCCAATTCCTGCAACTGTTCTTCATATGTTTTAGTCTCTGTTCAGTACTGAATAATTTACTAAGCATTCCATTTATTCACAATACAATACAAATAAGATGCTGAGGCCCTAGAAGAAGAGAAGAGCAACAAAGATGATTAAGGGTCTAAAGACTAAATCATATGATGAACAGATAAGTATGTCTAAGTCTATGACATGGGTGTCAAGCTTGCGACATCACGTGATGTGTCACAACATATTGTGACTTTTTTCCCCATTGCCGGCAATGGGGTGGGCACTTTTTTGGTGTGATGCATCTGGCCCCTGGGCCAGCAGTTTGACACTCCTGGTCTAAGAGAAGGCTTAATAGCAGTCTTCCAATTCTTGAAGGGTTGTCATAGGGAAGAGGTGTCAATTTATTCTCCATAGCTCCTGAAGGCAGGACAAGAAGCAGTAGGTAGAAACTTGTCAGAGGGAGATTCAACCTAGAAAGAAGGAGGAATTTCCTGACAGTTAGAATGATTAATCAGTCAAACAGAATGCCTTCCAGAGTTGCGGGTGCTCCATTGCTGGAGGTTTTCAAGAAAAGATTGGATATTTGTTGTTGATGATGCCTTGGGCAAGGAGGTTGGACTAGAAGACTTCCAAAGTTCACATCCCTATGATTTTATGATTCTGTGATTCTCACATATGCTTAACTCATCAATCAATTTGAGCAAAGCATGCCACAGTCCAAGCATATTTATCATATACATTCTCCAAACCCTCACGCATGCAATTAAAATTCTTTCTCACAGTCATAGTATGTTTCTTAATAGTTTGTCCAAGTACAAAAATCTGATCTGTCAACTCCTGCCCCAACACTGGGAAAAGTAACCCAACATCTACAAGTATTGTGTAACATAAATGATGAACCAGGATTTTTAAAAAGTTTTGACAGTCTGTACATGAGTTACATGTACATAATTGTACATAATTGAAAAGGCTGTATATGAAATGAACACTCTCTCAGTGATGTTACATATGTGATGGGCCATTCAAATTAGAAGGAGTCACTTGATGTCTCAGTCAACAAATGAAGGATTTCATTTGTGCATGTTTGCATGGATCATGAGTAAATAACATATGGCTTTCCAAGTACTATTGAAACTGCAGCTTTCATCAGTTTTCATTCTTGACCATGCTAATTATATTTGATGGGAGCTGCAGTTCAAAACCCTCTAGAGAACCATAAGTTGCCTGCCCTAGCATAGTATTTCTCTAGAAATAGCAAGAAAATTGTGGTGCATTAGGTCACCTTGTTTTACCATCTTTATTAATCAGTACATAATGTTTGATCTAATGATTTTGGACATTTTTGCACATTTTACAAGACTAGTGTTTCATTAAAAGGACCATCCTTATGCATTTTCCTTATCAACCATTCACTTTTCATATTATTACTATGACGTCTGAAGATGGCTTGAATTTTTTTCCCCTGACAGTTTCTATATCCTGTTACTAAAAGTAGTTAATGCATTATTAGCAAGTAGATTAGTCAGCAGCTGACATAAATGATGGTTTATCATGTTTACATGACCCTTTCTATTCTTCTGAACGTCAAGAAGAACAGAAGATGTGCTGGGATTTGAGAGTATGTGAAATCTATTTATCCTCATAAAAACTGAGGTATACTCAGTCCTGCTGTTGTCTTAAAAGCTCCATCTGTTGTCTCAAAGGCAAAAATCAAATGACTGCTCCCCATATGGTCTGACTCATAGGTATTTTTCTTCATCCCTTAGTGTCCATTTTGAACTTAAAAAAATTAGAATGATAGAAAAAAAGAGAATTATTAGAGGTCATTATGGAATTGGGGTAGATATTTTAAACTCTCAACATCTGCCATGTGTCAAGAGAGGAAA
Organism: Vipera ursinii; assembly: GCF_947247035.1. Lineage (NCBI taxonomy): Eukaryota > Metazoa > Chordata > Lepidosauria > Squamata > Viperidae > Vipera > Vipera ursinii. The sequence goes on along the minus strand of NC_139512.1, from coordinate 20,041,767 downwards.
ATGCTTGTCAGAATTGAGCAAAATGGTTGGAAATGTCATTTTTCAAGCAGCTGTGGATGAAATCAATTATGTCCTCATTTTACCTGTGCAAGCTACAAAATCCAAAAGAAAGAATTAAGGCCAACCTGTACTTTTCAACAGATGTAAAACAAAAAGAGATAACCACATGGTTCAGTAAGTTGGTTGGTTTTTTTTAGCATGCTTATGAGGTCCAAAATTCCATCCTCCAGTCAGATTTGTTCATTGGTAGATCTGGAACACTTTCAAACATAAAGGACTTTGTAGTCTTCAATCTACTATTAATATCTACTTGAAACTGTTCTTTTCAGTAAATGTCAAGATACAGTTCTTGACATTAGCCCCAGAGAGGTCCCAGAAGGATTGGGGTGATATCCTGAAAATTTGTATATAAAGATATGGATCTCAAGAAACCTCTGTAATTTCACTCAGCATTGGAAAAATGAAGATTTACCAATGGAAGAAGAGTTAATTAAAAAAATCTTTGAGTGTGCAGAAATGGATAGATTGATATTGAAAATGAAAGAGAAAAAAGATTCAGTTTATTTTAGAACATGGGATACCTTTTATCATTGGCTAGAAAAATGAGATAGAGAGAAATGAACTTAATATGTATTAGTAAGTTAAATGTTGGAACCCAGACAATATTACACATTTGTGATTATAAAAATTTATATTTGGAAACTATCTGTACAAAATCCTGCAGTTTTTTGGCAAGCTATTTCAGAAGTGGTTTGCTATTGCCTCCTTCCTAGGACTGAGAGAGAGAGTGACTGGCCATAGATCATCTAGTTGGATTTGTGATTAAAGTGAGACTAGAACTCACAGTCTTCAAGTTTCTAGCCTGATGCTTTGACCACTACACCAAACTGGTTCTTAATTAATGCTAACAAATAGCTAGGTCAGGGGTCTTCAAACTTGGCCATTTTATGAATTGTGGACTTCAGCTCTCAGAATTCCTCAGCCAGCATGCCTGGCTGAGGAATTCTGGGAGTTGAAGTCCGCAAGTCATAAAAGGGCCAAGTTTGAAGACCTCTGAGCTAGGTCATTGAGCACAAAGACACTTCCCTAAATTACATTTTGTTCAAAATTGCATCATCTCTTTGCAGCTATGAGCTGTTCTGATCACTAAGGCAATAACAAGAGCTAAATAAGGAAATTTTCAAAAGCTGTCTTTATTTGTTAGTGTTTAAGAGACAAAAGGAATGTTCTCTCTGTCTCTTCCTCCCTCCCTCCCTCCCCCCTCCCATCTCTCATGCTTTTCATCCATGAAAATGTAGCTTAATGTATGCCATGTATTTATTAAAAATATAATTTATTTTTAAAAAGCCAGATATCTAGATTTTTGGGTTATTTAAGTTCATTGTCAGCAATCACTGTAAGTTTTATGGAGTGTTTTTCATTGTTTATGGCCAGATTATGCAAAAATATAAACTGATTAATCAAATGAGTTTTGGTTTGTTGATTAAACATGTCATCAATTGACTAAAGCTGCATAAATGAATTCTACAAATATTTTTAAAGAAATAGCCTCTTTTCAAGTATATCAATGTTGTAGCAGGTGACATCTGAAAAAAGGCAGTCTCACCTGGGTGAGAATAAGAGCCCTGTGATCTGCAAATATTTTTGTTTTAAATATATTGTTCCAGAATTTGGGTAAAGGCTTGAAAAATTTTAATTAAAAGGCAGCCAGTTATTGGCAGCAATAAGCATGGTTATATTTCCTTTTTTTTCATTTCTCTTGCAAGCCTTTTCTATTAAGTGATTTGGGAAAGGAAACTATTTCAGTCCTATCCAGTTTCTATAGCAGGTGCTTTAAAGCACAAACTGATAAATTGAGGTAATTATCTGAAGTCAGCCTTCCTCAGCTTTTCTCTCTTCCACACCTACCCTTCTGTTTATGGTGGGAGGAGGAGGAGGAGGAGGAGGAGAAGGAGGAGAAGGAGAAGGAGGAGAAGGAGAAAGAGAAAGAGAAAGAGAAAGAGAAAGAGAAAGAGGAGGAGGAGGAGGAGGAGGAGAAGGAGAAGGAGAAGAAGAAGAAGAAGAAGAAGAAGAAGAAGAAGAAGAAGAAGAAGAAGAAGAAGAAGAAGAAGAAGAAGAAGAAGAAGAAGAAGAAGAAGAAGAAGAAGAAGAAGAAGAAGAAGAAGAAGAAGATAATGTAGTGACCATCTGGATATTTATTTATTTAACGACTTCATAGTCCTGATTGGACAAAAGTGATAGCTGAGTGTTGAACTCTCTACTAGGGTAGTTCTTTAAAAATTAGTTATTAAGAAAATTTATATCACTGCCCAATTCACTCATGGTGACTCCAAGCAGCTTACAGAAATAAATCCCCAATACAAATCCAATAAGCCCCCCCCCCAGATGGGATAGATAAATGCTCCCAAAGTTCCCTGTAAAGAGAATAATAAAGGAGCACATGGCTTAGGGAACCACAAACTGTCTCCACATGAGCATAAATGCTTCTGAGGAAGGATGCTTGGTGTTATTGTAAAAGCTTGCATTTGTTGAACCCCTTTACAAATACAAATGGCCCTGCCTGAAATGTGCAATAAACCTAACTGTTGTATAGATAGTCCTTGACTTAACAACAGTTCATTTAGTGACTGTTCAAAGTTAAAGCAGCACTGAAAAAAATGACTGATGACCATTTTTCACATTTTGCAGCATTCCCATGTCAACATGATCAAAATTCCAATGCTTGGCAACTGACTCATATTTTTGATAGTTGCAGTGTCCCAGGGTCACCTAGTCACCTTTTGTGACAAGCAAAGCCAATGGCGAAGCCAGATTCACTTACCAACTGTGTTACTAACATAACAACTGCAGTGATACAGCTGTGGCAAGAAAGGCTCAATTGTGGTCATAAGTTGAGGACTACCTGCAGTTTATAAGTCATATGTAAAAGTTAGAAGGATGTGTGAATCCAGCCACTCAACAAATAATGACTAAACACTCCTGACTCAAAGATCATTGAAGTTAGTACTTTATTGTACTTTATTGAAGGTTTAATATGTCAAAAGGGGCAAATGTTCTATTGTACTATTATAAATATTATATTATTGGGGATGAATCAAATCAGTGAATTTAAATGAATTTAATTCATATGATGTGGAATCTGTTTTAGTTTTTACTCTGTTCCTACCAGCTCCTGATTCAAGTATAGCCTCCACCATACCAGGAGCAGCTCTCAGCTTGAAAAGAAGTCACACAAGTTCTGAAAAAAACTCATCCTATTGGAGTCATTATCAGGAGTTTCCAAATGGTTGCACCAGATGCCAGAGATGCCTCTTCAGAAAGCAGAGCAGTCAAGATGCCACCTTTCAAATGCATTCAGTTACCGCTTAGGAGTCCCAACTTACTTGTAATTTGATTCTCCCTCACACTCACAAATGCACACATGCAAACATAAGCAACCCACCAGCACAATGTAATTAGCAGCCTGAATGTTACCCATTTTCCTGGGAAATAATGACCTGGCCTCTTTTCGTTGCTGCCAATGTTGCAGGGCTGGCAGCCATCCTTGTACTGAGATGGCTGCCCTTTTCCCGTTTTTTCAAATCACATTGCATATTTGTTCGCCATGCCAGATACCAGTTTTACCAAGCTAACACTGGAAAAGGACAGCGTACCCAAACTTCCTCCTGAGTCCTAAAATAAATTGCTGAGGGTCTGCTAACCCTGTAACCACCCACCATTGCTATATACATAATGTTATTTGTCAAGTGACAGCTCAGCCCCCAGCAACAGCAGGTGGCGTCGACCCCCGCCTTCATTGGTCGGGCAGTTCCGGCAGGACTTTTCAGTACAGTCGATTGGCCGCCTGCCTGCCAGCGACAGTATAAAAAGGGCGATTGAGCTGTGGAGGTTTTTGCCTGTTTCAACCACAATAAAGCTGAGTTACTGACCCACTGTCATGTCATCTGTTCCTGCTCGGTCCAGTCACGCAACATAACAACCATGGTGATGATTAAGAAGAGACGTGCTTTATGTTTTCCTGACCAAGATGGAGTTGGAGTGCAGGGCAGTGATTGCTTTTGAAGGAACAAGAAAGCAGATGTGGGATAAATAGGAAGGGAAATTGAGAAGGGAGATGAAACAGTATTTGGTTTTCATCCTCAAGCAAGCCCTCTTCCATTTCATACCCTTGAACCAAGAGATGAATCTATTAAGAGGTTTAGTGCAAGGCTGAATGACTTTTTGGTACTCTGGGAGATCCATGGGGGGAGTTCAAATAAGTCAATACAGCAGCTAGAATCACACAATTGAAACTTCATGGGGTTTTGATTGTGCAGCTGTAGTCAACATTTTGACTTTTTTGACCCTACCTCATCCCAGCCTGTGCTTTCTATTCAGGGGGAAGGAACCATCCTGTTAAAGTGATGAGGTCATGGCACAGATTTGGATGGAGCCACAATTTTCTTTTTTAATTATTATTATTTCCTTAATTTCAAATTGTAATTTTGAGAAAGATTCTCCTTTCTGCCTTTTTTTCTCTCTCTCTCTCTCTCAGCTTTCTTTTGGCTGTATACTGCTGTCTTGGTGCACTTCCTACTTAACAAGAATCAGAAACCATGTCAAAAAATAATCGCAAACCTAGTCAGAAAGTACAACAGAGGAACAAAGGACAGACCTGGAGGCTTCCTATAGTCAAGGAATCTCATGCTGAACACCCCTAGTTTTGTTGTGTATGTAAATAGTTACTAACAAGAGAATTAACAGATTGCAATACAGCAGGGTTTTGAGCGGGAGATTCAGGTGCAATCATTGGATGCAATCACTAGCAGCGGGAAAATAGACTCCATTGATTGGTTACAGTTCAAACACTACCTCTATAAAAGGTTGCAACATTTGGCAGTTGCCAGTTGACTTTTGTGTATTCAATAAACTCGTTCATTGTTAAACCACTCTGAGTCCTCGTCTATCAGAACCAAACAAGTTTCATACTTCATAATAAGTTCAACTGCCTCTTGACTTTTTTCATTGCTTAACATTGGTTAAGCTACCTGTGGCTGAATGTAATGTGTAAACACAGATAGCATTTTGCTAGATGGATGGTGTTGGGATGGGAATTGGATAAATGGCAGCTTCTATTGTGTTGCAGGGATTCCTATCAGGACTTCAAAGGAAAGATGCTTTTCAGAGGAGGTTCAGGGATTTGTAACATCAACAGAAAGCAGAAAGCTCTTGTTCCTAAATTAAGGTTTACAGAGAAGAGGCAAAAACATTAACAAGAAATGACATAGTGTTCATAATTTTTGGAAAAGATCTCAGGCTTGCAAAGCGGGGGGAGAGAATAGCCGCATAGGGCTTCCCCCACACACACTCCATCTCTCACATCATCTCTGGAAAGAAGCAATGCCTGTTTTGATTCATGGCAGCATTGTCAGCCTGCCCCACTACAGGAAGGAAAATGCTAAAGCCAGAACCAACAAGAAAAGCTGTTTCTGAATAAGATAAAGAGCTTAAAAACAAACACCATTACATTCTGCCCAGGGAGTAACAAGATTATCAGAGAAAAGGATCAGGGTTTCAGAACTTCAGATCATTCCTGTTTAGCTTCATGATGGCATCAAGATGGGTACTAGAAATGGTGCAAATGTCCCAACTTAATGCCATCATGAAGCTAAACAGGAAAGAGAACAGCTCCAATGGTTAGCCCTCCTTCAGTTGATGCTTTCAGATCTCCCAATGGGCTTGACAGAAAGGAAGGAAAATAAAAAAGTGTTTACAGAAGGTTACAGAATAACAGAGTTGGAAGGGACCATGTAGGTCACCCAGTCCAACCCCCTGCTCAAGCAGGGGACCCTGTACAACTAGAACTCCAAGATCCCTCTCACAGTGACTGCTGTTAAGCCAGGTTTCACCTAATCTGTATGTGTAGGACTTTACTTTTCTATGTTGAATTTCATTTTGTTAGATAGGGTCTATCAAGATCCATCTGGATCTTGACTCTATCTAGGCTGTTGGCTATTCCTGCCAGCTTAGTATCATCTGCAAATTTTATGAGTTATATTCCCTCATCTAAATCATTTATGAAGATACTGGAAATTACTGGGCCTAAGATGGAACCTTGTGGTACCCCACTGCTTACTTCCCTCCATGTAGATGTAGTACCATTAAGGACTACTCATTGAGTATGGTTTGTCAGCCAGTTACAAAGCCATCTGGTGGTGATGGAAATCTAGCCCACTTTTTCTAGCTTAGATTGTAACCTACTCTGTCAAATACCTTGCTGAAGTCTAGGTATACTATGTCCACAGCATTTTGCTGGTCTACTAATTTAGTCCCTTTGTCAAAGAGTGAAATAAGATTGAGTTTTCAAATAAGAATGTGAGAACGGAAGTCCAGTTTTGCTTCCAGAAAAGGAAGCAAAGAAACTAATTAGGGTTTCAAGCAAAGTGAGGTGGAGTAGCAATCTAATTTTTGAAGGATAAAATGAGCTCATTGAATATTGGCACTTTTGTTAGGGATATAATGAAATATGTATAAGATAAATATATAGAGGTATAGGTAAATTAATGGCTATATCAATGTATTTGTGTAAATGAAAATTGTATAGGATATCTCTTTCATCATGAAGAAAATCTATGTGGTTCCTAGAAATCAAAAATTGCTTGATGGCACATAATCAATCAATCAATCTATCTTAGAGATACTGTGCAACTTTGCTGTAGCAACATAAAAGATTACTGTGGTAGCCTGGAACATACATCCTGTCATACAGCATTACAGTCTGGTTTGGAAGCATCACTGCTTCAGACAGGAGGGTGGTGCAGAGAGTGGTGAGGATGGCAGAAAGATTATTGGCAGTTCCCTTCCTTCCATCCAAGACATAGCATATAAGCATTGCTTGAGCAGGGTCTGCAAGATTGTCTGGGACACTACACATCCTCTTCATGACCAGTTTTCTTTGTTACCTTCCAGGAGGAGGCAGAACACCCAGATTTAATCATAGTTTCATTCCATACAGTATTAACCTTATGAACTCTAAAGCTTCCTCTTTTCATTATGTATTCAAAATGGACAGTGATTAATATTTATATGTTATTTATATGTAAGGATGTAAGTTTATACATATGTTGTATATAGTGTGTTTAAATGTGTGTTATGTATGCGTACACCTTGACCAAACAACTAAATTTCATTTTTAATGTGTGCCAATGTGCTCACAGTAAAAAATGACAATAAAGGTTATCTATCTATCTATCTATCTATCTATCTATCTATCTATCTATCTATCTATCTATCTATCTATCTATCTATCTATCACAGTATATTATTGCAAAATACAAGCTCAGTTTGCTAGTATTTCCCCCACACACATACACACTTGTACCTAAATGTGGCACAAATATTCCCTGGCAATACCTTTTTCTCTCATGTTCCCTTGATATTTTCTTTATCTCATCACTAAACCATTAATGAGACAATTCTAAATCATCGTTAGCTGTACAAATATTAAAATTGTATCTTCTTATTATTCCAAACTCATTTCAGATATACACAACCTGATAGGCTTTATTTCTTGCTGTTACCTGGCAGGGAAATTGGGTGACAGGATTAATTGGTAGTAGAGGCAAGGACAGAAATCAGTAAGGGGATAGGAAACATCATCTCACCATAGTTTTGTAGTTAATTAAGGATGGGTAGACCACACTTGAACTTTGTAAAAGGAAAACAGCCAAAATGTGGAAGAATTGTAGATGTCTATGGAGATTCTCAGTCATCCAGGTCATGGGTTGTCCAGAACTGAAGAAGCTTCTTGAATGAAAAACAAAATGTCTTCAAGTAAAAATAAAGAAAGTTCAGTTGCCTTTTGAAAAAGCAAAAAGCCTTTGGGGAAAAATTTAGAGTTTGCTTTTTTAGGACAAAGCTATGTAAATACCTCCATAGTTCTGGTTTTTTATGTAAACAATATGAATTTGGGCCATCACCAAAAGATTAAAAAAGCCTAATTACTCTCAGACATCTGGGAAGAAATGAGTTAACCATCATGACAGATTCAAGAGCCGGCAAATAGACCTGCTATTTGTAATTCCTGTCTGTAGAAGGAGAGGACCTGAGATCACCCACAAGTATTTCTACAGCTGTTCCTCCCAAGGAGACTGCAAGACAGTGGTCTCTGGAATGTTTACTGTTCTGGGAGATGAGCTATCTTGGTCAACCCATGTCTGGTACCTTTAAGAATACTGGGCTCACATACTTCTTTTTCTAATCACTTTTAGAAATGGCTTTTTAACTGTTTTTCAGCTATTAGAAAACTTTGGATTGATATGTTTTACAGCAACAGGAGAGTTTTCTTCAATCCTTAGTGAAAGATGTTTTAACTGTCAGTTTAAGAACTTAAAGAAAATCTGGATTAAACAGCAAAAGGCTAATTAAAATTTTGATTTTAGAAGGTTATAAATACAAATACAGATAAATTTGAAATAAGATTTTGGAATCAATTATAAGAATTCTTTCCATAGGAAAATATTCTAAAGCAAAATATAGGATAAGATAGGACTGAATGTTGGACAGTAGAGAGAAATAGAAGAGACAAAATTTTGCAATTAAAGGAGAATATTTAAATGAGATTTACTAATACAGGATGGAAAAAATATTTTAATCTTAAACATATTAAAGGATATTTTGAACAATGAACCCTGAAGTTAATTTTAAGAGAGTATGCCTCTATAGATAGACTGTGTTCAGAAGATATTATGAAAGAGTTTTATTGAAAAAGACTGAGACAAAAATTGATTTAGCTACAAGCTATACTGAACACACAAAAGAAACTGGCTGATTACTTAATAACTAACAGGGATATCCAAATAACAAACTAAGAGATCAACTTGGGTAATCTTCCTATACTGGTGTTACAAATGAGGCTTGTTAAAACTTTGAAGAATTTTGTTGGAAGGGACAAAGAGAAAATGAAGAGAAATCAAGTTTTTAAACATGAAAGGGCTAAGGATCAAGATTGTTAAAAGTAAAATGAAAGAATATAAAATATAAATGTAAGTTAATAAATAAAATATAACTTTTATATATAAAATATAAATGTGTCCTACAAGTTAATTTCTTATCATTTTCTTTTTGTCTCTTTCAGAAACTACTTCACGTATTTGTTTAACACATACCAGAAACAGCATCTATATTTTAACAAAAAATATCTTCTTCCCATATCTTATCTACAGTATAAAATTTTATAGATCATATCTTATCTTTAAAGCCTTATCATTCAATCCTGGTCAATAAAAATCCAATAACAACTACTAGAATATTTTTTTAACCTGGATTAAATAAGCCAACTTCATATTCCTTGTTTTTGCTTTAAAAAATCTTGATATCTATTTCTTTTAAATAGTGTCATAAAAATTGATTTCTTTTCATTTTCTCTTTCCCTTTTCTATGAACTCCTTCATGAGTATAACATATTTCTTTTGTAAGTCCAAGATAAGAAAGTTGTCCAGCTCACTTTTCTGATTTATTGTTTGTGCATCTCATTTATTTATTAAGAAATCAGTTGGTTTCATTTGTAAGTGCATTGTATCATCTTCCATATCAATTTGTATCCTGCCATTTTTAAAACCATATGCAAAACAGCCCCATTCTTAATTGTGTTCTCTTCTATCATCTCTCTTAAATCTTAAGAGAAGTAGACAATCTTAAGAGAAGTTTCTGAGTACATCATTGACAAATATCTTTGAATTCTTCCAAAATTAAAATACTTTTCTCCAATATGTATTGGTGGTTCTCTTCCTTTTTAACTAGAATTTTTTGCTCTTTCTGGTTGCCTCTAGTGTTCAGCCTTCAAAGTCTCATCTTATCATGTTTTCTTTTCCTAATCCACAACATTTTCCCACAAGAGAATTGTTTATGCTTAGATTTAAAATCTTAATATATTTTAATAGAGTTTTAAAAACCCACAGGAAGGATTCTTATAATTAGTTTCAAAAATCTTATTTCCAATTCATCTGTCTATTCAAAACTTTCCATAATCAATGTCCTAATTACCTTTTTGCAATTTATTTCAGAGGGGAAAAAATAAGTTTTTTTTACTTACATGAAATATCTTTCACTAAGGGTTGAAGGAGATCATCCAGTGTACTGAAACTTATAGTTCTAAAAGTTTTTTCTTTAATATATTACAGCATTATATTAAATATAATATATTACAGCATATTACAGCACTATGGTAATGCTGTTTGATTATACCTGAAATTAATCCTCCAAACTGGAAGCATAAACTATCTCAGAGGATTAACTTCAGATAATGTCTAGAAAACTACTAGACCATCCTTTGAACAACTAAATTAGTATTGTCCTGAACAATAATGAAATATACTGGACTTCCATTCCTAAAATGTTCCATTTTATGCTTACTAGTCCTGATCTAGACTGAGACTTCATGCGCTTCAGAAATGAACTCCAAAAATGGAACGACATGATGCATATGTTGAGTATCAATTCTTCAGTCTCTTATGATGTTTCCAGAAAGGATGAAAAATGTATTACAAATGAGTCAAAGATACAGTTCTCAGTGTGAAATAAGCTTCAGAAGAGGACTTTGGGAATTTTATCTATGGATATTTTAATTTTATTTTTCTTGATGTGTTCATTTTATTTTGTATCTTCTTTTAATTACTGTAAGCTATTTTGACTGCATGTATAATCAGAACAGAGAGGGGTATAAAATGTAATAATAAAATATGAATATTTAAATATAGAACTACAGTTCTGCTGTAGTGAACATGCTTTGTATTCAGGTCCCAGAGTACAATCCTAGGAAATTCTAATCTCAGGAGAGTTCCTGCCTGTTGGTAGAAGGAATGTTAAGCTTGATATTGTAGTTGAGAATATAACAGCATATAATGTCTTGTAATTGACAGCTATGCTTAAAACAAATTTAGGACTTTTATGCAACACTTTTTTTTAATCCCATTTATATCCCGCCCTTCTCCGAAGACTCAGGGTGGCTTACAATCCTTCAATGTGCTTAGCAATAGCCTTCATTCTATGTATATGCCTGCTTATTAGGGCTTTCGCCCCCCCCCCCAGCAGCATTTTTACAAAGTCAGCTTATTGCCCCCAACAGTCTGGGTCCTCATTTTACCTACCTCAGAAGGATGGAAGGCTGAGTCAACCTTGAGCCTGGTGGGACTTGAACCTGCACTAATTGCAGGTAGCTGGTATTACTTAAGGAGGCATTAGCCCACTGCTCCACCAAGGCTCATTATCTATTGGCTTGGCTTGTTATCTATTGGCATTGCAGATATGAAATTGGCTTCACATCATAAGGTTCAAATAAATAGCATTCCAACAATCATTTTTCAAAGTCTGATGGTTATCAGAAGGCTATGGAAGATGCATAAACTACATGCTAATTTTTTCTTTTCCTACCATGAAAGTTTCTTACCAATCCTGGGAGGAACTCTACTTCAGTCTGCTTTTCTGCATGGGAGAGAAAGTCAGCTTGATAACCAATATCTTTAAATAAAATGCATAGTGGGGATGAGGAAGTCATTGCCATAAAGTTGTGATGAAAAATAATGCACTGTTCTACTTGCCAGAATAAATGATAGTCAAGATATGTCTCAGATTTGCAGTACAATTGAATCTCCAAATCTCTACCAGCCTTTTCTCATCCATCAATGTCTCTTCATGCAAAATTATTTTATTTTTAAGGCAAGGTGATGAAAACTCATGCATGCGGCTTTGTGGACCACCTCCCTCAAAGATTTCACATAAAGCAAGGGAGGGAATTTCCTGAAAAGAGGGGATCTTCCTGAATATTTGTAATCCACAGGTATTTGTTTCATTTAAAAGCATTTTGAAAATTCCACAGATGACCTCATTTGCATATGGGATTATTACACAAGTGACACAAATTGCTACATATGAATGCAAAATTAACATAAACTCAATTGTCTTGCAAGTCTCCTTTGGATGCAATAGGCTCGATCCACTTTTTTACTCTAAGATGGAAATTCAATCCATTGCATTTGGAGCCTGCTAAATGTGTAGTAGACTTCAACTAAATTTCTTTAAACTAAATTTCACTCTGGGTATGTGGATGTGTGCACAAATATACACATTGCGAGTTCATTACAGAAGTTCCCTGTTTGTTTTAAGCTCTGTACTAGTTTTGAACTTTTTATATTCAAAAAGTGATAGTACCACTTTATACTTCACTACACTGCCATACATGGAATACTGCATCCATTTCTGGTCAACGTGATTAAACAATAGATGCTGAGACTCTAGAAATTGTGTAGAGAAGAGCAACAAAGATGATAAGAAATCTAGAGGCTAAACCGTACAGTGAACAGTTAAGAAACTAGGCATGTCTAGCTTATCAAAGAGAAGGATGGGGGGGGTGACATGTTGTTTTCCAGTACTTGAGAGCTGTCACACAGAAGAATGGGTTAAGTTATTCTCCATAGCAAGAAGCAATGGTTGAAAGTTCAGTAAAGAGAGATTGAACCTGTAACTAAGAAGAAATTTCCTGATTGTGAGAACAATTCAACTATCAATGGAACAGCTTGCCTGGTAGTGCAGTGGTTAAAGTGCAGTATTGCAGGCAAATTATGTCCACAACCTGGAGTTTGATCCTGAAGGGCTCAAGGTTTATTCAACCTTCCATTTTTCCAAGGTTGGTAAAATGAGGACCTAGGTTTTGGGGGCAATATGCAAATAATGCTTGCAAACCATCCAGACAATCTGTAAAGTGCTATGGGGCAGTATAAAAACCCAAATGCTATTACTATTTGCCACCAGAGTTATGGATGCTGCATCATTGGAGGTTTTCAAGAATAGACTGGACAACATTTGTCTGGGATAGTATAAAGTTTCCTGCCTTGAGCAGGGGGTTGGACTAGAAGACCTCCAAAGTCACTTCCAGCCCTATGTTTCTGTGATTTTGTGAGAGAGATGTTGAGGGCATTAACAAAGCAATCTTTATTATATGTCTTTAAGTAGATGCTTTGGATGTTTTGTTTTGTCTTTAAAAATATATATCTTTATTTTACTACTTTTTAAAAAGTGCACAAATACCAATCCCCCCTAAAATTTTAAATATCAACTGATAAACAATAAGAAACAAAACCCCCCAAAGGAAAAACAATAATAATCCAAGCATCTCATCTATTTATCAAATATTAAATATTGCATATAAAATTATACCTTAAGAGACTGTTGTACAACATCATGAAATTTTACCAAAAGGAAACATACTGCATTGTTTTCCGACCAGTAGAAAATGTGACTTTTTCAACTAGATAAATAATGCATATTTTGAATCAGTTGTTAATATCTAGAATAGTAATACTTTTTCCTGTTTCTCAAAATAATTACCTTACCCATTCCACCTGTCCCATATAACCAAAGTTCCTAAAATTGTAAAATTCCACATTTTTTTGGAATTAATGCAACAAAATATCTTTAATAACACCCACAGTTATGGAAATAATGTTGCTAATAATAATATAATGCCAAAAGATACTAATTGCTCATCAAACCAACTCATTTGTGGATGTGACCCTTCACATCTCCAACAATTTGGTATCCAAACTTATTTATTTACTTATTTATTTATCCAATTTATATGGCTGCCCAGCACAATGAGTGGCTTTTTCAGTGCTTCCAATAAACTCTACATAGAATCTTTTGATGAACCAATTTCAATCTTAAAATCAACAGGATCAATTTAACATTTAAAAAAAAACTTGTGACAATTGATGTTCTATTGTTACAAATTTAACAAAATAACAGTTAGCAGGGATCTTGGAGGTGTTTTAGTCCAGCTCCTTGCTCAGGCAAGAAACCATATACCATTTCAGACCAAACTTTCACTGTTGGAACACAACTCTACAACTTCTGAAGGCAAGTTGTTCCAATGATTAATTGTTCTAACTGTCAGGAAATTTCTCCTTAGTTCTAGGTTGCTTCTCTCCTTTGTTAGTTTCCATCCATTGCTTCTTGTCCTGCTTTCAGGTGCTTTGGAGAATAGCTTGACTCCCTGTTCTTTATGGCAACACCTGAGATATTGGAACATGGCTGTCATGTTACCCCTAGTCCTTCTCATCATTAAACTACACATACCCAATTCCAGCAACCATTCTTTGTTTCTCTTCTCGTATTCTTTCTAGAGTCTCAACATCTTGTTTATATTGTGCTGACCAAAACTGGATACAGTACTCCAAGTGTGGTCTTACAAAGGCATTATAGAGTAGTATTAACACTTCACATGATCTTGATTATATCCCCCTGTTAATGCAGCATAGGACTGCATTGGCTTTTTTGGCTGCTGCTAATTTCAGTTCTTTAGTTCAGCTTTAAATTTCTGCTTTATTTTTTTTTACAAATGTGATGTAGGTTTATATTCAGATGTACATTTCATGAAAATAGAAAGCACCTCAACTTCGTTGAAGCAGCTAAAGTGTCGGATCCATACCAACCTATCAAAATGTGCTTCAAGTATGTATATTGCTACAGTTGTGAATTAGACAAATGACATTCTATTTGTTCAGAAAAATCCTTAAAATAATTGGTTGTAAACCAATTGTATAGTAATTGGTTTACAATAACTGGTTTTGGAAAGCCTATCTTGAGAAAAGCATTGAACTTATTGACTTCTAAGCTCTCTTCTGATTTGTTCATTTTATAACCAACAGAAAGAAGAGCAAGTGAAAAACTGGGATTTGTATTTAGTACTCATTCAAAGGATTTTTACTGACTATCCAATAGAATAGCAATAGACCAGCGTATTTGTGAACAACTATTACATTGAAATTATAGTCCTAGAGTTGTTTTCATTTCTAATTATTAGACCAATAAAGCTGAGGTCTCATTGTCTCATTCTGCTAGCTTAAAACCACATCTACGTCATGATCCCCCTTCATGGATTACTGCCTTGTCGTGGCGAAGGGGCTTGCGTAATTCAATGAAGCTATGAGCTATGCCGTGCAGGGCCACCCAAGACGGACAGGTCATAGCCGAGAGTTCTGACAAAACGTGATCCACTGGAGAAGGAAATGGCAACCCACTCCAGTATCTTTGCCATGAAAACCCTATGGACAGTACCAAAAGGCAAAACGATATGACGCTGGAAGATGAAGAAGCCCCTCAGGTCGGAAGGCGTCCAATATGCTACTGGGGAAGAGCAGAGGGCTAGTACTAGTAGCACCAGAAAGAATGAAGCGACTGGGCCAAAGCCGAAAGGACGCTCAGCTGTGGATGTGTCTGGTGGTGAAAGGAAAGTCCGATGCTGTAAAGATTTTTTCTCCATAGGAACCTGGAATGTAAGATCCATGAATCAAGGAAAGCTGGACGTGGTCAAACAAGAGATGACAAGACTGAACATCGACATCTTAGGTATCAGTGAACTAAAATGGACAGGAATGGGTGAATTTAATTCAGATGACCATCAGGTATACTACTGCGGACAAGAATCCCTCAGAAGAAATGGAGTAGCCTTCATAGTCAATAAAAGAGTAGGAAAAGCAATACTGGGATACAATCCTCAAAATGACAGAATGATCTCAGTTCGAATCCAAGGCAAACCATTCAATATCACAGTAGTCCAAGTCTATGCCCCAACCACCAGTGCTGAAGAGGATGAAATTGACCGGTTCTACGAAGCCCTACAGCACCTTATAGAACTAACACCAAAAAACGATGTCCTTATCATCATGGGGGATTGGAATGCTAAAGTAGGAAGCCAAAAGATAACTGGAATAACAGGCAAGTTTGGCCTTGGAGTACAAAATGAAGCAGGGCACAGGCTGATAGAATTTTGTCAAGAGAATACGATGGTCATAGCAAACACTCTTTTCCAACAACCCAAGAGACGGCTCTACACATGGACATCACCAGACGGTCAACACAGAAATCAGATTGACTATATGCTCTGCAGCCAAAGATGGAGAAGCTCTATACAGTCAGTAAAAACAAGACCAGGAGCTGACTGTGGCTCAGACCATGAGCTTCTCCTTGCAAAGTTTAGGCTTAAACTGAAGAAAGTAGGGAAAAGCACTAGGCCACTCAGGTATGAATTAAATCATATCCCTGTTGAATATACAGTAGAGGTGACAAATAGATTTAAGGAATTAGATCTGATAGACAGAGTGCCTGAAGAACTATGGACAGAGGTTCGCGACATTGTACAACAGGTAGCAACCAAAACCATCCCAAAGAAAAAGAAATGCAAGAAAGCAAAATGGCTGTCTGAGGAAGCTTTGCAAATAGCTGAGGAAAGGAGGGAAGCGAAAGGCAAGGGAGAAAAACATAGATACGCCCAATTGAATGCAGAATTCCAGAGAATAGCTAGAAGAGATAAGAATGCCTTCTTAAATGAACAGTGCAAAGAAATAGAAGAAAACAATAGAATAGGGAGGACCAGAGATCTTTTCAAGAAAATTGGAGAGATGAAGGGAACGTTTAATGCAAAAATGGGCATGATAAAGGACCAAAATGGCAGGGACCTAACAGAGGCAGAAGAGATTAAGAAGAGGTGGCAAAATTACACAGAAGAACTATACAACTATAGAACTATTCATTGACTATGCTAAAGCCTTTGATTGTGTGGATCATAACAAACTGTGGCAAGTTCTTAAAGAGATGGGAGTACCAGACCATCTTATTTGTCTCTTGAGAAACCTATATGCGGGTCAAGAAGCAACAGTGAGAACTGGACACGGAACCACTGATTGGTTCAAAATTGGGAAAGGAGTCCGGCAAGGCTGTATACTGTCGCCCTGCCTATTTAACTTATATGCAGAGCACATCATGAGAAAGGCAGGGCTAGATGAATCAAAAGTTGGAATTAAGATTGCCGGAAGAAATATCAACAACCTAAGATACGCAGATGATACCACTCTAATGGCAGAAAGTGAAGAAGAACTAAAGAGCCTCTTGTTGCGGGTAAAGAAGGAGAGTGCAAAACTTGGGTTGAAACTTAACATTAAGAAAACCAAGATCATGGCATCTGGCCCTCTCAATTCCTGGCAAATAGATGGGGAAGAAATGGAAGTAGTGACAGATTTTATTTTCCTGGGCTCCAAGATCACTGCAGATGGGGACTGTAGCCAAGAAATTAAAAGACACTTGCTCCTGGGGAGGAAAGCCATGGCAAATCTAGACAGCACACTAAAAAGCAGAGACATCACCCTGTCAACAAAAGTGCGTATAGTCAAGGCTATGGTCTTCCCAGTTGCAATGTATGGCAGTGAAAGTTGGACCATAAGAAAGGCTGAGCGCCAAAAAATTGAGGCCTTTGAACTATGGTGCTGGAGAAGACTCCTGCGAGTCCCTTGGACTGCAAGGAGATCAAACCGGTCAGTCCTAGAGGAGATCAATCCTGACTGCTCTTTAGAAGGCCAGATCCTGAAGCTAAAACTCAAATACTTTGGCCACCTAATGAGAAGGAAGGACTCACTAGAGAAGAGCCTAATGCTGGGAAAGATCGAGGGCAATAGAAGAAGGGGACGACAGAGAATGAGGTGGCTGGATGGAGTCACTGAAGCAGTAGGCGTGAGCTTAAATGGACTCCAGAAGATGGTAGAGGACAGGAAGGCCTGGAGGAATGTTGTCCATAGGGTCGCGATGGGTCGGACACGACTTCGCAGCTAACAACAACAACGTCATGATCAAGTAGACTTGATCTAATAGAAGATACATCTCCTAAAGCCATTTAAACCCTTCAATCAGAATACAGCTGGAAGAGACCTTGGAGATCTTCTAGTCCAACTCCCTGCTCAGGCAGGAGATTTACTTGAGACAAGTGACTTTCCAGTCTCTTCTTAAAAACCTCCAGTGATGAAGCACCCACAACTTCTGAAGACAAGCTGTCCCACTAGTTAACTGTCCTCACTGTTAGGAAGTTTCTCTTTAATTCCTGATTGCTTCTCTTCTTGATTAGTTTCCATCCATTGTTTATTGTCTTGTTTCTGGTGCTTTGGAAAATAGGTTGACCCCCTCCTCTTTGTGGTAGCCTCTCAAATACTGGAATACTGCTATCATGTCACCCCTAGTCCTTCTTTTCTCTAGACTGGCCATAGCCAGTTCCTGCAACAATTCTTCATATGCTTTAGTCTCCAGGCCTCTAATCATCCTAGTTGCTCTTAGTTACCCTCTCAACAATCATTTCTGTAATCCAAGAATTTTTTTTTTAAAAAAAACTGATGCTCATCATCTATTATTTAAGTTTTATTTGGTTTTTCTATATATATTCTAGCAACTAATCAAGTATAAATCCCATTTTAATTTATATTGCATTATTCTCTTCCATTTCCATACATTTTATGCAGGTGTTTTATATTGTTTTGTGATGCTCTACTTTTTCTTTAGACATTAGACACCAAAGATCAGCCAGACTTTGTGATTAAATGAAAGGCTGTAATTTTCAACACCACCTTTTTTAAAAATTAAATTAATTGTTATGATAAAAATTTAATATCATTAATGATTTAACTACTCATTTTCTTATCAAAACTGTCTTTACTTAAAAGCTCATTTTTCCCTTAGATTTTATATATGACTAATTTCTCACAGAGTATTCTTGAAGCTTTGGTTTTGCAAAATTGAGGGTTTTTTCTTTTGTTTGCAGTTTTACTCTTTTCCCCTCTCACACATATAGACATTCAGGTAACATAATGTGTCATAATCACATTCCTCCTTTGTTGTTTTAGCTGGTTCAGTGAAAGCACTGCCTTGATACAGAATAAGGAATTTACATTTTGGACAAGAAGATTAATTTCTTTTCAAAGAAAATAGAATGACTCTCTACTGGTTTTAAGTTTCATTATGTTACAGGAACAAGCTCTGGAAACGTAAGGACAACTGGAGAGAAGTTCTGATATTATGCTGCCACTTGGATCTTCTTGTCTCTTTTTAGAAATTGTATATTGTCTTGGTCAGTTCAGGACAATGAACACATGGGAAAATCAACATAAAAAATAAAAAATAGGAATAAAGCAAAATGAGTTGGCTGTTGATTCAGAAGTTGTCTGATTTCAGGACTATACCTTCCTTCATTCTTGATGGAGTTTTGTTACACAAGAAAGAACACATTCACAATCTGGTGGACAGTGGGGAGTACTTCCTGTACTTAAAGCTCCAGCTCAAATAGCAGTTGAAAACCATGGCCGGAAGGGCTTTTGCAGTTTTAGCTAATGTACCAATTATGGCACTGGAGATGGTTACTTATGCCCTTGTCATTTCTCAATTTCATTAGTGTAATGTGCACTAAATGGAGCTCCCATTGAAGATAGTTAAGAGCAATTAATTAATAGCTAGAACAATTAATCAGTGGAATGGCTTGCCTTCAGAGGTTGTGGGTGCTCCATCATAAGAGATTTGTAAGAAGAGATTGGACAACCATTTGTCCAGAATGGCATAGGGTCTCCTGCTTGAGCAGGAGGTTGGATTAGAAGACCTCCAAAGTCTCTTCCAACTCTGATATTCTGTAGTGGCTTTAATGCTATAGTTCAAACTAGGAAACTGGCAGAGTACTCACAGTTGTAATTAGAAAACAAACCATAGTACCATTCTGAGTTCAGGTTCAATAGAGTTGGTCCTGTGTGCCTCATTGGGTTTTTGTTGTAGGGATAGCATTGAAGGAAGCTAAGGCCACCAGAAAAAAATAATGAATGGATGGATGAATGAATGGATGAATGGATGAATGAATGGATCGATGGATCGATGGATCAATGGATCGATGGATCGATGGATCGATGGATCGATGGATCGATGGATCGATGGATGGATGGATGGATGGATGGATGGATGGATGGATGAATGAATGAATGAATTTCATAGGCATTTTGCAACACTGCTCAAAAGTCATGGCTTTGTTCCTATCTGTTTAAAAGTTCAATCAGGAAAGAAAAATAATATATATAGCAACTTGACAATGAGATTTTGTGGCAACAGTTATTGTTTTACCCCACACAGGAGAGAACTAATACAGTTAGGAGACTGCAAGATGATACAAGTTCCACATTTGATTGAAATGCCAAAGCAATTTCATTTCCAGATTTTAAGAATTTATCATGTGACCAGAAAGCTGGTAATGAAAGAAAAGAATCAACTATTGTTCCAATATTGTTAGGAGGATTTCTGGAGATAATGATAGTAAACTTGCTGTGTATTTTTGGAGGTTGTTCTTGCTCCTGTATGCAAAACCTGACTGGGAGAGAGAAGAGTCTTCTGGTGCAGGTAGACATGAAAAGAGTAGCAAAACCTCAATTATCTTACTTTTGCAAGGTCAAGCATAGCAAAAGCAGTTCATTGCTTTTCACGATAGAGTACTGAGAATAAACTCTATGTAATGTCAGCCAATTTATCATGGCAATATTTCAAGAATAATTTTTTCCCCTCCTGTTTTAAAAAGCAGCAAACAATAGATAGACTTCTAAGGTACTAGAAATAATCACATAAGGTAACTATACCTAGCTGAATTTGGCTGATTTTGAAAAAGACACTTAAAGAGTGCTAAAATAAATGTTTAATGTTTCTTTCCTCGCTCTCTTTTTTTAGCATTTTATTACAAATGTTTTAGTGCAATTTAGCAAGATGCTCAAAGCTGTTAAGGGAATAGGCAGCATAATGCACAATAAACTGTTAAGGGGATAGGCAGTAAAATAAAAATAGATTTTCTGCATAAATAAATACAAATGGGGGATGGAAGAATGACAAATTAAATTAGCTGTATATATTAACATTATTACTTTGATCAATTAGAGTTTTAACATACATGCCCAATAATAATTTAGTATTCCCTGTTTTCCAGAGTTTTGTATTTACACATTTGTTGGCAATCATAGGTACTGTGGAATTTCAACTCAGTGAATACCTAGAATTCCATGGAGATGAGAGAATTGAAGAGGTCTGCTTCTAACATAAACCTGGAAAGAAAACCTTCTATCTTTATTTAAGCAATGATAGAAATGATATTGCTGTCTATCCCACTGACCATCACTGGCAACTGTTAAAGAGGCACAGCTAAGCATAGTAGTTAAATCTTTTGAGTTATGACCAGAGGTTTTTGAGGTGCTCCATTAATGTTGCCTGTTCTACACAACCAGGTTTCCTTGCCCAGGAATAATGGTATATGGAAATGACCTTGGGAAATGGGGGGAGGGGGGGAGAGAGATGTTCCCTAGGGAACGATCAGATAAGAGATGGCATGGCCCATGGTTGCATAATGGGCAGAGAAAGAGACTCAGAAAAGAACCTCAGACTGTAAAACGGACACCAGGTGATTTCTACTAAGAGACTTGCAAGATTGATGTCAGCCTTCCAAGTAGAATGGACCAGAAAAAAACCCAGATGAGCTAATTATGTTTTATTTGCAAGGCTACATAAACAGATTCTCGCAAGTCTGATCCTGTTAATTTCTTTCTCCCTACGTTTACCAATCAGATAGCAACAAGGGTGAGGTATCGTTCCCAATTGGGAAGGTATCCTTCCCTATTGATTGTAAGTCTGTCCCATTCCCCGTGCCTCCCCAATATGATCAGTGATATCGCCATCATCCAATGCTGACCTTTAATGCTCAAAGATTGGACATTTTAAGCTAGGTTTAATTAGTGGAGTTTCTCGCTTCAAGACATTGCGTCCTCAAATAACTTAAGGTGTTAGAGAGAAAAAAATACCATGTAATAAATATTGATTTAAGTGATAATGGTCCCTTTGATTTCATGCAAAGCTGTATTCATTACCCTGATTTCAAAATACTGAAATTTTCCTAGTTAACTGGGAGGATAACCAGTGGTGGGATTCAAATACCTGAACAACCAGTTCTTTGCAGGGACACCACTTCCAGAAGTCTATTCTGAGCCTCGGAGGCCTGGAAGTGGCATCCACATGCTTCCGGTGAGCTGTTATGGCCACGGCTCAGAACAGATTTCTGGAAGTGGCATCTATCCAGCAGTCCATTCTGGGACTTGCAAAAAAGGGCTAGGGCATCAGCTGGTTCACCGAAGTCAACAAAACATTATCCACTGGTTCTACCAAACTAGTGCGAACCAACTAAATCCCACCACTGGGGATAATTAACCATTCAGTTTCACTGTGGCATAGAGTGAGGGAGGGAGGAAGGAAGGAAGGAAGGAAGGAAGGAAGGAAGGAAGGAAGGAAGGAAGGAAGGAAGGAAGGAAGGTGCATGGCCTTGTTCATAGCATGTTACCTCCATGACTCTCCAAACCCTCCTTCCAGATGTCCATATTTTTCAAATATGTAATATGGTAACACTATTTGAATGCCTTATAAAGGCCCCCTCACTCAAGTAGCTGCAAGATTTTACAGATAAATAATTAGGCATTTACTTGGAAATGGAATTTATCTATAACCCGGTCCGTAAATTATGTTAAACCATAGGTTTTTATTGGTATGAATCTAGTTACTTTGGTCTATAAGCTGGGGCTGATTGTTTTACAAGTCATTTGACATTTGTTCCATAAATCAATCTATCACTCTGTTCATTTTCTAAGCCAAGGAAACATTCACAGGCACCTTTCAGAATACTGAGCTAATTACAATATACATTTTGTTCACTTTTTGATTTTTTGTCAATATTAGTTACCTATCAGGTTTTCCAATGTAATAAATTCCTCTATATTTTCTTTAATAGATTTCAATATTTTATATATAATCTAAATACTTAACAAACATTTAACACATATCTCCCTTGCTTCTCAGCTAACAAAGCCAGTGGACTAAAGGTTAGAACAATTGCCTAAGGTGCAATCGGCCCAGGTTCGAATCTCAGAAGGGTATGGCTGACTGATGAGAACAAATAAGTTTGAAATGATCATATCAGTCTCCCTTTATTCTTTGTTAGCAAGCCAAAAGATTTACACAAATATGAGCTGCCACTGCTGTGGCTACTGCCTGTTGATGGCCTTAGGCTAGGCTGAAACAGGAAATAAGATTTGTCCCATGTCTGCGACTAAGCAAGTGTATTCTGAATGCTTAACAAACATTTCACACACACACACACACACACACACACACACACACACACACACACACACACACACACACATATATATATATATATATATATATATATATATATATATATATATATATATATATATATGCAAATTATTCAAGTTGCTAATAAAGAATTTTGGGAGGCTGAGATGGCCATTTCCAACTCTTTATGTTCTCATCAGTCAGTCATACCCTTTATCTGAGATTCAAACCTGGGCTGATTATATCTTAGGCAGTTGTTTTTAACTTGCTGAGCCACAGGTTCTTTCTCTCTTTTTATTAGCTCAAAGGCAAGGCAAATATATGTTAATTATTTGTCAAGGCTTTTTGAAAGCACCTTGCTAATTAACTCTTTCATTCCTGTTTTGGCCTATCTTCAAGGCTTATCCACAGGATATACTCAACTATGACAGCTCATTATTTGTGAAAATTATTCAAGTTGCTAATAAAGAATTTTGGGAGGCTGAGATGGCCATTTCGAACTCTTTATGTTCTCATCAGTCAGTCATACCCTTTATCTGAGATTCGAACCTGGGCTGATTGTATCTTAGGCAGTTGTTTTTAACTTACCGTAATATATATATATTAATATATATATATATTATATATATATATTATATATATATATATAATATATATATATTATGGGAAGAAGGAAGCAGAAGCCTGATGATGACGGATGAGATTCCGTCGAAACGTTGCGCCTACACCTTTAATTCTACGCGGGGAAAAACCCGAAAAACCAAGGATCCACATACAGGCACCCGCGAAAACCTCAGAAAACATATATATATATATATATATATATATATATATATATATATATATATATATATATATATATATATATATATATATATATATATATATATATATATATATATATATATATGTTTAAGTATTTGTCAAGGCTTTTTGAATGGACCTTGCTAATTAACTCTTTCATTCCTGTTTTGGCCCGACTCAGGGCTTATCCACAGGAACTAGTCAACTTATGACAGCTCATTATTTGTGCAAATTATTCAAATTGGTAATAAAGAATTTGGGAGGCTAAGATGATCATTTTGAACTCTTTATGTTCTCATCAGTTAGTCATACCCTTTATCTGAGATTCGAACCTGGGCTGATTATATATATCAGGCAGTGTTTTAACAAATATATATATTTGTTTTCTGAGGTTTTCGCGGGTGTTCGTATGTGGATCTTTGGTTATTCGGGTTTTTCCCCGCGTAGAACTAAAGGTGTAGGGGCGACGTTTCGACGGAATCCCATCCGTCATCATCAGGCTGGTGGCTTCTGCTTCCTTCTTCTGGGAGAAGCATGTGGCTGTTTGTTCCTCTTTTTTAAACTGCCAGAGGGGGTGTGTTCTGTGGGTGGAGGTGTGCTCTGATTGGGTGGGGGAGTAAGTGTGTTCTGATTGGGTGGGAGTGTGTTTTGAATGGTGGGTGTGTTCTGATTGGGTGGGGGTGTGTTTTGAGTGGATGGGCTGGTCTCAGCTGCCAGCCTTAGACCTGAGCTGGTGAGTTGTGCTGCTTTTGTTCGGCTTCGTGTTTGTGGTGGTGCCATGTTTTTATAGTGGGTGTCAGTTTGCTTATTGTGTGGTTTGGAGGGGTTTAAAGTGGCTGATGTTGCAGCTGTAGTTAGGTTTGTGTTTTGTGGTTGTGCCTCGTTATCATTGTGGGTTCGGATTTGCTTTTTGAATGGTTGTGTGGTGGTGATGTCATGTGGTGTTATCATGACTTTGGGTCTATCATTCTTGGTGGTTGGGACTCGTCTGTCAATCAAGGCGGGTTTCCAAATGGTTGGTAGGCGAGAGGGATCATCTCGTTTGTTTATGCTGTGGGGGCGTTTTTCTATCTCAATGGCTTTTCTGATTATTCTGTTGTTAAAATGTTCAATTTTGGCGATAGTTTTGGTTTTTTTAAAATCAATTTCATGTCCCGTGGCTTCAAAGTGTTGGACCAGGGATGAAGTTTGTTCTCCTTTTCTGAGTGAGTTTTTGTGCTCTTCAATGCGTGCACTTATTCTTCTGTTGGTCTGTCCGATGTATGTGGTGGGGCAGGTGGTGCATGGGATTTCGTATACTCCTTGGTTTTCTAAGCCAATTATGTCCTTGGGGTTTCTTAGGATGGTGGATATTTTTCTGTCTGTGTAGAATGCTGTTTTGATGTTGTGTTTTTGGAGGACCTTGCTGATTCTGTCTGTGGTCCCAAGAATGATAGACCCAAAGTCATGATAACACCACATGACATCACCACCACACAACCATTCAAAAAGCAAATCCGAACCCACAATGATAACGAGGCACAACCACAAAACACAAACCTAACTACAGCTGCAACATCAGCCACTTTAAACCCCTCCAAACCACACAATAAGCAAACTGACACCCACTATAAAAACATGGCACCACCACAAACACGAAGCCGAACAAAAGCAGCACAACTCACCAGCTCAGGTCTAAGGCTGGCAGCTGAGACCATCCACTCAAAACACACCCCCACCCAATCAGAACACACCCACCATTCAAAACACACTCCCACCCAATCAGAACACACTTACTCCCCCACCCAATCAGAGCACACCTCCACCCACAGAACACACCCCCTCTGGCAGTTTAAAAAAGAGGAACAAACAGCCACATGCTTCTCCCAGAAGAAGGAAGCAAAAGCCACCAGCCTGATGATGACGGATGGGATTCCGTCGAAACGTCGCCTCTACACCTTTAGTTATACGCGGGGAAAAACCCGAATAACCAAAGATCCATATATATATATATATATATATATATATATATATATATATATATATATATATATATATATATATATATATATATATATATATATATATATATATATATATATATATATATATATATATATATATATTCAGATCTTTTTTTTTATTGAAAAGTTTTAACATACAATTTTTCTTTAAAAATCCCCCCTCCCCCTCCCTTCTCCCTCCCCCCCTACCTCTCCCCCCTCCCCCCCTCCCCCCCCCGACTTCCCAGAGCTAAATACAAGGTATATATAAAAAAAATCATAAACAACCATATACTAACAACTATAAACTCTAAAATCCATCACTCTCTAGCTTATATAGGATAAAACAAACCTTAGTAATATTAAATATATATAAAGAAACTAAAATAGAAAAAGAAAAAAAGAAAGAAGACTTATTCAAATGCTACATGAAACTTCTTAACCCTATACTTGTTCTGGATAAACTCAATCCATTTTCTCCATTCCATAATATGGCGTTCTTGCGAGTGATCTTTCAAATAGGCCGAAATCTTCGCCATCTCTGCCAGGTCGGAAACCTTTAAAGTCCACTCTTCTATGGTCGGCAGTTCCTCTTTCTTCCAATACTGACCTATCAAATGTCTTGCTGCCGTAATTAAATTCAACATCAACTTGGTGTCCACAACTGTGGCATCTGTAATTATTCCCAACAAAAAAAATTGCGGACAAAACTTTATCCTCTGTTTAAAAATCTTCTGCATGTTCCACCAGACTTTTATCCAAAAAGCCTTAACCTTTTTACAAGTCCACCATATGTGAAAATATGTTGCGTCTTCATCACCGCACCTCCAACATTTAGGCTGATAATTCGGATACATACTTGCAAGCTTTTTAGGATCTAAATGCCATCTATAAAACATTTTGTAAAAATTCTCTCTTAGATTTTGAGCTTGTGTAAATTTTACGTTCCTCACCCAAATCTTTTCCCACGTGTCCATTGTGATGACTTCCTGGATGTTTTGGGCCCATTTTATCATACAATCCTTAACAAGTTCTGTTTCTGAATCAATCTCTATCAACGCAAGATATATCCGTTTAATATGTGCTGGTCCCTGATTTCTAATTTGCTTTATCAAATTTTCATCAGTCATTGTAAAACCATTTTTCTGATCTTCTTTCCACCTGGCCCGTAACTGAGTATATTGAAACCAATTTTGAACAACCTTCTCTTCTCGCAAGAGGCTATATGATTTCAAACACCAGACATTTCTTTCCAAGCTTAGGATCTCCTTGTACGTAGTCACATCATGTTTGAAACCAGCATGTATATTTTCTTTTGCGTGTTTTGGAATTGCCCACAGTGGTATCTTGCAATCTAGCTTATGTCTATACTTCTTCCAAACTCTCAACAATGCCTGTCTTAAAATATGCACTCTAAACACATTGTCTACCTTCTTGTCATACAACAAATATGCATGCCAGCCAAACAACAAATCGTGGCCCTCAAGATTTAATAATCTCTCTTGTGTCAAATTAATCCAATCACTTATTCCTACTAATGCAGCAGCTTCATAATATAGTTTAAAATTGGGCATTTTAAGGCCACCTCTCTCACGAGTATCCTGCATAATCTTAAGTTTAACTCGTGGCTTTTTCCCTGCCCAAACAAATTTATTGATACCTCGCTGCCATTCCTCCAAATTAGAATCTTTCTTAAGAATCGGTATCATTTGAAATAAAAATAAAAATTTAGGCAGGACATTCATTTTCACTGCTGCAATCCGTCCCAACAAAGACAATTGCAATTTTTCCCAACTCTCCAATTCTTTTTGAATTTTCCCCCATAGTTTTTCATAATTATTTTTATATAACTTTGTATTAGAGGGCGACAAAAGCACCCCCAAATATTTAACCCTTTTAACAATCTCAAATCCAGTTAATCCTTCTAAGAGAGCCTTTTGCGAAACTGTCATATTTTTGGCCAGAATTTTGGTTTTCTGTATATTAACTTTAAATCCAGAAACCTTCCCATATTGTGTTATTATCTCCATCAGGTCCACAACAGAGTTCTCTGGCTGGGTCACTGTAACAACCAGATCATCTGCGAATGCTCTCAATCTATAATCCTGATCTCTAATTTGTATCCCCTTAATTTTTCAGATATATTCAGATCTTTTGTAAAAAAAAATAGTTTCCAGGTTGCTGATATGCACTGCATTAAAAACATATGATGTGGTCTAAAGTCATTATTAGCTCAACATTTTGGAAGATTAGAATAAGAAACATGTTTTTCATGCTTTATTGGAGAAATGTATTGGTTTGAGGTTTAACCTTCCAAATGGTTGATGAATTAAAAGCTAAGAGGATCTTTCAGAACACCAATAATACTCATAGATATTTGAAATAGGTGTGTGGATTTTCACAAATCCTTTATCAATAGCATCTTTCAGAAATGGCCATGAAACTATTTTGTATAACATGAAGCAGGTTTAACTCTCCTTTGCTCTAATACTTTCTTTTTATTATTTTTTTCCTTATAAAGAGTAATCTTATGATCCCTAGGAGGGTGTTCCAAGGTACTTGGGACTAACTAAAATTCTCTCCAGCCAGAATGAAATACCTAATATTCTTGAGTTTAACTGCCAGAGGTGACTATTTCTAACATTTGGGTCTTCTGACTTTGAAAAGACAAAGAGTGCTGTTGGAGAAGAGCAAGGGGCTTTAAAGCAGATCAAAGCAAATTCTTAGAAATAAGTTGGCCTCAAGGAGGGCTTTATTTGAACCTGATCCCTTTGAAGGGTTGCAAAGCCCTAAAGGACAGTTCTAATTCTTTTTGCCCAAATGTATTTTAACATATCCAGGCCTGGAAGGCCAGAAGTTCCACAATAGGTTGCTGCCTATATTTCTCTCCTACAAGAATTTTATTTTATTTTATTTTAATTTATTTTAAAAAAACCTTGTACAATTTATAGAACATTGTACCAAAAGAAAAAATGCAGGAGTAAAATTTCCAGTTGGTGAATATAATAAATTCATATTTACTTTTTTGGTGCAAGTAATTCTACTGAGTTCCAAAAGTATAATAAAATACTAAATAAAACAAATGGCAAAAATTGGGGAAGGTAAAAGAAGGGGGGAATTTAAAAGATAGTGGGGGGAAAATACATAAAACAAATATATAAAAAAGTAACTCCTGACTTTTTCCAATAGATAGAAATTTACGATATAGCAACCTCCTACTCTAAATTTAAGTAAATACATCAAAAACATACTAAAAAATGCAATGAAAATATCTTTAACAATAACAATAACAATAATAGAGCTGGAAGGGATCTTTGAGGTATCCTAGTCCAACCTCTGTTCTTCTCATTTTAACTTTAACCAATAGGTAAAATACTAATTATTAAATAAAAATAAAACGTGTGTGTGTGTTTGTGTGTATTTCTCTAATCAAAAGTGATTTAAATCATCTAATCCTAAAATCAATTTTTCAGTTATCTTTTTTTAAAAAGAAAACTTCCAAAGTAATTTTCCAATAATAAAAAGCACATAAAATGTTTAATAGAAAATGCTAATAATATTCAAAATAACAATAAAAATATCCTCTTATTTTAAATTTAATCCAATAGTATTTTTTATGTATTTTATGTATAAATTGATATCTAATAAAGAACAGTTCCAAAAAGCAGGGCCAGATGAATGGAATTCTGAGCTGGCCAGTTTAATTAAATGCATGGCCTGTTCTATTAATTCTATTAACTATTTAGAAAGGAAAACCACATACTGGTTCAACAACAATTTATTACACACTTGGAGAATAGAATTTTTACATTTCACAGGCACATATGCAGTGTTGGACAGGACTGTTTGCCTCATTTTTTGTTCCTTTGCCTACAAAACTGTATGGCAGAGATACCAGAGCTAAGCTACAAAAATCTAGAGAATCATTGGAAGGCAGCAAGGAGATTCCAAAAATTCTAAATTTTGCTGCTATCCAGTAGACATCTAGAGTCTTTTGCAGGCCAGATCTGAACAGTTTAGTAGGGACTGGATAGCAATGTTGCTTGTGTATTGCACAGCAACCTCCCTGGCTTGAATTGCTAGGTCTGCAGTTGGATTGGCAGTGAAATTCTCTGTGCTTAAGGCACTGCAGGACTTCAACCTACTTTGCTTAGAAGTGGACTTGAAGGAGTTCACAACCATCACAAAGTTATTGACAACTTAAGTTCATAGGGAGGGTCATGCATTGGTTCTGGGTTGGTTGTTTTGTTTTGTCCCAGGGCAGTGGCAATCTAGCATTAGATTGCCAATTCTTTTACCTAACTATTCCACTGTGAGTGCCATTTTTCATACTGATCATGGATCCTTTGGCAGTGTTTGTATCTTTTAGGACAGGAAATCTGACGGGTTTGAGTATGACAGGGTCTCTTTTGCTCACAGACTGACTTTTTGCTTTCCAGTAGTTTTCTGCCATCATTTTCAGACAGCATATCTGAAAGCACAAAATTCAGTACTAATTTTTAGAATCACTTCTGGGACTGCAGTGCAGATTTTGGACACTGGCGATGACTCTAAACATTTGCTCGAAGGCTGGTTTTTAATCAAGAATACTATAAATCCTTAAATTAAAACTACTGCTACAGTAAACTAACTCATTACTCTTCTTGAAGTAAAGCCTTTTTTGCACTCAGGAACATTGCAAAAGATGCTGATATTTCCAAGCTGACCGGGTTGTGTATCTTCATACAAATGTGCTTTTAAAATTGTTATTGGTTAATCTG
This sequence comes from Vipera ursinii, assembly GCF_947247035.1. Lineage (NCBI taxonomy): Eukaryota > Metazoa > Chordata > Lepidosauria > Squamata > Viperidae > Vipera > Vipera ursinii. The sequence goes on along the minus strand of NC_139512.1, from coordinate 20,011,235 downwards.
TAACTATATGTTTTCTATTGCCAATTTTCAATACTGTGTCACGTTTTATGGTTTTAGTATTTTGATTTTTATTTGTTCTCTTCTCTTCTTCTAAGACATCCAGGAAACTTTTCTATAAGGGGTTGATATTAATATCTGGAAAGGACAAGGACTTTCTGTCCATAAAGTTATCTGAACTGGTTCTCCTGATTGTATGCCAGGGGATTATAGCCTATGGATCCACAGTTACATCTGCCATACCTTTTATTTGAAACATCCATTGCTTTTTTCCTGCCTTCAGGTGCTTTAGAGAATAGGTTGAACTACTCTTCTTTGTGGCAACCCCTGAGATATTGGAACACTGCTATCATTTCACCCCTCGTCCTTCTTTTCATTAGACTTTTGTTGTTAGTTGCGAAGTCGTGTCTGACCCATCACGACCCCATAGACAATGTTCCTCCAGGCCTTCCTGTCCTCTACCATTTTCTGGAGTCCATTTAGGCTCATGCCTACTGCTTCAGTGACTCCATCCAGCCACCTCATTCTCTGTTGTCCCCTTCATCTCTTGCCCTCAATCTTTCCCAGCATTAGGCTCTTCTCCAGTGAGTCCTTCCTTCTCATTAGGTGGCCAAAGTATTTGAGTTTCAACTTCAGGATCTGGCCTTCTAAAGAGCAGTCAGGGTTGATCTCCTCTAGGACTGACCAGTTTGATCGCCTTGCAGTCCAAGGGACTCGCAGGAGTCTTCTCCAGCACCATAGTTCAAAGGCTTCAATTCTTTGGCACTCACTCTTATGGTCCAACTTTCACAGCCATACATTGCAACTGGGAAGACCATAGCCTTGAGTATACACAATTTTGTTGGCAGGGTGATGTCTCTGCTTTTTAGTGTGCTGTCTAGATTTGCCATGGCTTTCCTCCCAAGGAGCAAGCATCTTTTAATTTCTTGCAGTCCCTATCTGTGGTGATCTTGGAGCCCAGAAAAATAAAATCTGTCACTACCTCCATTTCTTCCTCATCTATTTGCCAGGAATCGAGAGGGCCACGATCTTGGTTTTCTTAATGTTTAGTTTCAACCCAACTTTTGCACTCTCCTTCTTCAATGTAATAAATAAATAAATAAATAAATAAATAAAATAAATTGCAACTAGAGGCTCTTTAGTTCCTCTTCACTTTCTGCCATTAGAGTGGTATCATCTGCATTTCTTATGTTGTTGATATTTCTCCTGGCAATCTTAATTCCAACTTTTGATTCATCTAGCCCTGCCTTTCTCATGATGTGCTCTGCATATAAGTTGAACAGGCAGGGTGACAGTATACAGCCTTGCCGGATTCCTTTCCCAATTTTGAACCAATCAGTGGTTCCGTGTCCAGTTCTCACTGTTGCTTCTTGACTTGCATATAGGTTTCTCAAGAGACAAATAAGATGGTCATTAGACTAGACATACCCTATTCCAGCAACTGTTCTTTATATGTTTTAGCCTCCAGTCCCCTAATCATCTTTGTATCAATAATGTATAGAAGGAGAAGTCCATCATAAGTGGGAAGGAAACTCATCTTGATGCCCATCTCCCTAGGTCACCTTTCCCTTGTACAGTGCCTGGGAAAGCCACTGCTAATATTAAGTATATTCCACAGGCACTAAAATGTTGCCATTCTTCATTTAATATGGATCACAATACTGCCATATAAACTTAATGAAAAGGTTTTCTTCTTAAGCCATATAAATAAAAAGAAACTCCTGAGGAATGCTTTATCTAGTCACAATAAAACGTGAAATAAAAATCCTACAAACATGCCATTCCTTCCAAAAGACCAACTTTAAATATAATTATGTTGCTCCTTATCTGAGCATTTGCTAGCAGTGTTCTCTGCCAAAAAGAAAAATTGCATTTTTTTAAAAAAAAGTTGCAAATGTTGCATAAAACAGCAAACCCATTTAAAATAAGAAAAAAAATCCATCAAAATTACCATACAAAGAGCCAAAAATATGGAGAGGGAGACAAATGAAAACAACCACAGTATATTTTAATCAATAAGGCTGAAAGCCGAGGACATTAATTCCACTGTGTCCGAGTCTGAAAAATATGATAACAAAAAGGTCTGTCCTTTTCCTCAATGAACATTTTCCTCTTCAGATTGCTTGTTAGGAAACATTCTGCCACTAGTAAATAAAGACACTAATAATGAAGCATTGGAAAGAGAAAAATACATTTATTTATGGAATAATTTGACTCTCCTTAGAGCAGGGGTGTCAAACTGCCAGCCCACAGGCTGGATGCATCATAGCGAAACCATGCCCAAACCATTGCCGTCAATAGCAAAAAAGTTGCGATACGTCATGACATGTCACGTGATGTTGCGAGTTTGACAACCCTGCCTTACAGCATTTGAAGGATTCTAGTTCTCCTAGAAGGAACACACAAGCCAAGAACAGATAGGTTGCAGCAGCACAGAATGAGACAACTTGGCATGGCCCACTCACATTGGTGTGGTGGACGTGTTCTGCACTCTATGGCTCTGGATACTGCTGCTGCTGACGGCTCAGTCCACCCTCTTGCTGTGTGCTCTGCCCACCCACCTGCTTACCACATCCTTTATGCTCTGCTCACTGCTTGCTCCCCTGGCTTTTGCAATTGAACAGTGGGCAGATTTTCCCCCATCATGAGTTGGTTGTGCCAAACTGTCCGGCAACAAGTCGGCAGCAGAGAGTTGGTGGAAGTGACTTGGAGCAGCAAGCTAGTAGCGACAAGTTGGTAACAACAAGTTAGCTGTGGTGAGTTGTTATAGATCCTGCAGCAATTTCCACTAGTTTTCATGATTTTATAAGAAAATTGATTGATTGATTGATTGATTGATTGATTGAGGAAGAAAGGAATTTTATTTTGTATTTTTTTAAAAAAATCTATCATAGGTTGTGCAAAAGAATATTGTACATTTGTACAATTTATGTTTTAATAGCATTTTACTTTATACATATGGTTGCATTGTTTTATTCTTTTTAAAGTTATAAACTGCCCAAAGCACCTTGTAGTAGAGATGGGTGGCAAATAAATTTAAAAATTAATAAATTTGCAGAAGCCTTTTCTTTGTGATTGAATCCACTATGAAATTGTTCTTACTATTAGGACTTTTTTTCTCATATTGAATTGGACTTGCCTTCTTGTAACATATATCCATTAACCTGTGTCCTGCACTCTGGGACAATCAAGAATCAGCCTAAAAATTTGAAGAGTTGTGTCATATTTGCTCCAAGGACTCTCTTCACTGGGTTAATATTCCCAATTTATTCAAAGATTTTTCATGAGATTCAGTAGACATCTGTTTCAGGAGCTAAATAAGGCAGGAAGAAAGTCCACAGATGTTCATATGGCCCTCTCTGCCCATTCTCAAGGATTCCAGTATTCAGCATAGTCTCTGATCAGTTCATATAAAGTGGAACTGTTATTTCTCATGAACTGGACATTGCATTTTGCATTTTGTCCTCTCCTCTTCTCTCGTCTCCCTTTTCCTTTTCCTTTTCCTTTCCCATTCCTTTCCTTTCCCAAGACCTACCATGATGATAGCAGCCATGTTGTCTCTCATGCTTCAGGGAGACCTGAATGGACTGGAATGAGTTTTAGGTCACTCAAAGCTTTCCATCCTTTCAACCAACAATTTGGTTGAAAATTGAAGGACTTGAGAACTGCAAAGAAAGGGAAACTTGGTGGCTGATCCTGAGGAACTGATATTGCTGGAATATCAGTGACTCTTTCTCTGCCTAGGTGAGAGAGGAGGGAAGGTGTAATGGCTCCTAGTCCCCCTTCCCCCCCCACCCCAGGCATAATGGGTATGTTTAGACCTCTAGCTAACCAGGCGAGCACAAGGTTAGTCGAGAAATTGATTAGGGAATGATTAGTTGGGGATAGCAAGGTGGGTGTCTAGGTCTAATAACTGCTGGGCAGAAGCATCCCAGAAATGTGGTTAATAGCCAGCTGGTTAGTTGGGTTTAATTGGGTTGAGTGATAAAGGCCTTTGACCCAGAGGTTGACAGAAGTGAAAGTTCTGGAGTATCTGGGGAGATGGAGTAGGTAGTAACATAACGGTGCTAATGAGCAGGGGAAGATATGGTGGGAGATGAGAACAGTCTGTACTTGGGGAAGGCTGTCTCAGTGTGTTATTCTGATTCAGTGTTCCAGCCTTCTGGACTTGACCCTACCTAATGATCAGACCATCAGTGACCCAGGCTGTGAGCCATCATTGCTAAATACCAGAGCAGTTTGTAATAAGGCCTCTGTCATTCATAATTTAATAATGGAGGAGAGGACCAAACAGGCTTGGAGATATGTGGGCTCCTTTCAGAAATGTGCCAAACTGGGTGTCAAATATGGCATCATTTGCAAGACTATGGCAGGGTAAGGGTAATAGAGTGACAGCAGAATGACTATGGTAGGGTAGAAATAGTAGGATGACTGTTGGAACATGAGAGATATTGATAACTTTTAGAGAAACTGCCCTACTGATAATTAAATATGAAACCCTGATTAGGTTGGACAATAGCGATCAGATGGGAATGTATCAGCTTCTCCACTGAGTGATGGCTTTCCTACCTGACCCAGTAAAACTATCATGGGCCCAACTCTCATCAAACACTGTACCTGTTTTATCTTGGGACCATGGAGCCACAATTTGTAGTTACGTTGGGGACGTCGCCTTATCACTAAGTTGGACAGACTTCACCCGGACAGAGTGGCTGCACAAATGGAGCAACCCAACACTCCTAGAGAACTGCACATAGGTGATACGGTTTGGGTCAGGAACTATGGTCCTGGGCACATGTGGATTCAAGGGGTGGTGGTTGATAAAATGGGTCCTGTATCATATATTGTAGAGGTGGAGGAGGGCCGCCAGGTCAGAGACATCTAGATCAATTGAGGAGGTAGGCCCCTGAAAAATCTCAAGCAACTCAACATGACCAACCATCTTTCTCATTTCCTTCAGGTCGGGGGGAGGTGGAAGAACACACTGACAGTAGATATTTACCAAGAAGCATTGGTTGGGCAGAGCAACAACAGGCCCAGGCCCAAAATGATGAGGGGGTCATCTGATGCTGTAACCTGTTGTCCGAGTCATCCATGCGGTCCACGCGGTCCAGACTTGCAATATAACAGTCTTAATCAGTCTGGAATGAGGAACAGCATGTTGTTACTTTTCCTCATTCCAGGCTCTGATTAAGACCACAGTTGAACTGTGCATCAGAGCTTCAGGAATATATTATTCCTGGAGGAGTATTCAGGAATATTATATTGGGTCATACCTGTGCAGATTGTCAGTAGATCTTGGGGAGACCTCTGATGTTCAAGACATTATAGGAGATGAACAGTAAAAGAGAAAGTTCTTCTGGAGAAGAGTGACGAACAAATCTGATTGAAACAAGAGTGAAATCAATCTCCCAATCTTCAGTCCTGCCCCTTCATTCTTTTCTTTTCAATTGTCCCATGGAATATCATATGCTTTCTTATTAAAGACTGAGCCAAATGACATGGCTTCCTTAAAATATTATGGGCAGGTATACCATTTGCATTCTGCACACTATGAAGCATTTTTGGGAGACTGAATCCAAAGTGCCACATGGTTCAATTATGCACCACCTTATATATTCATTCATTCATTCATTCATTCATTCATTCATTCATTCATTCATTCATTTTCATTCGTTCATTCATTTCTATGGCTGCCCATCTCAGTCAATGACTTTTTTCTCCATGAAGCAGGACAATAATAATAAAGAAGATTCTATTTCAATCCATTAATCTGCAGGGTCATTTTGCTTGCACACATTACCCACCCCCCCCCAAGGAAAGGAAAAGAAAAGAAGAATTCAGCCAAGTAGAGGGAAGAGAGAAATTCCTCCACCCCACCCACTCTGCCCCAACTAGCACTCCCCAAGGGAATGCAATGTGAAGCTTCATTGATCTCCCTTAATCGCTCCAAGAAGAGGTTCAATAAAGGCCATCACTCTGCTTTACCTAAATTATACCAATTGCTGTAATTAGCAAGCTCTGTGAAAGCTTTGTTTATTTACCCAACAAACTGATCGCTTGGGGAATCACTACAGACATGACTCCTTATAGTAGTAAACTTTGCACTTCATCAAGCAAAATTGGGATGAAGTAGAGAGGAATTGTTTCCATGAGTTTAACCTTTGTGGATGAATACAGAGGTGTAGGTACCTAGCTCAATGAGTGTGTTGTTTTTTTCACACATGATGACCCATTCTTTTTTAGAAACTCAAGATTATCAGGAAACAGACCAGGCCTCAAGCACAAAATCAGGTCTTCAGGACCCTGTGGAAGGCTAGCAGAGTTGTAGAACCAATCCAGTATCTAAAGAGATGATGTTCCAGAGGGCAAATGCCACACCGAAAAGGTTGTTGTGAGCACCCAGCTTCAGAATGTTTATTGTTCTGCATGACATGCAACCACTTAACTATGGTTTAACTATGGTAATAGGTAAACCAATGGGTAGGTCTGGAAACACAGTCACTTAATTTTATATTTTCTGTCTCTCAGCCATAGCACCTTTCTTTAGCCAGAGAAATATCTGCTATATAAATTCATTTATTTTTCTTTGCATCCTTTCTTTGCATGTTCTTTACCCACAAGAGTTGTCTTGCTTTATATGCAGTCTGTGATGTCCTGTTTATTGAGTTTACTCCTGGTCTATCCAAGCATTTGTACAGTAGCCTGAATTCTCAACGAACCTACACTCACCTCCCTCTGTACTCATATACTTGTTTTTCCAAAGATCTAACTCATTTCTTTCCTACTCTTAACCTGCCTTTTGTATTCGCTATCTTGTTACTCAATAATATTTCTTCAATTGCCCCAGTGAGATAATCTGAACATTCATGTGTGTTTGTGTTTGAGTGTTTTTTTTTTTTGGGGGGGGGTTTGCATAAAGTTGTGTTTGGGTAGAGTGTCAGGTGGTTGAGTTTTTGCACAGGATTATCACTAGATTTAGAAAAGTCTGCCAGAATATGAGCCAACTTCATTATACTCTTGGAACAAGCACAATAACACAAATTGCTAGTTTTCCACCATTAATTGCAGCAGGAAAGAAGAAGGCTAAGTAATGTGTCGATTAGGAGTGTATGAGCTTGTGTATCACTTGATCTGACAAATTGTGGGTCTCTTTGTTTTCTTCTAAAGTGAAGGTAGGCTGATGGCTGCACAGTTGTCCAAAGAGGGCAAAAGGGTGGGCTCAGATTTTGCTTTATTTTTCTTGGGTATTTGGTAATTTAAAAAAAAGTTACATGAAGTCTATTTTAAAATTCATGGTAGATTATGGAGGACATTTTTCATCTACAATGACAGGAAACTGTTCCATCAATTTTTGGTAAGAAGACGAGGATGTTCAAGGACTACATAAATAGGATTCTACTAGACTAGAGTTTTAGGACTATGGGTTGCATATATAAATTAAAGTATTACACAACCTTCCTCCAACACACATGACCAATGGTGATGTACTGAATATGATGCACTCTTAAAGGGACTCCTCTGGTAGTTTTCTGCCTAATAATTGGGGTGTACAAAATGGAACACTGTTTTCTTCCTCCTCATTCAATATACAGGGCATTTCCTCATGAGTTTTCTCCAGCAATTCAAAACTTGTGGAACTTATGTGATCCCAAAAAATTAATCAAATTATTTCTGGAATATCCTGGTATACTTGAAACCCAGTAAATTAGCTTTATTTGGGGGGGTTGTATGTAGCTTCTATGAAAGACATCCTGTCTCATCTTTTCTGGATTCTTGGGTTCATGTCTTTAAAGTGGAAGGGTGGCTTATAGCTATTTCAGCTCCCCTTCTAGAAATCACCAGTATATTATGATTGTGGGTTTTTTTGCCATAGACAAAATGAAGATACATGCTCAGAAATGTTGCAAAACATTCTCTGTCCTTTTTTCAATTTTTTTTATTAATTTTCTATTATTACATTTGATAAGTGTTTAATAAACATTGTGTTGTCTGGGTTAATTTGTTTGCTTAATAATACAAGTTGCATTCTTAGTCTCTACCCTTTTTTTCCAATCATTGATAAATAAATTCCATGTTTGAAAATATTATCTATCTTCTTTCTCTTTGATCCTCAATGTAAGTCTGTTCATTTCAGCACAGTCCAATATCTTCTTGATTATCTCTTCATCTAGTGGTGTTTCTTTATTCTTCCAGTCCTCAGCAAATACACCCAGCCAACCTCAACTGATCTCTAAAATTATCCATTATCACGTCTATTCCATTATCTCTTGTAACGGAAGGGAGAAGAATAGAAAAAGAAGGAAAGTGAAGGATGATGCTGTTCATTTGCTCCACCTATACTTTGTGATTCTCTGATTCTCATAAACCTCAAAATGTTTGGAATATTAAAATATGTTTACATTTAAGAATCATTACTGTATGATATTTGAAAAGTGGTTCTACAATTTCAATATTCCTCAATATTATATTAGATATAATATAATTATATTAGATAACCTCCTCTGATATTAGGTTTGCACATTATGCACAGAAATAATTCTCGGTCACTGGAAGATTTGTTGAGCATTTCAGATGCTCAGAGATAATTAAGAATTTGTTCAGACAACAAAATGGCAAACATGAAAGGTGCAGGAGCTGAATAAATTATCCCTTAAAATCTGCAGTATTTATTAGATGCCATGTAGGCTGGGAGGCAAATTAACATAAGATGCAACTCTAGTTGTTTGAACAATTTACCAAGCTGTAGCAATATTTATTTATTTATTTAGATTTCTATACTGCCCTATTCCCGAAGGACTCAGGGCAGTTTACAGGGCAACATAAAATACAATATAAAAGATAATATAAAATTAAAATAAATTAAATTAATTAAGCCCAACAATTAAAACAATAATAGACTTTTTTTTAAAAAAAAGAAACAAAGAAAAAAGAATAGAATAAGAAAACACACCACCATCACTACCCTGCAAGTAAAAAAAAAAAACAGTCACCTTTTGCTGCTTGAAATATTTGACCAGCATAATTCATTTCTGAGAGAAGTTAAAGACAGTATGGTCCTGCTTCTTAAAATTACCCATGACTGGATTGACTATTAAATTTTCTTAAACGTTTGCATGATTGGAGATAAAGTTTCCCTCTTTTTAGAAACAAAGCTTCAATAGCATGACATGAATAATGGTTGCTCTTGAACTTTTAGCTCCCATGTATTAGCATACCTGAATTGTATTAACCCAGGTCTAGAAGAGAAATAGCACAGAAAGATCGATGCATACAAGCAATCTAGTTTTCATCCCAAACATTAAACAGAATACAGTACATGAAAAACAAACAGATGGATAAATTTCAATTTATAAATCTGGAATTTCTAATTAGAGTGTTTGCCTTAAGCTAAATATAAAAAAGTTGTTGTTTTCCAAAAGCTGCTTGAAGCATATCTGAGGGTTTTTTTTACTGATTGTCTTAGAATAGATGATGAACAAAATTGAAATCCTTTTTGCAATAAACATATAACCGCTTCATACAATCTGATAATAAACCCAGATTTCCATATCAAAACTTCTCTATGACAGCTGTTCTTCTAATGGAGACTGAATTGATTCAGTTTTCCTGGGGGGAGGAGAGAGAGAGAGAGAGAGAGAGAGAGAGAGAGAGAGAGAGAGAGAGAGAGAGAGAGAGAGAGAGAGAGAGAGAGAGAGAGAGAGAGAGAGAGAGAGAGAGAGAGAGAGAGAGAGAGAGAGAGAGAGTTGATTGCTAAACATCTTGTAAGCTAATAACACCATTAATACCATTCTTGATGCTCACCATTCTCAGTTTCTAAGCTATATGTTTTGTCATGAACAAAGATATAAATGCCAGATAATTGGTATTCCTGACATCCAAACCATTTCAGTGTGTGATTGTATGCATGTGTGTATATTACAATCACTTTCCAGAATAAGAAAGTGTTCAAACCCTACCTGAAGTATTATAAACTCTGGGCATTATGCTTTAAAGATTCAGAAGGATTCTATATAATTCAATTGTTTCCCGGTCCAATTCAAGGTACTGGTTTCGATCCTTGAAGCCCTTCATGGCATGGGGTTGGGTTATCTGAGGGACCACCTCTTCCCCCTGATTACATCTGCCTTCCCATCAGGTCTGGCAGAGAGGGCATGCTGAAAGTCCCATTTGCCAGGGAATTACATCTGGTGGGTTCCAGGAGCTGTGCCTTCTCTGTTGTGACACCTGCCTTGTAGAATTTTTTCCCCGCCATCCCTCTCAGTATTCCACTTGTCTCTTGAGACCTAGCCATGTAGACAGGTCTGGAGATCCCATGGCACCAGGGAGATTTTGTAATGGCTCCCTTACTGTAGTTAATATTATCCTTCCTTGTTTTGTGTGCCTTTTTATACTTATTTATAAGTGTGACTGTTTTCAATGTTTTTTAATTGCAACAATTAATCAGTCACTCTCTTGTTGAGAGGGGCAACTATACAAATGTGATAAATAAATACGAGTAGCAAGGATGAGCAGAGGACTCCTAAGCCAGCCTTTTATTCCAAGAATAAATACATCCATTTCCTTCAATCTTCCCTTATAAAAATATGTTTAATCTGAGAAGGAAAAGTTGAGCAGCAAAATGATAGCACATTGAAGTGCAAAAGGTAAAAAGGTAAAGGTTCCCCCGCACATGTGTGCTAGTCGTTTCCGACTCTAGGGGCTGGTGCTCATCTCCGTTTCAAAGCTGAAGAGCCAGCGCTTGTCCGAGGATGTCTCTGTGGTCATGTGGCCGGCATGACTAGATGTCAAAGGCGCACGGAATGCTGTTACCTTCCCACCGTAGTGGTCCCTATTTTTCTACTTGCATTTTTACGTGCTTTCGAACTGCTAGGTTGGCAGAAGCTGGGATGAGTAACAGGTCCTCACTCTGTTACGTGGCACTTGGGATTCGACCCGCCAAACTTCCAACCTTCTGATCAACAAGATCAGCGTCCTAACCCATTGAGCCACCGCGTTCCTTATTGAAGTGCAAGATATCATATAAATTAGAGATACAGATCCGAAGCACCAGCTTTTTCCATCTTTTATTGTATTGACAACCAAAGGTAAGGGAGAGCAAACCCTATCTCTGTTCTATTTTCTCCAGACTGAAGACTCTTTCAACCTGTTGTTTACCAAAGAAATAAGAGTATTTTCTTTCTCCTTCTTCCCCAATTTTTCCCCTGTTCACTATCATGAAGACTCAAAGGAAACTCAAATAGGATGGACACCATCAAAGCTGACACCAGCCATAGCACAGAAAAACTCAAAAAAATAGTGCAAAATTGGAAGATGTGGAGAGACCTGGCCCATAGAATTGTTGAGAGTTGGACTTGGCTGAATGGATAACATCATCATCATCACTGACCCAAAAATATTTTGTTTTAAAAGAGAAGGAGAAGAAGAAAGGGGAAATGTTATAATCAGTATAATCATTCTGAAAGAGTACTTAGAATGGCCTGGCTAGGCCAAGAAATAATGTCAGATTCCACTCTCCAATGCCAGTTCCAGGACAACTAGAATGCACACCTTGAGCAACCTCTTCTAGTTGGTCATATTTATTTACTTGTTTGTTTGCACCAAGCTCTTTTCACTTTTAATTAACATTATCCTTAACTAGAGCACATGTCTCGGGCTGTAGGACTCCAAGAATCATGGAAAGATATCAAGAGTTTCCCCTCTGGGATTCTGCCCAGGAAAACCATAACAGCCTGAGATACTTCAACCTTCCCCACTGCTACTAATATTGCCATCAAGTTGATCTTTGCTGTTCCTGCCATTTTACAATGTACAAGCCAGAAGGAGATGGTCAATCTTGTCAGCATTAATGCAAATGTGAAATATGACTCATTACTGTCCTCTTTCATTGATGAATAGGGGCTGGCCAGAGCAATGCAGCTCAGGCATAGTTCATCCCAATTGCCAGAGACATGAATTTCTGCTGATGCACAGAAACATTCCATGAGTTGCCAGGGGGCGGAGAATGGATGAAGGGTAGATAGAGAAGGAGACAGTTTGAGGAACTTTGGCTTAAGGCAGCTCTCTTTCCTTCCTTCCTTCCTCCCTCCTTTCTTTCTTTTTTCTTCCTTCCTTCCTTCCTTCATTTATTTTTTATTTGTCTTCTTCCCTCCCTTCTTTTTCTTTCTTTCTTTCTTTCTTTCTTTCTTTCTTTCTTTCTTTCTTTCTTTCTTTCTTTCTTTCTTTTCTTTTCTTTTCTTCCCTTTTCTTTCCCTGCCTGGCCTAACTCTATAAATCCCATTACTCTGATTTTCAGGACCAACATCTTCCATAAGGCCTCAAAAGAAGTGGTAGAAAGAAGAGCATCATGTTTGCAACATAAAATCTTTTTTAAAAATATCCATGAACCAACTTCCCGATAACATATTATAAATTTAAAAAAAGATAATTCTGTATTGCCAAAAAAAATTAGTTCTGTTTTCTCTGCTTTCTTACATATTAGGATGGATGACAGGGGCATCAAAAAATCAAGAAGGCAGCCAAATCCATGGCAGGTCCTTTTATGGTTGAGGCCATCTTCTTGACTTTTTTAACCTGCACACTTTAGAGAACACTATTCAAATTTCCAGGAGAAGATTATTTCAGTAGGAAGAAGGTAAGAAACACTGTCTGCTGGTCCCCCTCCTCAAATTTCACTGAAGGGGAACTTTTCATAGCTCAGCTTCGGACAAATTCCCTAGCAATTCAATCCCTCTCTTTCTTTATTTGGAGATACTGCTGATTGGCTCATGATGTCCTCTTGTTTTAAATTAGGTAAAAGTAAACTACAGGCCAGTTTCAAACTGTTTGCTAGTGACTGGTGTGGTAAGTCCGCCCCCCCCCCAAGAATGAAATATTTTGGGGAATATTGAAAGAGGCAAGATATTATATTTTCCCTAAAGGAGAAGAGGAGAAACATATTCTTAAAGGCGGAAATAGGAAAAACAGCCTCAAGCAGAAGCCTGAAGTCTTTAGAAATGGAGATTTTGTAATCCATTCAAAAAGACTGGGCCACCCTATTCTTAAACAAAATGCCTTCACCCACAGCTCCCACAGAAGTCTGGAACCGATGGGATTAGAAAAACAAAGACTCCTAAAATATACATTCCCCACCCAGCTCCAAGGACAGGGCATGACCTCCCAGCCACAATGGGAGTCAGACAACAATAATTAGAATACTAAAAGGGCGCACTCAAGCACAAGTCAAAGTACATTTCACAACAGGCATCTCAAACACAAAGCCACAAAGAATGTATAAAAACCTACCTACTCTCAATTCCATTTTGTCAGCTCTCCCAGAATTGCATGCTGTTGCTGGTTCTGCTCATCAATAAACAGACCTTCTTTCCAAAGCAGCTAGCCTCCATTTTATTTCCAGTACCTTTTCTCCCAGAATGGAACTGGACGTGATTTTTTTCTTCCATTCTGGGGAATGTAAATGATTCAATCAAATTGTGAAGCAGAACTGCGGTCAGTGCAGGACACAGGAAAAAAATTGCTTGTAAGAAACAGTCTTAAAGTTGATGTAGACCAATGATGGTGGACCTTTTGAGCGAGGTGTGTCAAAAATTGTAAAATGCCTAACTTGGCTTTTTTAGAGTGTCAACCCCATCCCCTAAACAAAAGAGAAACAATTCTTTACATATTCATTTATTTTTTAAAAATAAAATAAAATCCAGTCATATTTGTGATCTCCAGTATCCGATGTATGCCATAGTATTCCTATTGACAGGCCTCTATGGCCTACCTGAGGCAGCTCTGGGTCACACAAGACAATCATTTTTAAGCTCCTTGAGAGAATATTCTTCTGCGGCTTCTGCAGCCTCCATGAAAGCATGTTCCATTTTCATGTGGTTTTCAGAGGCTCTGAAGGTTGTGCAAGAATCATGTGATTTCTGGAAGGACCAGTGTCCTCATAAGAACACACCTCATTCTTGCTCAGCCTCTATGGCACATGAAAATATGTACTTTTATCACACAACTTCTGGAGGGTCTGGAGGCCATGCAAGAGAACACCCTCTGCCTCCTTCCAAAATCATGTTAGAATAGGGAGCACTTTCAATAATAACTATCTGGTGTTGGTGAAAACTGGCATATCACCCAAAATGTCATGGAATATCACCTTTTCCACACATGTCATAGGTTTGCATCATTGGTGTAGATTGGCAGCAAACCAATTAAAGAAGGGAGGGAAGGGAAGGGAAACTTCTTCTGTCTCTGTCCTAAGAGCTAGGTGAATGCATTTTAGAAAGAGAAATAATAGAAAGACAAATGCTGTAATGCAAAGAATTTCAAATAGATAATGCTAATGCAATTTACATAAATCCATAATGCATTTTCAAAATGCAAAATACTCTAATTCAATAATGTCTCTGATGATTGCTGTAATATCTTTGCATATTTGTTAACTGTATCAGGATTTATAGTTATTTGTGGGTTGGCTATGTGTGCTTGTTTATTATTTTCCAAATACTGGAAAAAAATGATGCCTCTGAAAAGGAGCATATTTTATCTCTCCAAAATAAATTAATTGGGATCCAGATAGAAAAATGAGTGCTGGAGTGTATGCAAACTTGCAGATCTGCATGGATGTGACTCCTCTCCCCATTAATTTTGTGTCTACAGAAGATATCCAAAATGGACCTTGAGTTACCCATAAACACACAGCCTTTTTAACGATAGAATAGGATTCATGTGACCATTTGTCATTCTCCATGAAATCTATGGTAATAGAAAATAAATGGGGAATTCTACGCATTTTTCTAGTATTTTTTGAAGTGCAAGGGTCCTACATAATAGGGATAAATCTATTTTAAAAACAATGCTTATCCTGTCTTGCAATGTAATGAAAATATGGGAAAAGGGGAAACTGGAGAAATGTTGTGTGATGCTCATTGGAAAAAGGATTGTACAAGAAAGAAGAACAATCATATATTTTGTCAACTGTGATATTAAAACCTCATCCCAAGAAAGCAGGACTCTTGGAACAGTTTCATTTCAAAAGGAACTTTTATTAGGAGAAGCTGATAGCAGGCATAGTAGGCAAGATCTGAGGATTTCCCGCTCAGATCAGTAGGTTAAAAGAGTCCCAAGTAAACCCCACCCCATCTGGTCAGCTTGAATGGCCCAATCGTCAGGTGTTAAGTCCACTGTGGGAAAGGAGCTGATAACGGAGTCTGTTCCCATGCTTGTGAAGATGTTGTTGGGTCTTTGCACCTTCCTTTCCGCAGTGAGAGATAAGCCAGATGTCCAGAGGCACATTCCTTTCTCACCCCAAGGTAACATCAAGGGAGAGACAGTTCAAAGAGCAAGTTGGTAGAAACAATGGAAAGGATACATTATAGCAGAGCAGAGAAACATACCATAGAGCCTTCCCCCCTCCCCCTCAAGAGAATGGCAGAACCCTCAGAAAGAATTGAAGAAGAAATGAAATAGGTCCCCTCACAGGGAAAGAATGAGTTCTGACAGTCCACCCATGCAAACCTCACTGAAATTCTCTTCTTCTCTCAAAGAATGAAAATTTGTGGGGGAAAATGAAAAATAATCTCTCGCGCTTCTGCTCTTTTGCAGGATTTACCCACTCACTTAACTGTACAAATCTTGATGATCACTAGGGGACAGGCAAGAGATACAGAAACCCTTACCTCTTTGGTGCCACCTAATGGATGTATGTCACAATCAAGTTTTCAACCCATAGTTACAAGGATTTTTTTTAAAGTAAATTATTTAGCAGTAAACAGGACAAGTGTTTTTTTTAATCAATTATTTGGAGTACAACAGGAAAAGGGAAGATTCTCCAAGATTTACTTGGAGAAAATAGCATAGTATGTGCCATTTAGAAGTGGTTTTTTATGTGCTACATTATGTTGAACAGGGTATGAATTTCAACTGAGGAAATCTATCATGGATCTTAGGATGTTGCATGTTTAAACTCTATAGAGAGCTGCATGACCTAGGTTGATTCCATGTGCACCATAAGGATGTGGTGTAGAGGAAACAAAATTTAGATTTTCTGCTCCTCCTAGAAGAGAGGAGAAGATAAAAAGGCAGCTGTGTAGAAAAGCCTTGGGATATTCTTTAACACCATAGCTGACCTCTATTTTTTTCTGGACAAGTGGACACACTTCCAATCAATGCATTGGGCTTCAGCAGCCATCTACCATGAGAAATGTGTGGATTGAAAGCTCTGTTGGAAATAAAGATTTATTTATTTTATTTTATTAATTGAATTTCTATACCGCCCTTCTCCCGAAGGACTCATGCTGCCAGCTGGTGTTTTGCTTTACCAAATCCCATCTTGCCGTGATTTTATTTTTAAATAAAATAATCTGTCCTAAAACAAAATCAAGGAATTTATTAGACATTAGTAGAGATATCTAGAATATAGATTATCCTTCCACAACTTCTATATTGTCCTGGTGTCATGGTTCCGACAGAGATGAATAAAGCAGAACTCTGAGGCTTGCACATTCCTCAAAGAACATGTTTATTAGTTACAAAGTATTGGCACATCAAAAGTGAACCCAAGTCTGGAGACACACGTAACATTTCTCTAATACAAAGTTAAAAAATCCCACCCCTAAAAGTATTCAAGCAACTACATTTTCCAATACATCTTCTCGGTGGGCTTTTTACACAGTGCCCAGGCTGCAGTCTTGGGAGCAGCCAATGACCTTGGTCCCCATGGGACAAAAGATTATTTTCACTAGTGAAGCACCTGGGCAACCCCTCTCCCTCCAAAAATGATTAGGAAAAATGGCTGCAGCCATGCTCATTTGTAGAGTTGACCCCTGGTTTGTGGAGTTTAGTGTGCAAAATTCCATAGAAAGCTGGGCTATATAGGGAATTCTGGGAAGTGAAGTCTGTCTATCCAACTGGAGATAGCTATAGGCAGGTATAGAGGTATAAATTTCCAGAATAAAATCATTAATTAATTTAAGTTTAAAATAGATTGTGTGTGTGTATGTGTGTGAAAGAGAGAGAGAGAGAGATGAAAGAATCTACCCATAAGTGAAAATTAAGATCCTTAAATTAAGATCCTTAATTTAATTTAGATCATTCAGTTTCCAGTTTAAAAAAACAATCTTTAGCAGAATATATCCTTAAACAAGATTCTGACTTTTTTATATCAACAAGAATAAACCCAGCTAGGATACTAGAGGGGGCTCCCTGATATATAGAATTAGGTTTTTATAATTCACTGGTGCTTAATATTGCCACTTTATAACTTGTCCCATTACTTATCTTTATTATCCCAAACGTTGTCAGGAAAGATGACACCACTGCAAGGCAGATGATTTAAAAGGAATGGTGAAAAATTGGCCCTTGAGGTTTCATAGAAAGAGTATGAACAGCAGGAACTGCCTACCTTCAAAAGTAGCCAGGGGGATAAAGGTGATTTTTATAGTTGTCCTCCTTTTCAGCTCACACTTGTCTTAATTAATCACATTTTATGTCATCCCCAAGGAATGCATGATGATTTCCATGGTTCACCTCCATCATCTTTATCCTCACAGCAACCTCACAATGTTGATTAGGCTGGAAAAAATGTTACTCACCGAATCAGCATCATGGCTTACAAAAGACTTAATCTTTTTTTTTCTCCAAAGTTTTATGATCTTGTGCAGAGGGAAGGTAGCTTTGATTGCATTAAGGGAAAAAGAGAGATGCAAGCAACCTCCCTCTCTGTCCAGCATTTAGGACACAGGAAAATAATAGATTTAGAAAGATCCTTGAGACCATCAAATCCAACCTGATATTCCGCTATATTGGCCACTAGGATGCGCCACATGACTGACATAATCTTATTGGAGTTCATAACAGGTGGTTAGCCAGATATTATCCTCTGGGGAAATGGAATTCACATAACTTTGACCTTTAAATGACTGTAAACAGTGCATTAGCTCTAGAGTATTGGCTCTAGACAGTAAACAGAAGAACTGATGTTTTGGAATTGTGGTGTTGGAGAAGACTCTTCAGAGTCCTTTGGAGTACAAGGAGATCAAATCAACCAACCCTAAAGGAAATCAACCCTGACTGTTCTTTGGAAGGACAGATATTGAAGCTGAAGCTGAAGCTCAAACACTTTATCCACCAAACGAGATGAGATGATACATTGGGAAAGACCTTGATCTTGGGAAAGCTGGAAGACAAAGGGAGAAGTGGAAGGCAGATAGTATTATCAAGGGAAAGAACATGAATCTGGGCAAACTCTGGAAGGCAGTGGTGGACAGAGGAACATGGTGTGCTACGGTCCATGAGGTTGCAAAGAGTCAGACACAATTTAGCAACTGAGCAACAAAATAAACAGAATGTTAGGTTCTGGAACTCAAGTGACTTCAGGAGATATAGAGAGAGAGCCAATCAGAATGTATATCCAGCACACCTTCCTTACACTCTTAGAACAGAAGGGCATAAAAGTTACAGTATGCCAATACCCATGGACAAGGTCATACATGATTTCTACTATTATCATCCCATAATGCAGGGAATTGGTGCATTGGTGGGTGGGATTTCTTTATTTTTACCTATTATATATCCTGGGTTGTGTTTTCCATTTCCTATATGATGTTTTCAGTGGTTTATTCTATATATTTCTTCCTGCAGCCTCATAGCCTATAAGGACCTGCCTCCTTCAGTCCTCCCAAGAAAGCAGAACTCTTGAAATGGACATCATTTCAAAAGGAACTTTTATTGGGGGATGTTGACAGGAGGAATAGAAGGCAGGATCTGAGGGCTTCCCACACAAATCAATAAGTCAAAAGAGTCAATGATAACCCACCCCAACTGTCCATCTGGACAGTTCAAGCAGGTCAATCAGCAGGTGTGAAAAATACTGTGGGACAAGAGTGATAAGGCACCGCTTCCAAGGATGTTAGGTCTCTCTGCCCTGCTTCTTCCATGCCTGGAGATAAGGCAGATGGCCAGAGGCACATTCCATGCTCACCCCGATAGAGAAACATCAAAGAGGATAAAGTCAGGAACAAAGCAAAGGTACAGAATGCGACCGCGAGAGTTGTCTTGGGAGTTTCCCGGTACTCCCATGTTACACCTTTGCTCCGCGAGCTGCATTGGTTACCAGTTGTCTTCCGGGTGAGGTTTCAAGGTCTTGGTTATGATCTTTAAGTCCTTACATGGCATGGGTCCGGGATACCTCGAGGACCACCTGCTGCCGGCGTCAACTCCCCTCCGCCCTGTGCGTGCCCACAGAGAGGGCCTCCTCAGGGTGCCTCCACTCAGGGAATGTCGACTGGTGGCCCCCAGGGGGAGGGCCTTCTCTGTGGGTGCCCCGGCACTATGGAACCAACTGCCGGTTGAGCTCCGGATGGCATCGGACCTCCGATCCTTCCGTCGCGGGTTGAAGACCCACTTGTTTGAGTTAGCTGGTCTGGCCTGAAGGGGAATATGGGTTTTTTAATTGGTTTTATTATTTTACTATTGCTGTATTTTAATTGGGCATGGTTTAATTTTCTTTTAATTTTTGTATACCTATTTATATATGCCCTGTGAACCGCCCTGAGTCCCTAGGGAGAAGAGCGGCATAGAAATCCAATAAATGAAATGAAATGAAATGAAATACACATCAGCAACCCCAAGCTTCTCCCTCCCTCCCCCCCAGGAGAATGGCAGAACCCTAAGAGAACAAGAACCCCATGCCCATAGAAAGATAGGGCTCTGACATAGCCATCATAATCCATTCAGAGGGTATAACTGTTTGCCAGGCCATTCTACTCATGCTGCAAATCACTAATAAAGGAAAACTCTCTGAGAACTTAAGGGCAGAATGTATTTGGTGGACTTGTGATAAAGCAAAGAAATAGATGGACAAGTCAGTTGAAAACAATTTGAGATGCTATTCCTTCATGTGGTCATGGCTGCAAGGAGTGTACTTGCCAAACACTGGAAAGAAAAAGATATGCAACTGTTGAAGAATGGATTTTGGAATTGACTGAATTAGAAGAGAGGGTGAAATTAACTGCTTTGATTAGAGTTAATGGGCTAGACAGCTTTGATTGATTTGATTGTTTTGATAGGTGCAATTTAGTCTTTTGATTTTTTAAAAAAATAAATCCATAGTATCATTTTAATCACTGAATTGTACTTTTGGCAGCCTGAAATATCTGGAGCCACCTTGATTGTTATTTGTCAATAAATACTGAACTTCCCCAACAATGTAGGAACTCTTTGATCACTGAAAGATGAGAAAGCTTAGAGTATGAATTGGCCAATTGGACAGCCAGCTACTCACAAACATGTGTGATTCTAGGTGGAGATTTTAATACTATAAAAGGCCAAATGATAGAATTTTCTATATAAATTTCTGTTAGTTCATCTCATCAAAAACAACTCTAAATGACCATCTCTTTTACAAATCACTGTGCTATCTGTTCTACAAATTAGAGGAGTTAAACATATCCCAGCCACAATCTAGTTATTTGAGATCAAGATACTGGCACAGATCTATACAGTACCCAACTATATCTACAAATTGATTTTACCATGTATGGAATAATGATAATGATAATGATAATGATAATGATAATGATAATGATAATGATAATGATAATAATAATAATAATAATAATAATAATAATAATAAGAAGAAGAAGAAGAAGAAGAAGAAGAAGAAGAAGAAGAAGAAGAAGAAGAAGAAGAAGAAGAAGAAGAAGAAGAAGAAGAAGAAGTAGTAGTTGGAAGGGACCTTGGAGGTCATCTAGTCCAACTGCTGCTTAGGCAGGAAACCCTATACCATTTCAGACAAATGGCTGGCCAGTCTCTTCTTAAAGACTTCCAGTGTTGGAGCATTCACCACTTCTGGAGGCAGGTTGTTCCACTGGTTAATTGTTCTAACTGTCAGAAAGTTTCTCCTTAGTTCTAGGTTGCTTCTCTCCTTGACTAGTTTCCATCCGTTGCTTCTTGTCCTGCTTTCAGGTGCTTTGGAGAATAGCTTGACTCCCTCTTCTTTGTGGCAGCCCCTGAGATATTGGAACACTGCTATCATGTCACCCCTCACCCTTCTCCCCTTTCTAGAGTCTTGACATCTTTTTTACATCGTGGTGACCAAAACTGGATGCAGTATTCCAGGTGTGGCCTTACCAAGGCATTGTAAAGTGGTATTAGTACTTCACGCGATCTTGATTCTATCCCTCTGTTAATGCAGCCTAGCACTCTGTTGGCTTTTTTAGCAGCTGCAGCACACTGCTGGCTCAGTCTTAACTTTTAAGGAAATTGCTTGGGTGTCCTACTATGTTTCTCTTTGATATTGTATACTCACACTGATAATGAAGCTAGTAACTGATATATGTAAGCAATATCCAGGTACAGGCTAATCACCTTCTCACAAGTTTCCTCCCAGTTAGGACATAGACAGCAAGAAGCTTACAGTTTTGCCTTGCCTAAGTTCAGATTCAAAAGCAAAAGTAGTCCTTGAAATTAACTAGAACTCAGCATGATACATTCCTTCAGTCTTGATTTCTACTCCTGATTAACATTAAACAGTTTTGATTATTTTGGTTTTAGGATGGGCTTAACCAAACTTTTAAAAGAATATGGATTATCCATTGAAAAAATTGGCTAAAACTAATATGTACCCACAAGGGTGGCCTCTTTCTTCTTGTGGCCTTTTTTAGTCTGTTAGATGCAAGGATAAATTTTGATTCTATGGATTCTTTATTGAAGCAGTTGTGATTTTGAGCTATGCATTCAGCCAAAAGTATGGAAGTATGGGTATGGAATCTTACATGAAACACAGGCAAGTTATGCAGTCACTTGAATGCAATTGTTTATTCACTATGATCAGATAAATCAATTGAATACTTTTCTTTGGCACTGCAGAGTTTTACTGCTAGTGAACTTTAATATTTTATTCTCAGCTGTACTTAATGGCAGATTTAATAAGATGGTTGATGCCAAAGGTTAGGCCCTTGTAGTGATAAAATAGCTGAATTGCTAGTCCATGTTTTATTATTCTCATGCAACATTTTAATAATATCTCTTAGGAAAAAAAGTTCTCCTGGACAAACACTGTTTTGTCCAATTAAGATTTTAACACAAAGTTCATTGTAACCAAATTAACAGCAAGCAGCAAATACCTAATTTTCTTTTTCCTCACCTTCACTCCCTTTCACCTACATATTGTTTAGCTGGCAGTTTTATATTCAGCTGTGTGAAGATACTATAAATGTTAAAAGGTAAACCAATATTGCTTGTCTCCCATTATATTTTCTGTTATGTCAACATGACTCCATGGTACCTTCAGGACCACCACTTCAAGGTAGGGTCAACCTCTGTGCTCATCTCAGTGTAAAAATCTCAGATGGTCAACAGCTATTCATAACAGACAAAGTAGGGATAGTGATAGAAGAGAATATTTGTAGCTCAGGGTTGAATGGTGGGGTCTTTGGTGCTCTCTGAGCTTGGTGGTTTTCTTGCAAATGTTTCATTACCAAACTAGGTAGCATTATCATGTTCCCTGAAGATACACTGATGATGTTACCTAGTATGGTAATGAAAGAAAGCACCAAGGACTCCATAGTTGGGATTGTTTTCAAAAGCTTTTTGAATAATGATGTTATAGTGTTACTATCATGAATTTCACCACATGCAGAAAGGTGAAAAACAAAATTTCCAAACTGTTGGAAAATGCACATAAAACACAGTTTTGCTTCCAACCTCAGACTGTGTAATTCCAGTCTGGTACACTTTAATCAAGGGACGCGGTGGCTCAGTGGGTTAGGATACCGAGCCTGTTGATCAGAAGGTTGGCAGTTTGGCGGGTTGAATCCCGAGTGCCGTGTAGCAGAGTGAGCGCCTGTTACTCGTCCCAGCTTCTGCCAACCTAGCAGTTCGAAAGCACGTAAAAATGCAAGTAGAAAAATAGGGACCACTACGGTGGGAAGGTAACAGCGTTCCGTGCGCCTTTGGCGTCTAGTCATGCCGGCCACATGACCACGGAGACGTCCTTGGACAAGCGCTGGCTCTTCGACTTTGAAATGGAGATGAGCACCGGCCCCTAGAGTCAGAAATGACTAGCACGCATGTGCGGGGGAACCTTTACCTTTACTTTTACATTTTAATCATCTTGGAACTCAGAATTATGGAAGTTCCCTCCCAGCACATCAGGAAGCTTCCAATTTGTGGAAATTTGTGCTTATCTGGTTTAAGGCCTGAGAGACAGGGCTTTGGCAATCAACCCCAAGAGGCATAATTTAAAACAGATAAGGCTCATAACTCACATTTGTTTGCTAAGGGTTCATTTCTAAGCA
Source organism: Vipera ursinii (assembly GCF_947247035.1). Lineage (NCBI taxonomy): Eukaryota > Metazoa > Chordata > Lepidosauria > Squamata > Viperidae > Vipera > Vipera ursinii. Next base: position 19,987,956 of record NC_139512.1, on the reverse strand, counting down.
ATAAGTTAAAATGCAACAAGCAGGGTGGGTATTATATTGCAATGCATTGCAAGTACTACTTACAAATCTTGTCCAGCTTTCCTTTTTTTCACTGTAGCCCCCTAGGAAGCCACTCCTCAAAGGGGAATGGAGGCAAGGAACGATCCATGATCAGCTTCTGCTGTTTCCATATGTTTCTGCATCTGAAGTTCTAATTAGCTAACTATTGATAATGCTGACCAATTCTCCCTAAATATATCTTTTTTTTTTTTTTTTTTTTTAGAAGGAGAGGCTCTCCTTTTTTTTTTTTTTTTTTTTTATTGAAAAGTTTTACAATACAATTTTCCATTAAAAACCCCCATCCCCCTCCACCCTCCCCTCCCTACCTCCCCCCTACCTCTTCCCTCCCCCCTTCCCTCCCCCCTTCCCCCCTCCCTCTTCCCTCCCCTCCCTCCCCCCCACCCCCCTCCCCCCCCCGGACTTCCCAGAGCTAAATACAAGGTATATATATATAAAAGCAATCATAAGCAACCATATACTAACAACCATAAATTCTAAAAACCATCACTCTCTAACTTATATAAGAACAAACAAAACTTAACATTATTAAATATATATAAAAAAAAATAGGAAAAGAAAAGAAAAAACACGAAAGAAGACTTATTCGAATGCTAGATAAAACTTCTTAACCCTATACTTATTCTGGATAAACTCAATCCACTTTCTCCATTCCATAATATAACGTTCTTGCGAGTGATCTTTCAAATAAGCCGATATCTTCGCCATCTCTGCCAGGTCGGAAACCTTTAAAGTCCATTCTTCTATAGTCGGCAGCTCCTCTTTCTTCCAATATTGTCCTATCAAAAGTCTTGCTGCCGTGACTAAATTCAGCATCAACTTGGAGTCCACCACTGTAGCATCAACAATTATTCCCAACAAAAAAAATTGCGGACAAAACTTTATCCTCCTTTTAAAGATCTTCTGTATATTCCACCAAATTTTAATCCAAAAGGCCTTAACCTTTTTACATGTCCACCATATGTGAAAATATGTTGCATCTTCAACCCCGCACCTCCAACACTTAGGCTGATAATTCGGATACATACTTGCAAGCTTTTTAGGATCTAAATGCCATCTATAAAACATCTTATAAAAATTCTCTCTTAAATTTTGAGCTTGAGTAAATTTCACATTCCTCACCCAAATCTTCTCCCACATGTCCATTGTAATAACTTCCTGGATATTTTGGGCCCATTTTATCATACAGTCCTTAACAAGCTCTGTTTCTGAATCAATCTCTATCAATGCAAGATATATCCGTTTAATATGTGCAGGTCCCTGATTTCTAATTTGCTTTATCAGATTTTCATCAATCGTTGCAAATCCAATTTTCTGGTCTTCTTTCCACCTTGCCCGTAACTGAGTATATTGAAACCATGTTTGAACAACCTTCTCTTCTCGCAAGAAGCTATATGATTTCAAGCACCAAACATTCCTTTCCAAACTTAAAATTTCCTTGTAGGTAGTCTCATCGTGTTTGAAACCAGCATGTATATTTTCTATTGCGTGTTTTGGAATTGCCCACAATGGTATCTTACAACTTAGCTTATGTCTATACTTCTTCCAAACTCTCAGCAATGCCTGTCTTAAAATATGCGTCCTAAACACAGTACCTACCTTCTTATCATACAACAAATATGCATGCCAGCCAAACAACAAATCATGGCCCTCAAGATTTAATAACCTCGATTGCGTCAAATTGATCCAATCACTTATTCCTACTAATGCAGCAGCTTCATAATATAATTTAAAATTAGGCAATTTAAGGCCACCTCTCTCACGAATATCCTGCATAATCTTAAGTTTAACTCGTGGCTTTTTCCCTGCCCACACAAATTTATTGATACCACGCTGCCATTCCTCCAAATTAGAGTCTTTCTTAAGAATCGGTATCATTTGGAATAAAAATAAAAATTTGGGCAGGACATTCATTTTCACTGCTGCAATCCGTCCCAACAAAGTCAATTGTAATTTTTGCCAACTCTCCAATTCTTTTTGAATTTTCCCCCACAATTTTTCATAATTATTTTTATATAGCTTTGTATTCGAGGGCGACAAAATTACCCCCAAATATTTAACCCTTTTAACAATCTCAAATCCAGTTAATCCTTCCAAGAAGGCCTTCTGTGAAACTGTCATGTTTCTAGCCAAAATTTTAGTTTTCTGTATGTTTACTTTAAATCCAGAAACCTTCCCATATTGTGTTATTATCTCTATCAGGTCCACAACAGAGTTCTCTGGCTGGGTCACTGTAACAACCAGATCATCTGCAAATGCTCTCAATCTATAGTCCTGATCTCCAACTTGTATCCCCTTAATTTTTTCCGAATTCCGAATCTTGTTCAATAATATCTCTAAAGTTAATACAAATAACAAGGGCGATAACGGACATCCTTGCCTTGTACCCTTCTCAATATTACATACTGCCGTCAGACTATTGTTAACTATGATTCGGGCAGTTTGCTTTTGATATAATGCCCTAATCGGCTGTAAGAAATTTTCCCCAAAATCCATTTTATCTAACATTCTCAACAGAAATTGCCAATTCAATTGATCAAAAGCCTTTTCAGCATCTAAAAAGATTAGCGCTGCAGAGATCTGGTTGTGCCTTTCCAAATACTCTAACACATCAACTATATGTCTAACATTATTTTTCATTTGCCTACCACTAATAAACCCCGTTTGATCCCCATGAATCACCTGTTGCAGAACCCTCATCAGTCTATTAGCCAAAACCTTAGCAAATATCTTATAATCTGTATTTAAAAGCGAAATCGGTCTGTAATTTTTAACTTGAGTAGCATCCTGATCTTCCTTCGGAATCAATGAGATAAAAGCTGTTCTCCAAGACGGTGGCACCTTTCCCCCCCTCTGGATTGTCTGGAACAGTTCCTTTAACGGTTTTATCATCTCAAATTGTAAATTTTTATAAAAAGCCGCAGACAAGCCATCTGTACCGGGCGCCTTATCAACCTTCAAATCCTTAATTGCTGTAAGGATTTCTTCTTCTGTAATCAGTTGGTTAATCCCCTCTCTTTGTGCTTGCGTAAGGACCGGAATATTAGCATTCTCCAAATATTTATCAATGTCTTTTACCTCAATTTCCTCTTTGGTATATAATTTCGAATAAAAATCCACAAAAGCATCCTTAATAAGATTCTGTTGAAACACGACCCTTCCTTTATATTCAATCTTGTCTATATTAGAGGCCCTTTGTTTCTTCCTCAGTCTATAGGCTAACCATCTGCCTGGTTTATTAGCGTTGCAAAAAGTATTATGCCTAGCAAACCGCAGATTGGTTGCCACTTGGTCTGCCATTAATTTATCAAATTGTCCTCTTAACAGCCTAATAGCCTCTTTAATCTTCACGTCCCCTGGATTCAAAATCAAAGCCCTTTCTTTTTCCTTTATTTCATTCTCCAGTTCTTTCCTTCTGGTTTCCACTACACGTCTACGTCTATTATTCATATATATCAACACACCTCTCATATAGGCCTTACTAGCATCCCAAACCATATCCATAGAGGTACCCTTATTCATATTAATCTCAAAAAAATCCTTCATCCGCTGTTTACATTCTTCCACATTTCTCTGGTCTCTAAACAAGTTCTCATTTACGCGCCACGAGCGCCTGTCTCTTTTCTCCTTATCAATCTCCAACCAAACTGGACTGTGGTCTGAAATAGTTCTTGCACATATCTTCACTTTTTTAGTTCTCAAAAAGAAATCATTAGTCATCAAAATAAAATCAATCCTTGAGAAAGATTGGTGTCTGTCAGAGTAAAAAGTATAATCCTTCTCCTGCAGGTGCCTCTCCCGCCAGATATCTCGCAATTCGAGATCATCCTTCAATTCAAAAAAAGTTTTAGGCAGTCTGGCGTGGCTTGGAATACGCTTAAAAGCTCCAGCTTTATCCAAGTGTACATCCAGAACACCATTCCAATCTCCCATAATAATAAAAGATTTATAATCCAACTGGGTAAGCTTTGTATGAAGTAAGCTAAAAAAATCAGCTTGTTGTTGGTTAGGTGCATATAGTCCAACTAGAAGCATCTTTTTACCTTCTAAGAGCAGCTCAATCATAACATATCTTCCATGCTTGTCTGCTTCAATTAAGTCTGCTGTTAAGGCATTTTTAACATAAACAACTACTCCATTTTTCTTATTCTCTGCAGAGGCAACAAAATGCGTACCCAGTCTCGAGTTCAGTAAATACTTTTGATCCAAAACTCTAATATGCGTTTCTTGCAAGCATATAACATCTATCTTAAATTGCTTTAAATATTGAAAAACTTTCTTCCTCTTCTGCGGTGAATTTAGTCCATTAACATTCCAAGTTAAAAATTTAGTTGCCATGCATATCATCCAGAAGCCCTTGGACCACAGCCTTGATAGGACTAACTTCTTTAGGCCGTGCCCCTCCCACAGCTTGACTGTATGTACGTTGCGAAGAAACTGAAGACTTTTGCTGATCTTGTTCTATTATTTTCTTTGCTCGTTTTAAAGCAGCACGCGTCACTCTTTGCTCTCTAGGATCATCCAAAGAAGTTGTAACTTGATCTCCTCCCACGCCACTTTCCTCTGTTTCCTCCTCTTGTTGTTCTTCTTCTCCAGATCCTTTTCCAGCTTCCAGGAGCGTTAATGGGGTTGCCTTTAGGACATTATTGTAGAAATCACGCGCTTGCTTCACAGTAATCAACCGGTACCTTTTACCTTCATGCATCACCATCAGCCCCTGAGGAATCTCCCATCTGAACCTTATATCTCTTTGCTTGAGCTCATGCACGAGGAATGTATAATCCTTCCTTCCCCTTAAAATCCTTGGAGGAACTCCCTAAATATATCTTGTACATTTCAAAGCAAGCAGTTTCTACTGGGAAAATGGTTGAAATTTAGTAATTTATAGAATCATAAAGATGGAATGAGCCATTTGGATCATTTAGTCTTATCTCTTTTCAATGAAGGGATTCAAACTGAAGCATCTCCCAAGAGAAAGCTGTTCATCTGTTTAATCATATCAGTGAAGTGGGTAGTTCACTGTCAAATGGTTCTTATTGTGACCACTTTTCAAGAGAATCTATCTTCTGTAACTTAAGACTATTGTTCTGCAACCGAGATGGTAAAAAATAGATCTTCTCCTGTGCCATACTCTTCAGATACTTGAAGGTAACTGCTATATTTTGCTGCTCTCATCCAACCACCATTTTCAGCATCTCCTGCTTGAGCAGGGGGTTGGGCTAGAACAGAGGTGTCAAACTCAATTTCATTGAGGGCCGCATCAGCATTGCGGTTGGCCTCAGGGGGCCAGGTGGGTGTGGCCTGGGTGAGCGTGGCCTACTGGGTGGGTGTGGCCAGGGTGGGTGTGGCCTACTGGGTGGGCATGGCCAGTTCTACATCGTTGGCATCAAGGGTGCCTATGGGAGCCTGGGCAGGAGTGGGACAGATCTGAGGGTCTCTGGCAGAAGGAGGGTCTCTGGGCCAGGGCCAAGGCAGTGGGGGCCATTCTCTCACTGTTTCCAGGATGGCTTCACGGGCCGTATGAAACCACTTCGCGGGCCGGATCCGGCCCCTGGGCCTTGTGTTTGACATGTCTGGGCTAGAAGACTTCCCTTCCTTATTCTGTATTCTAACAGAATGACTTCCTTCCTTCCTTGTATTTTTAAATTTCCAACCCTTGATTATTTGTTGCCATTTTCTCAACCCCTCTGAATTTTTCTGAATCCTCAGATTTTGAACATGACACAGGAAATGGAATCGAACCAATGCAAAATATAATGCAGCTATTCCTTTACATGATGTTGTCTGACTGGTCAGGCTATTTAAACAAATAGGTAAACAAACAAGAGAAAACCAGTTTTTGATCAAACTGAGCATAGGAGTAAGGGTGAGAAGAAGCACTAATGAATTTCCTCAGTTTACATAGTGTTGTACACTAAACTACGCTTACACACCAACACTAATCAAGGTTAACTCTCATCAAGTACAGCAAGCTGTGAGAATGTAAGTGCTCAGTGTGTAACTGATCTGCTTTATAAATAGCTTGTGTGACCCAACCCTAGGTATGCATGTTCATGTCCATGTTCATTTAATAACAGATAAGAAACTGAACTAAATAATATGCATGTTCAATTTGGGAATTTTCTGCATTACCAAACACCGGCCAAGGTTAACTGATGCATATGTGTAAAATTAATTTGTGTCAGTTCATGCATGAGTCCCTTTTTGAAAGCAAATTTGTTTTTTTTTCCCTGCTAATAACTTAATTCCAAGATATTTGCAAAACAAGGTAATACAGCACCGTTTTTCTCCAAAATTCCCTGGAATAATGTAGAACATGATGCACTCTGGGAAAAGAAATGTGCAGCCACCAATTTAGCAGTTGCTGAAATCAACTGAGCAACTGCGGTCACCTGCAATTAAGATAAAAGGCAAAAGCAGTGTATTATAGCAAGTAAAAATAATACAAATTATAATTCAGCATAACTTTAAATAGGAACACATGTGATTCTTTTTTTTAATGACCAGTGGAAATAATTAGGTTTCCAGTAACCAAAATAAAAATGGAGTACCTAAAAAAGAGCAGATTCCTGCATCTTCTTAATCTCTTTCTCCTTTTTCCTGTTATCCTCTTCTATGTCCTTTCTTTTGACTTAAATGCTTTGAAAGATGAGATGAGAGAAACCACATCCCAACAGGTAACCCAAAATGGGTTGCATGTGACTCTTTCTGTTGCTAAGCAACCATAAGGAACTCTCTTTGACCTGCACTTATCCAAAATTGGCAAAACATCCTGCCCATTTATGAACTGCAGTGATAGCAAATGAAACCCAAAATCCAAAGATCAGGCTTACATAGAAGATTGTTTCACATCTTTCTAGAATAAGGAGAGGGGGGAGAGAGAGGGAGGGAGGGAGGGAGAGGGAGAGAGAGAGAGGAGGGAGAGGGAGAGGGAAAGGGAAAGGGAGAGGGGGAGGGGGAGGGAGGGAGGGAGGGAGAGAGAGAGAGAGAGCATCTGGTCTAAGCAAAAAACTATTTTTTTCCAGTTGGTATCAGCAACAGCCACCAGAAATGTGTAGGAAAACTATAAGGAGGTCACGAAAGTAGTAATTATACCCTGAAGTCAGATCTCCCAACAACAATATGAAGAATATTAAGAGACAAGGACATTTATTTGAGAAAGATCTCCTCTAGCACAAATTTGCCAAGAAACAGTGCCCAGTGTTAAATTCAGAATGTTGCACCAAGATGCAAAGATTTCGTTTTAAATCACCACTACTTGAATATGACACTCACCAAATGACTCTGGAGCAGTTATTCTTTCAGTCCCTACCTGAAATGTAGGTTGTAGTAAGAAGAGCCTGGGAAATAAGGAAGGACATGTATGCCATTCAAGCACCTGGGAGGAAGAGCAAAAAATAAATGAGATAAACAGACATAGAATGTCCTTTCAGTAAAAATTAAACAATGAAATGTACAGCCTGCAGAACTGTTAGATATTTCTTCGGAGCTGGTTTGGGGACTGCTTTGTTTCAGGTGATGAAGTCTTCTTAGCCTCTTTTCCACTCAACTGTAGGGTCTGTTTGTTTACTCTGTGCTAGCCTAGTTCACATGGCAAAGCCATCAATACATGGCACAACCAGGGGTTTGTCTTCACCCAATTTGTCACTGAACCTGGTGCTGCTTTTTGGAGATGAGCGTGACTGGCCCAAAATTACATGGCTGGTTTCCTACCTAAAGGAGATTATGACCTTGATCTCTCCTCTCTTAGTCCAGTATAACCATTGAATTGGCTGTCTGGCTGATACTTTCAAAAATAAAAAATAAATAAACCCAAATACCAAATGGACTGTCCCAGATGCAAATACCAAATTCTGGATCTATATTTGTTCAAAGGCAGAGGACATTTATTAGAAATCCAGTGGGGCTTCCCTCCTCCCTTTCAAGAGGGACAAAATGCCTTTCTTCTGGCATGAATTCACACATTAGCTGAAATGGTTGGCCCCTGAAGGAGATCATCATCCCAGCTTCAGAGTTCATTCATGTATGAACTCAGTGCTAAAAGCTACTTACTTGACAGTTACAACTTCTATGGGTTTAGTAAGCTGAGAAGAAAGCTTCAAGGACTGGCCATCAGAGTGGCAATGGCGACACCTGCAGATTACATTTTGTATTGACAATTGAAAAACCGGAAAGAAGGATGAGTGCAGATCTGCAAGCCATCTGTCAAACCAAATGACTGATGCAACATAGCTCATCTAACATATGCATGAGGTACACTTCATACATAAGCATTGGTGGTGTAGTGACTAATTCTAGTCACTAATTCTAGTCACTAATTCTAGTCACAGTGTTGCAGGCTAACCCTGCCCCCTGCCAGGAGTTCGATCCTCACCAGTTTAAGGTTGATTCAGCCTTCCATCCTTCCAAGGTCAGTAAATTGAAGACCCAGAGTGTTGGGGGCAATATGCTGACTCCACTTAGAGAGTACTGTACAGCACTATGAAGAGGTATATAAGTCTGAATGCTATTGCTACTGCTATCTGTTTAGTCAGAAGAGTCTTTGGAAAAAGGAAGGAAAAAAAGGAATAGGATGGGACTCTGTATTAACACATAGTTAACACATATAATGATCACCCCTTGTGGTGCTGATAAAAGATGGGAATATAAGACCAATAAACATGTGGTAATGGCTATAGACTTCGATGGCATTCAGAAAAGAATTAAAACAAGAGAAGATGAGTAAAGTCAACCATGAACTAGCAGATGTGATAGACAATATGGAGGCAGTTGGGGGGGGAACCAGCTCCATGGAGGATAGAGGCCAACAAGAAGTGATTCCTCCTACTCCTGTGATTTTTATAGTCTTCTCCGGGCATGCTGAAAAGGAGGATTTCAAAGCAGATGAACTTCTGGGTTTCCTATGCAGTATTCTTCCGTTTCTGACAAGATGTTGTATGTCTAATCCAGTCTTCTTTTGGCTTGGCTTAGCTTGGCTTTGTGGCATGAAAATGAAAACAAACAAAAATTACCCAATTTAATGCTGTTAATAAAAAACTATAGAGCTTGCAAAGGAGCTGAGGTTTTTAATTACCTGGATTTGACACTGGATGTGTTACTGGCTGGGTTATTTCTGTTGTGGTGTGCTATTACTGTAGCGAAATATTGACTTTTCTGTGGGCTCAGTTCAAATAACATATTGAGAATTAAATAAACTGGCCAACCATACACTAGAAAGATTATAACAATTTTTTTCTTGTCTTTTCTCTTTTTTTCCCTCCAGCTTTCAGGAGCTGGAAATTTTATGTCTATCTATGTCAAGCATTGGGATTCTCCTAAAGGGAGGTAAATATGACCCACAAACATCCTTCAGATAGCTTCCAGCTGCATTTCCACATCCTTGTCTCCATTCCTATCTCTATCCAATTTCCCTTCTTTTCCTTTGGCTCAGTTTTCTCTTCCCAAAGTCCAGTTCTGCCACCTCTTCTTGAATTGCCTTCAGTGGAACTGGAAAACTCCAGGAAGAAGCCAACTGGAGATTATTTATTTATTTATTTATTATTTTAATTCCATTTATATCCCGCCCTTCTCCAAAGACTCAGGGCGGCTTACAAGCTTAGCAGTAGCCTTCATTCTATGTATATGCCTGCTTGTTAGGGCTTTCACACACACACACACCAAGCGGCATTATTACAAAGTCAGCTTATTGCCCCCAACAATCTGGGTCCTCATTTTACCTACCTCGGAAGGATGGAAGGCTGAGTCAACCTTGAGCCTGGTGGGATGCGAACCTGCACTAATTGCAGACAGCTGGTGTTACTTAAGGAGGCATTAGCCCACTGCTCCACCAAGGCTCTTTTAATAGCTTTTCTTTACAAACCTTCAAAATAACCTCCATTGTTCTCAATGCAAACTGACACTTTATTGATGTGCTGAGGACAAACTTTTGAAAAGTATCTATTGCTTCAATGGAAAAGGTAGACTTTCCCTCTGAAAAGTTCAAATTGTACCTCCAAAAAAAAAAAAAACCCTTTCCCTCCTGCACTGCAGTTAGACAAAATAGCTTCTATTGATGTTGTTGGGAGCTCTGAGTGTGCATTTAGTACTCATCAACTATGTAAGAAACTGCCTCTATGTTGGTGTGCCTATTCAAAGTTTTTTGCCCAGAGCCAGTTTGGTCTTTTAAGTCCCATTCCGCAACCTGTCTAAGCATTATTTATGAGAGAAAACTAGGTCCTGTCTCCTCTAACGGCAACTGTTTTACAGCATCATCAGTTTAGGCTTAGCCTCCAGGTCCTAAAAGCCCTTTTCTTAGTAGAAGGCATGACCTTGGGAATCTCATTTGTTAAGCAAACACCTCTTTATTTTAAGTTGCTCAAGTGCACAGTGTTTCATACCCTTTCTGTTCTTCTTTCATTAAGGTAAAGGTTCCCCCGCACATGCGTGCTAGTCGTTTCCAACTCTAGGGGCCGGTGCTCATCTCCGTTTCAAAGCCGAAGAGCCAGTGCTTGTCCGAGGACGTCTCCGTGGTCATGTGGCCGGCATGACTAGACGCCAAAGGTGCACGGAACGCTGTTACCTTCCCACCGAAGTGGTCCCTATTTTTCTACTTGCATTTTTACGTGCTTTCGAACTGCTAGGTTGTCAGAAGCTGGGACGAGTAACAGGCGCTCACTCTGTCAAATACAACCAGGAAGAAGCCCAGCGGTGTAGGAGCAAATCCTACTGAAAACAGGAAGAGGCCAAACACAAAACCTTTCCAGTCAGAAAAGGCATCCACAGCCATTCTTGCTTGTCTGCCTTAAAGCCAAAACAGAGATACCACAGTAGGTTAGCAGAATGAAACAAATACAGATCAGAACCTTCTATCCAATTTTCAACTTCAGACAAAAATTGGCATAAGGTTTTGCAGTATATTTTGTGGCATCCTATTTGACCACTTCACAGTGAAACAGGAGGAGGAGGAAGAGGAAGTTATCTATTGGCCTCTGGCTGGTTTTCTAGCAGATGGTGTCTTTAGGTTCCACCAATGGAGCATGAGATGACCTCATAGTCAACTGGAGAGTTTTTGCATCCATAACTCCCAGAATGATCAAAATATGAGGTGTGCATCCTGTTGGGGTTGACACTGAACTAGAAGGAACTCTTCATCCACTAGATGAACAACCATAAGCCAGGGATGTTTTAATTTAACAGAATAACCAGATGTGGATTGCTGTATAGAGTCAGGAGTTGAAATTAAGAGTCACTTTGCATTTCCATGAGATGTTTTACCAGTTTAGTTAAAAATCTAGTGGCTGTATGTACGTAAGACACATAGTATGATTATTAATAATCTTAATTTTTTGTGGCTTAAGATGTTCTGCAAATTTAGCCTGTTTAACAAGTTTATAATACTAAGTAGTCTCTGAACCAAGAAAAAAAGGCTTTAGTTCAGCAACCAGTTTGCATGTGTTATGTGAACATAACCCATGATTCCATAGCCTTATTCAAGGCAGGTTCCATTTACTTAAAATGTGTGTTTTAATAATAACACCAACATAAAACTTTGTACAGTTTTCCTATATTTAGAAAGATTATAGGAAGGGAAGCTTACCTGAAGCTGTAAGAGCAAAACTAGATATTCCAGGAAGAGAAATCATGTTGGTTAGTTGCACGGTCAGCCAAATGTTTAGACTGATGTTGGCATTTTTATGCAGCTCTCAAGTGCTTTGCAAGGACCTGGGATAAGTAGATATTATTTGATGGTGTTCCAAGTTAGTAAAGCTGCCTTTTGCAATTGACTAATGGTAATTTTGTCAATGCCAATGGTGCTCAAGTGGTACTTTAGATGTTTTGGGATTATATCCCCGGTACCTATTAGTATTGTTACTATTTTGCTTTATTTTGCCATAGACATTCCATTTCTGTTTGCAGATCTTGGTATTTTCTCCAGTTCTTTCTCTTCTCTTTTGCTGTCTCCAGATACTACAATGTCTACTATCCAGATTTTGTTGTCTTTCTTATTAACAATTGTTAAATCTAGGGTATGACAGATGCTTCATACTTATTATGTTTCATCACCATAATAAGAGCCATGGTGGCGCAGTGGTTAGAATGCAGTATTGCAGGCTAATTCTGCCGACTGCCAGAAGTTTGATTCTCACGGGCTCAAGGTTGACTCAGCCTTCCATCCTTCTAAGGTTGGTAAAATGAGGACCCAGATTGTTGGGGGCAATATGCTGATTCTATAAACTACTTAGAAAGGGCTGTAAAGCACTGTGAAGTGGTATGTAAGTCTAAGTGCTAGTGCTATCACACAGTCACCCAAATGTTTAGACTGGATTTGGCATTTTTATCCACCTATTGAGTCCTTCCCAAGGACCTGGGATAGGCAGATGCTATCATTATTATTTAAACTTGTATGTTGCCCTACAACTTTCATTCAATTAACATTTCTTTACAACTATCAATCAGTTTATATAAGAAAAAAGATTACTGTCCCAGCAGGCTTGATTTCAGAGCATCCTTAGCCTATTTGCAAGATGAAAGAGAGATTTAAGTTAGCCAAGATTAAGCCTAAATCCAACTTTTATGGAAGATTTTTCAAGCACTGAATTTCCCCAGTGACCCTAATTATAACTACAAGAATGGTTGTCCTACTCCCTCCAGTGAGAGTATGAAACATGATCAAGAAAAACCTCACTAAAAAATTAAATCAGCATATAAAGTATTAAGAGAACAGACAAAAATGTGATAAGCTATAAATATTCATTAAAGCAATGAAAGCATTGTATAAAAAGATTTGAGCATAATAAATGAAGTAATAATAATGTGATTGTCACAAAGGCAATAACGAAGGAACATAATAGCAAATAATATGTGGCAGAACTGATATGAAGGAACCAGCAATACAAATGATCAAACATTAAGGCATAAATTGGGTTGGGGTTAAGGTGTACTTTTATAAAAATAAAACTTGCAGAAAAAACACACACCTAAGAATAATGGAGCAATAAGTAAAAGAATTATTCTTATTGGTTTAAAATCACAAAGTTCCTACTGGTCTCTGTTACTTTCTTCTTTTTTCTTTGCTATAAAATTTTAAGGATGGTTTTTAGAACATTTGCCAACATATGAACCAAAAAGTAAGGGCTTACTACATAGGTGAACAACCATTTACAGGCAAAGTAGCACAATTTTTGCAGGAATAGAGGGCCTCTGCCACATGCAGGGGTCCCCAACCTGTGGGCCATGGCCCACTACTAAGCCATGGCCTGTTGATGTGTGTGCGTATGTGTATGCATGTACTCACACACACACCCCACTCATGCTAGAGCTGCTGCAAGCGTCCCTCAGTGTGAGCATCACTGTGGGCATCCCACCACCACGTGCAGGGCAACAAAAGAAGCTTGTGGGACTACCAGTTAAAAAAAAAGGTTAACCAGACCTTCCAACTTTGCGAGATTTTTTTTTTCATGAGAAGGAGAACGGAGAACGGAGCTGAAAAGGAGGTTAGTGAAAGAATGTGGTTGCCCTGGGGTGGGGGTTAGGATTTGGCATTGTAGATGTCCTGGGTTGTGGTGGGCGTTAGAGTTTGGCATTGTGGATTGTGGAATGTTTGTGCTCTGGTGGGGCTATTCAAAACACAAGGATTCCCTGCATTTTGAAGCACCCTGTGTGACTGCATGAAAAGGAGCGCTCCATTTCTCTCTAACCCCAACCCCATTCCAGGCATACAGAGCTTGCAGTCTCTGCCAGATCTCCATTGGGATAAAGTCTTTTAGCTCCTATAGAGCGCTTCCAAACACAGCTAGTCCCTGCGTTTGGAAGCACTGCATAGGTGCAGAAACATTTTTTATCCCAATGGAGATCTGGCAGAAGGCTCTGTTTCTCAAGTGCCCCATTTCAGGCATACAGAGCTTGCAGTCTCTGCCAGATCTGGTGGAGATCTGGCAGAGACTGCAAGCTCCATATGCCTGGAATGAGATGCTTGAGAAACAGAGTCTTCTGCCAGATCCCCGTTAGGATAAAAAAATGGGGCGCTTGAGAAACAGTCTTCTGCCAGATCTCCATTGGGATAAAAAAATGGGGTGCTTGAGAAACAGAGCCTTCTGCCAGATCTCCATTGGAGTGCCCCATGGAGTGCTTCCAAATGCAGGGACTGGCTGCATTTGGAAGCACTCTATAGGAGCTTAAAAACTTTATCCCAGTAGAGATCTGGCAGAGACAGCAAGCTCTTTGGCTAAGATTTCACAGGAAAAAGCCATTTCTCAAGCCCCTTCCTAGCCAAAACAAGCCAAGGCTTTTTCCTGCAAAAATTTAGCCAAAGAGCGAGGTTCACATGCCCACAGAAAGGGCTCTGAGTGCCCCTCTGGCACGCGTGCCATAGGTTCACCACCTCTGAGATAGTGTTTCAATATTCAAAATTTCAGGAAACTGTTGTCATCAATCATAATAAGTACCTGATTTACAGAGCAGCAGTCAGAACATTGTTAAGGTAAAATGGGGTCTATTTTCTGATTTTGAAATGCAAAGTGAAAGATTATTAGAAGAGAACTCAGAAAAATCTAAGAGGGATTAAAATATGCAGGTCTATGAAGCAAAAGCAGAAAAATGTGTCATGTGTATGCATACACACCGGCCGACACCTGGTGGATGCCTGGGAAAGGGCTGCCACCAAGGCACTCAACCGTGTTGTACCCTTGCGACCCCTGACCCGGCGCAGATCCCGGTGGGCTCCATGGTTTTCTGTGGAGCTCCGGGAGATGAAGCATTGGAGATGGGGTCTAGAGAGCTGTTGGAGATCCAGCCGGTCTGAATCTGACCGATTGCGGTTAAGAACCTTTACGAGGTCTTATCTCATGGCGATGAGGACAGCAAAGTCTAATTACTTCGCTGCCCTCATCGCGTCCGCAGATAATCACCCGGCCGCCCTGTTTAGGGTGACTCGCTCCCTCCTTAATGAGGGGGTGAGGGAGGAGCCCTTGCAGGGGCGGGCTGAGGAGTTTAGTTATCATCTGGCAGACAAAATCGCTCAGATTCGGGCCGGTTTGGATTCTGACTGGGCAGAGACTGGCGGGGAGGAATTGAGCAGTGTTGAGAACGTTATCTGGAGTGAATTCGATCCCATGACCCCTGATGAGGTGGACAGGATTATGAGGAGACTGAGCTCCACCACGTGTTTATTGGACCCGTGCCGTTCCTGGCTGGTATATGCAGTTCGGGAGGAGACATGAGGCTGGTTCCAGGCAGTAATAACTGCTTCTTTGAGGGAGGGTACCTTTCCTGCCGCCTTGAAAGAGGCGGTGGTGAGGCCTCTCCTCAAGAAGCCTGCCTTGGACCCAGCTATTTTGAATAACTATCATCCGGTCTCCAACCTTTGCTTTCTTGCGAAGGTTTTGAGAGCGTGGTGGCGCATCAGCTCCCTCTGTTCCTGGAGGAAACTGATTATCTGGACCCGTACCAGTCGGGCTTCAGGCCCGGGTACAGCACGGAGACGGCATTGGTCATGCTGGTGAATGATCTCTGGTGGGCTCGGGACAGGGGTTGTTCCTCTGTCCTAGTCCTATTAGACCTCTCAGCGGCTTTTGATACCATCGACCATGGTATCTTACTGCAGCATCTCAGGGGGTTGGGAGTGGGGGGGCACTGTTTTACAGTGGTTCTCCTCCTACCTCCTGGGCCGCTCACAGTCAGTTTTGATGGGAGGGCAGAGGCCCGCCCTGAGGCCTCTCGTTTGTGGAGTTCGTCAGGGGTCGGTCCTCTCTCCCCTCTTGTTCAACATCTATATGAAGCCGCTGGGTGAGCTCATTCGTGGTTTTGGGGTGGGCTATCATCAGTATGCTGATGATACCCAGCTTTTTCTTTCCACCCCGAACCAACACAGTGATGCCCTTGACGTGATGTCCTGTTGCCTGGAGGCGGTCCGGGTTTGGATGGGGAGAAACAGGCTTCGTCTCAATCCTGCCAAGACTGAGTGGCTGTGCATACCGGCATCTCGAACTAACCAAGTTTTTCCATCGTTAACTATGGGGGTGAGGTGTTACCCCCCATTGATAGGGCTCGCAACTTGGGCATCCTCCTGGATTCACGGCTCATTTTGGAAGATCATATAGGAGCCATGACCAGGGAGGCTTTTGCCCAGGTTCGCCTGGTGCTCCAGTTGCGGCCCTATTTGGACCGAGATGCCCTACGCACAGTCACCCATGCGCTCGTGACCTCCCGGCTAGACTACTGCAATGCTCTTTACATGGGGCTGCCCTTGAGGACCACACGGAGGCTTCAGCTGGTGCAGAATGCAGCCGCACGAGTTGTGATGGGAGTCTCCCGATACTCCCATGTAACACCTCTTCTCCGCGAGCTGCATTGCCTTCCAGTTGCCCTCCGGGTGAGATTCAAGGTGCTGGTGATGACCTATAAAGCCCTAAATGGCATGGGCCTGGATTATCTGAGGGAGCACCTGCTGCCAGCATCAATTTCCCATCGTCTTGTGCGCTCCCACAGGGAGGGCCTCCTCAGGGTACCGCCAGTCAAGGATTGTCAGCTGGCGATCCCCAGGGGGAGGGTGTTCTCTGTGGGCGCGCCTGCCCTATGGAACCAATTGCCAACGGAACTCCGGATTGCCCCTGACCTTCGTTCATTTCGCCAGGACCTAAAAACCTGGCTCTTTGAGCTATCAGGTCTGGACTGAGGGGTTTTAATGATTTTAAATTTATTATTACATTTATATAAATTGAGATTTTAATTCTTGGGGCCATATTTAATTTAATTTTATTTTAACTTAATTTTATACTGTATTGTTTTTAAATTTTGCCCTGTAAACCACCCTGAGTCCTTCGGGAATAGGGCGGTATACAAATTGAATTATTATTATTATTATTATTATTATTATTATTATTATTATTATTATTATTATTATTATTATTATTATTATTATTATGTGCAAAAGCATAACACTGAAGAATGAAGACCCTCTCTAGTACAAGTAGTCCTTGACTTACAACAGTTCATTTAGTGACTGTTCAAAGTTACAACGGCACTGGAAAAAAGTGACTTACAACTGTTTTTCACACTTATGCCCATTGTGGCATCCCCATGGTCACATGATAAAAATTCATATGCTTGGTAACTGGCATGTATTTATGACTGTTGAAGTGTCCCAGGGTTATGTGATTTCCCCTTTTGCCACCTTCTGACGAGCAAAGTCAGTGGACAAGCCAGATTCACTTAACAAACTGTTATTAATTTAAAAGGTGCAGTGATTCACTTAACAACTGTGGCAAGAAATGTGGTGAAATGGGGCAAAACTTACTTAACAAATGTTTCACTTAGCCACAGAAATTTTGGGCGTAAATACGGTCTTAAGTCAAGGACTACCTGTACTTGTAAACCAAAAATAAGCCAAAAGGTTAAGAGGGGAGATTGCAAAAGGTGATTGCACTTTCCAAAATATAAGGCAGATATCCTGTAAGAATTTGGAAGAAAAAATGTTTCAGGAGATAAAGAGAGACTCCAAATTCATTTTAAATGGAAAACAATAAGAAATGGTCTTCTGGACTTAAAAAGTATTACATTTAGCAGCTAGCTAAATGCCTTTTGAAAAAATCTAAGCGAGATTTACACTATGATCTTTCATTTTCTAAAGTGCCGCTGTGTCAGTATTTCTCTAAACAACATTGCTGCTTGTTGCTGCGTATAACATGGCATCAGCTGTGTTTGTAACCTAATCTTGGACCATGCAGCGAGAGGCACATGGTTGTAATTGCAAGAGACATAGGTGAAAATTTGGTTATGCATTTTTGACGGGGGGGGAAGGGGGTCATGTAGATTACCCCCAAAAAAATTCCAACCCCAACTGCAGGAGGAGTAATTGCAAGAGTCACAGCACTAAATTGTTCCTGCCTCCAAAGTTTAATAAGTTCACTTTTTTATTTCTTCTTCCCAGTGGATATTACTGAGTTTGCAGTCTATGAATTCCTGCTGCTGTCTCAGGTGGCATTAAAATATAACTCAGTAATTGCATGCATACTGTTTCTTTCTCTTAAAAAAGCAAATTTTCTTACAGTGAAGAAATAGCTCTCTTTTAATTGATTACTGCAACAAGCTGTTTATGCCTGGTTTTTGAGCTCGATCTGAAATTAGATATTCAAAGTTTATCCAGACATCAAAAACTTATAAATATTTTCACCTTGACTTTCTCCTTGATACAATGAAAAAGCACATGTTATTGTCTCTAAAATATCTTCTCTGAAATAATGAAAATAAGATAAAAACAATCCTCCAATGTAACAATATTATCCATGAAACAGATAATAAAACAAAAGCTAATTGATAACTATAATTTAAAAAAAAATATTTACTCTTCTAAAGGGTCAATATAAGAGATATTTTTATGATCAAATGAGCCATCATCCCTCAAAGAAAAATCAACTCTGACTTCAACATAAAGTATAATAAACAATGTTTTTAAAAAATAAGTAGGCAAAGAGGAAGATATTGAATGCTTTCAAAAGATTTTCTGAAATTTCATGTTCTCTCCTTGTCCATACATTGCTATAAAGGTAAAGGTAAAGGTAAAGGTTCCCCCGCACATGCGTGCTAGTCGTTTCCGACTCTAGGGGCCGGTGCTCATCTCCGTTTCAAAGCCGAAGAGCCAGCGCTTGTCCGAGGACGTCTCCGTGGTCATGTGGCCGGCATGACTGGACGCCAAAGGCGCACGGAACGCTGTTACCTTCCCACCGTAGAGGTCCCTATTTTTCTATTTGCATTTTTATGTGCTTTCGAACTGCTAGGTGGGCAGAAGCTGGGACGAGTAACAGGCGCTCACTCTGTTCCGCGGCACTCGGGATTCGACCCGCCAAACTGCCGACCTTCTGATCGACAAGCTCAGCGTCCTAACCCACTGAGCCACCGCGTCCCTATGTATACATTGCTATATATTATACCAATTTAATATTATTCTATAATTTGACACAGTTGCCCCAGAGAGAAGATTTTGGGTCTGTAAATATACACGTATCTTTTATAAGTATGAAGATTACTCAGGGGCTGTCTTGTCATTATAAGCATTATTTTTCCATACAATGGTCCAGCATGTCTGAGTTGCAGGCACATGGCAAACACCCAAGGGATTCATAAAGAGCAAAAGGTCATGTGCCTCTTCAAAATTCAGAAACAAATGTTTAGAAGAAAGGAAGTAGGAGCAGCTCTATGGCATACAATCAAGGAAGGCCTATGTCAGGGGTCCCCAGTTTGCACTTTTCTCTCCCCTCTTTCTGGTCTCTTTCCAGTTTTGGGTTAGACTGGCAATGTGGCCCCCAGCAACTGAAGATCTCCCTCAGGGTTCTAGTCTCTGACACCAATGGGGGTGGACCAATGCAAAAGCTGTCTATATCTGCCCCGGAACAGTTGTTGTTGTTTTAACCATTCCGTCGTGTTCAACTCTTGGCGACTTTAAAGGTGAATGCTCTCCCTGCTACCCTGTCAAGCACAGCTTCTTTCAGTGGTTGGATGTTAATGTTTGCATTAGTTTTGATGCATTCTTTGCTTGCCCCTTCTTGTTCCACTAACCATTCCTAGCTTCATTGACTTCTCCAACAAATTTGCAAGCATGACATGGCCAAAGTAAATCCAGTGTAATTTTGTGATTTGGGTTTCTAGTGATGCGTCTGGTTTTATACAATTCAGCACCTCTCCGTTGGTTGCTCTGGCTGTCCATAGTATTGCCATAAAGTTTTGGGGGGTGAGATTTTTACAGGGTAGTTCACCAATGCTTTTCCTAATTATCCATTCTTGGGACCGGCATATGGTTGACGAATCAACAGAACTGGCTAGCAAATAAGTCAGTTTATCAGCCCTTGTGACAGTACACTTAGATTTCAAAGTTGGATTGAGCTTCGTCTCCCCTTTTCTATTCTCTCCTTTTGTCGATTCATACCAGCACAACAGCAGTCATACCAGGCCACTAAAAATTCTATGCCACGTATCACGACACCAAATTTGAGTTTTCAGAGGAAGGGACAAATAACAGCTGAACATTTTAAAGTGGAAAACACAGTTGAATGAATGTGCACCTTGAGTGCTGGTGGTAAGCCTGCTGAAATAAAACAGTCATCTTGTTTTGTCTTCTTTGCCCTTCATTTCTTTTCTTCCTCTATAATATGTTTGACAGAATAAGCAGAAATGGTGTCTCCCCTCATCTTTTTTTTTCTCTACAAAGAATGACCTGCCAAGGCCAGGCACATCTTAGCAAAGACTAGAATTTCCTTGGCTTGATAGATGGCTTCTCTATTTTGCTGTTGGATAGCAAGGTCTGTTTTGCAGGGCAGATTATTACCAAGGTCAGTCTGCAGTCAGCAAGAGGCAATGCCAGAAAGTATAAATGCATGCAGTGTGACCAAGAACATCAGAAATTGGCTGTGTTTTAAGACTGAAATAATACAAAAGCCATTTGTTGAGACTTTGTTTCATAATCCAGATTTTGAAAGACATCAAAGTATATCTAATATTAACCACTCAAGAAAATCAATTTTTTACATCATTGAACAGCCAATCAATAATTATACAAAGTATAGTTTGAAAAGCAGAATCAAAATCAATACTTGATAAGTGATATTTTGAATGTCAAAATAGTAGAAACCAAGTGATTTAATAAGTGACTTTTTAAAATAGTTTTGAACCAAGGCAATCAATGCCATACTCCTTCTCTGGAGCTTGTGTGAGTGTGAGAATATATTTGTTTTCAGCTGATATGGTGCCAGGCATTGGCCCAGAAATATTGTTCTGAACTACCTTAATGGCCTCTTCATGCCTTCCCTTTGCATTCATGGCTTAGTGCCTTGGTCCTTTGTACAATATCATGCCTGGTTGCACTTTATAAGCCTTACCTTATAATTTATAAACAAACGCATCTTTCTGTGCCACATTCTCCAGTACTACTGGCTATGCAATTTTTGTAGTTGCAATTCTTTGTGGCCTTTGCTTTATCTTTTGCACAGTCCACAGGTAGTCCTCAACTTATGACCATAATTGGGTATAGAAATATGGTTGTAAGTTGCCACAGTCATATGTCCAGGCACCCATGAGACAGGAAGTAATTTTCTGGCCTTTTTCAAGGCAGTCAGTAAGGGAATGCTGCAATCGTTAAGCGAACATGGTGGTTATTAAGTCAACTCATTTATGTGAGTGTTGTGTGTGGTTGGTTTTTTTTGCCAGAAACTGGCAAAAAAACATTGCAAATCATGGTCACATGACCACACAACAACACAACCGATCATAAAGCTGACCCACCTGATATGCAGCCACATGACTGTGTGGGATGGTGCTACCATTTACAGCGGCTGGGAAGGGGTGCTTTTTGGGTTGTAAAAGTACCCATTCTGTAGCCATCATAACTTCAAATTGTCATAAACCAACTGGTCATAAGTCAAGGACTATCTGTAATTCAAATAATTTCTCTGGAGGGTACATTTCATAAAAAGTTTCCCATTCCCATGGATGTCTTTGAATCTAACATCACCTTTTTTTCTGTGAAACATTTTATTAAGGATAGACTTGACTCCAGATCTGGGATATACAGTATAAAGAGTCTTTCATTGATAAGCTGAGCACCTGTCCTTTGCCTAATGCACTGAATCTTACTATTCTTTCCCAGCTGACATGGTCCATTTGCCAAGTAAAAGCTGAGTATATATTGATTTAAATCAATGTAAACCCCATCTCCAATTTTGCAGCACTTATTGTATGTTCTGCTAAAAATCAATGACACTTGAGTACAAAGACGGAGCTTTACAGAAATCTCTGGAGGTATAGGCAACCAGCAAGTTCTACAGTGATTCAGAAAGGAATCACTCTCTATCTGATGAGAATCACCGCTATATAACTAGCGGTGACAAATGATTTAACTAGGTGAAATAGACGACAAATGATTTAACTTAGTATCATGCAGCTTCATCAGATGATCTCTACACAGACTCATCTTTAAGTTAAAGAAAGGTAGGGGGGAAAACTGTAAGGATCACAGAAATTTAACAATTAGGAAGTAATTACTTTGGGAGGTAGTGGGCTTCCCTTCACCATGTTGTGTGGGCAGAGCCTGGACAGGCATGCTGTTAGAGATGCTTTGAATTCCTGCATTGATCAGGCATCTTGAACTCAGTGGTCTAAATCACTTTCTGGCTTCATGGACCAACAGCAGCAGTAGCGGAAGTGGCAGGGAAGGGGAATAGTTTTGAATGTGCAAACTAGATCTCATGCATATGCCAATGAAGCTTTGCACACTCACTCACCGCTTGTGTGTCGCAGTTCCCAACAAGATGTGGACCAGTACAGGTCTGCAGACCCAAGTTGGGGTCTCCTGGTCTAAATGTCTTCTTTCAATGCTTATGGTGTCATGGCATTGTGTGTTTTGCACTGCTATGTAATAAGATCCTTTTGTGCATTGCACCAACTCTTTATCCATGGCTAAAAACAATCATTGGTCTTTTCAGCTGTGGCATCTAAACTATAGGATCCTCTGCCATGGGCGACTTAATTTTTTAATGTTTTCTTAATCCATTGTTATTGATTCATATGTGAATCAATGGGAGATTTAATTTTTAATGTTTTCTTGATTCGTTGCTATTGATTCATATGTGAGTTGTAAATATTTTTTTAAAAAAAATTTGTTCACTGATTTTAATTTTTATACAACCCAACTTACTGAAATTGATAAGACAAGATAGAAGATAGATAAAACCTCTTTTCTGCTGGTCAACTCGACATTTTTTTAAATATGCAACAAACCTATTTTGTTTTCAAATCTTTCCCTCCAACCCCCATTTAGAAAAAAAAGGTGATCACATGTCTATTGACAAGCTTGATTTTGATTGAAAAAAATAAACATGGTATAGGGTTTCCTGCCTGAGCAGGGGGTTGGGCTAGATGACTTCCAAGGTCCCTTCCAACTTTATTATTATTATTATTATTATTATTAATAATATTATTATTATAAAACTTTTATTCATAAAACATGAAACTCACTCAACTGAACACTCAAATTGACTGGCACTAATGGTTGACACGGGTTGCTGCCAGCATCCTAGGTATCAACCAGGTATCTCCTTAAAATGTAAGATATTCTGAGTAGCACAGTTTTTTGTAGCTTTGCTACAAAACCGTCATCCTTTGCTAGTGCTTTCATAATACTTTCGTTTCCCAGTTCCATTCCTTCTATTTTTCCCATTTTTCCTCATTGCATGGATAATATAGCACATTTTACAAGTCCAAAGTCCATTCTGATGTCACTGCTAAACAGTTGAACTGCGTTGAGTATTGATTCAAGTTCAGTGTGGCTTTTCGCATACAGTTTTAAGACATCCATGTCTAGTAGATGGTTTATCTTGCCATGCTGGCTTGAGATGTGGTATCCCAGTTTTGTGTTTCATAATATTATTGTCAATGGAATTAATGCAATGTTGAACAGTAGCGGTGAAAGTGAGTCCCCTTGGAAGATTCCTCTTCTGATGTTGATTTCACCAATGTTCTCCCCATTTGCTGTTAGAACTGGTTTCCATTTTTGCATATTTGTTTTCAAAAATGTACAGATGTTTTTTTGCTGATTCCAAAGTTTTCCAAACATGCATTAATCCAACTGTGGGGTAATGAGTCAAATGCTATCTTGTAATCAATCCACGCCATATTTAAATTTGTTTTTTGTCATTTTGCATTTTTAAGTACCATTTTGTCAATGAGCAACTGATCTTTTGTTCCTCTTGATTTTTTATAATTTCCTTTTTGTTTTGTGGGATACAAATTATTTTCCATCAGATGATTGAATACTGAATTTGCCAGTATTCTTGTAAAAAGTTTGAACGTTGTTGGCAGACAGGTAATTGGGTGGTAGTTGCTTGGTTCTGTGCTCTTTTCAGGGTCTTTCATTATCAAGTATGTTCAACCAGCTGTTAACCATTTTTCACTTATGGCATTTTATAATAATAATAATAATAATAATAATAATAATAATAATAATAATAATAATAATAATAATAATAATAATAATAATAAAGTTGGAAGGGACCTTGGAGGTCATCTAGTCCCACCCCCTGCTAAGGCAGGAAACCCTATACCATTTCAGACAAATGGCTGTCCAGTCTCTTCTTAAAAACTTCCAGTGTTGGAGCATTCACCACTTCTGGAGGCAGGTTGTTCCACTGGTTAATTGTTCTAACTGTCAGGAAGTTTCTCCTTAGTTCTAGGTTGCTTCTCTCCTTGACTAGTTTCCATCCGTTGCTTCTTGTCCTGCTTTCAGGTGCTTTGGAGAATAGCTTGACTCCCTCTTCTTTGTGGTAGCCCCTGAGATATTGGAACACTGCTATCATGTCACCCCTCACCCTTCTCTTCATTAAACTAGACATACCCAATTCCAGCAACCGTTCCCTATATGTTTTAGCCTCCAGTCCCCCAATCATCTTTGTTGCTCTTCTCTGTACCCTTTCTAGAGTCTCGACATCTTTTTTACATCGTGGTGACCAAAACTGGATGCAGTATTCCAGGTGTGGCCTTACCAAGGCATTGTAAAGTGGTATTAGTACTTCACGTGATTTTGATTCTATTCCTCTGTTAATGCAGCCTAGCACTGTGTTGGCTTTTTTGGCAGCTGCAGCACATTGCTGGCTCATATTTAAGTGATTTTCCACTAGAACTCCGAGATCCCTCTCACAGTTACTACTATCGAGAAAGGTACCACCTATACTATACCTGTGCATTTGATTTTTCCTGCCTAAATGCAGAACCTTACTTTTTTCACAATTGAATTTCATTTTGTTAGATAGTGCCCAGTGTTCGAGTCTGTCCAGATCCTCCTGTATCTTAAGCCTATCTTCTGGAGTGTTGGCTATTCCTGCCAGCTTGGTGTCATCTGCAAATTTGATGAGTTCCCCATCTATCCCCTCATCCAAATCGTTGATGAAGATGTTGAAGAGCACTGGGCCCAGAACAGAGCCCTGGGGCACCCCACTACACACTTCCTTCCATGTAGATGCAGTTCCATTGACGACCACACGCTGAGTACGGCCTGTCAGCCAGCTACGAATCCATCTGGTGGTGATGCTAACTAACCCACATTTTTCTATCTTATCAACCATTTCATCAAACTGAGTGGCCATGCGGCGATGGAGGCTGATAAGGTGTTTCAACCAGTATCCATGCAGCTCGTCCAGGCCAGGTGCACTCCAGTTCTTGACCTTCTTTACTTGTTTTGCAATCATATCAGTGGTTATTACAATATTCTCCATTTTGTTTTGTGTTGCTTGTTTTTGGATATCTCTGATCCAGGAGGCAGTTTTATTATGTTCCACTGGGTTTTCCCACAGTTCTTTCCAAAGGTTTAAGGTTTTTTCTTTACATGGTAGAACAGTAGTTTGAACTTTATTTTTGTTAAGTGACCGATAGAAGAGGTGCTGCTTTTTTCTGAGCTGGATGTTTTTACGATATTGTTTTATTCGTCCTTCATATCTTTCAATTTTCTTTGCTGTTGCTGTTACAAGCTGTTTTAGGTTTTCTATGACTTCTGTGATTGTTTTTTCCTCCAGGTTATATATTTTGTATAAACTATTTTTCAGCTTTTTGTTCTTTAGTTTTCCTTCTTTCAAGTATTTCAATTTGCTGACATCTCCTCATAGGTTTTTTTTGTTGTTGTTGTTTTATTTTCACGTCAAATTTTCCACTTTGGTTTCTTTTTTGGCATTTTATAACCCAATTCTGCAATTATAACAGTGGCTGTACTGTACATTAGTTGGTTTGTTTCATACAGTGTGCTGGATGGGATGGAAGTTAAAATGTTCACAGCATTTAGTAAATCTTTCACTTGTTTGCTATGTACTTCACGGATGGCAGGCAGTCTTTTTCTTTCTGTGTTGTTGTTGTTGTTGTTATTTTGTGATATATTAAGTCAGTCACATCTGTCTAGTTAATCATTTGGTACTCTCCTTGTGCTAGATGATATAAGGACCTTTAAGTCCTTAGCCAGCTACTGCTCATTCACATGAGCATATATTGTCTGAGAACTCTGAAAGCAATACAAAAGCTAAACTGAATCTTCTAGAGACCTGAAAGAAAGATGAGGCAATTCCTTGGTGTGAATATTATTTAGACAAGTTATTACCTCCTGATATTCTCCTATTGTGTGGAAGGGACTACCGAATTATATAATGAGGTTTGGTTGGATTTTCATTAACTAAACCTGCCATTCTAGTTTTCAAGTCATGCTTTATAATTTAACGTTATGTATTAATCTGATCATTATACTGTACCTTGGTGAACAAACCTTGGTTAAACAGTTTGGTGACATGTTTAAGTTTAAGTTTTAAGTTTATTATATTTGTATACCGCCCTTCTCCCGAAGGACTCATGGCGGTGAACAGGGCACATATAAAATACAAAGTACAAAAGTTAAAAGAGAATTAAATAGGAGCCCGAGCTAAAACAATAAATAATAGTATAAAAAAAACCCGCAATAAAAACCCCAACACATCCCCCATCAGGCCAGGCCGGCTTGTTCAAATAAATAGGTCTTCAGATCGCATCGGAAGGAGCAAAGGTCAGGCGCCGTCCGGAGCTCAACCGGCAACTGATTCCATAAGTCCGGGGCGCCCACAGAGAAGGCCCTCCCCCTGGGGGCCACCAGCCGACATTCTCTGACCGGTGGCACCCTGAGGAGGCCCTCTCTGTGGGAACGCACAGGGCGGAGGGAAGTTGATGCCGGCAGCAGGTGATCCCCGTGGTACTCCGGACCCATGCCATGTAGGGCCTTGAAAACCATTACCAAAACCATGAATCTGGAGAGATTGAACAGCTCACAGACACATATAAGCACAAGTAGTCTTGGCATCTCTACAAGTATATGAAATTATTCTAGCTCTCCTTTGAGAGAAATCATTTGGATCTTAACTTGAAAACAGATTTCCTATACATCAATATAGGATATGACATTTAATTTGAGAAGTTTCTAATTAAGCATCTGCAAGAAGCTGCAACAATTCTTAACCATTTCTGCAGACTAAGATTTATTTGAATCCAAATAAGATGGAGATAATTTTAGACAGTAGGACAGATTTGAAGAAAGACCTGTAAATTCACTGGAAAAATCCTCATCTTTAAAGTTAATATGCACTGTGAAAAGTACAGGTAGTCCTCGACTTACAACAGTTCATTGTAAGTCAAAGTGACTTATGACCATTTTTCACAGTTATAACCTATGCAGCATTCTCAGGATCATGTGATCAAAATTCAGATGCTTGGCAACTGAACTCATATTTATGCCATTGCTATGTCACAAGGTCATATGATTACCTTTTGCAACCTTCTGACAAGCAAAGTCAATGGGGAAGCCAGATTCACTTAACAACTGGGTTACTAACTAATCAGTTGATTCACTTAACAACTGTGGCAAGAAAGGTTGTAAAATGGGGCAAAGCTCACTTAACAAATGTCTCACTTAACAACAGAAATGTTGGGCTCAGTTGCAATCGTAAGTCGAGGACCTCCTGTATTCTAAAACCCTTCACATTAGGTTCAATGGGAGAAAGTGGAAGTAGATACAATACATGATAGTTCTCTGGGTAGGGAGTAAAGCCTATTTCCACTCTAGGTATCAGACATGGACACTATGTTTAGTTGGGCTATGAGGGGTTGAAGGATAAAACAAACTTTGAAAAAGTAACTTTACTGTGAGCAGTAGCACAAGGTTGAAACAAAAGGCAAGAGATTTCCCACCATTCCTATTTTTCCACTTTTTCTCTTTGAACCTGGTAGTCTTTTGCCTATCATAACAAACAAAGGATTACTCATCTGTATATCCAATAATAGCAATAGTTTGAAGCCATGGTTAGAATGCAGTATTACAGCCTAACTCTGCCCACTGCCAGCAGTTTAATTCTCACCGGCTCAAGGTTGACTCAGCCTTCCATCCTTCTGAGGTCAGTAAAATGAGGACCCAGATTGTTGGGGTCAATATGCTGACTCTGTAAACTGCTTAGAGAGGGCTGTAAAGCACCATGAAGTGGCATATAAATCTAAGTGGTATTGCTATTGAAGACTGGCTGAAGTCTGTCCAGAATGAGCTAATTCAAGTAGAATTCAAACAGGCTAATCTGTAGGGCACTGGACCATGCTGAAATCAAGCAGTTATAATTGCACACCAACAACAATTATTAATAACTGGTAATAATCCAGCTGTTTTTATGGAACTCTTATCAAGCTGCTAGGGATATGAGAAATCCAAGTTCTACCTCATACATTTGTTACTAGCACCATCTGCTTGTGCATCCAATTTCACAGATGAAATGGCTTATAATAAATATACACACAGCAGGCCCGGCAACACACTGCATTTGATTGACAGAACCCCATAAAATATGGCTGCTGTCCTTTGGCTGAAAATCAGTGTTCAAAGAATGTTGCTGAAGCCACAGTGAAGAAAGTAGCATAGAAAGGACAAAGACTGACATAATTATTTGGTGGATTTTTGTTTTTCTTTGCACTTTTGAAGTGATTGATCAGAAAGTCTTTCCAAACTCATACTGGGATTGTCTTTGTCTCTGTAAAAAGTGAGTCTTGGATAATTTATTCTAAATTCTAAAGCAGGCCAAATCAAATTTTACAAAAAAAAACCACTTTAAAAGCCCTGATGTGTTTAAACTAATTGTGTTTATCAACACTCAAAAACTTTGCTCTCAAACCACCAAATTCTCACATCATCTGCATATAATATATACCAGTTAAATGCAATTTCCAACAGCCCCTTCACTTGCTGCCATCATGTGGAACTCATCACCAAAGTCAGTTTTAAAAAAGTAACTTGTTTTTTTTAAAGGACTATTTTCCCTTTGGACAATTTGAATTTCAGACCAAGGGTGATATATTTTGCCATGTCCTGTTCACTTTTGACATGGTCTCACTTGCCTCTTGATGTAGGCCATGCCTGGCTTTCCGAGTGTACCTTTCTAAAGCCAATTGAATCCATGATGATACCAAAATTCCCACTTCTAAATTCATCACTTTTCTCTGCAGATAGATTTTTTAAAAAAAAAAATAACTCAATCCATTTATATACATGTGTTGCTAACTGGAATACTGCTTTGGATAAGAACATTTAGCTTTCAAATCTCTGAATCTGTCTTATCTCTCCTAAGGGAATCCTTACATGGAGAAAGGAAAGAAGCAGAAGAATGAATCCAAGCATCCAATGAATGAGAAAACTAGTAGAAGTACTACTGTTAATTGATCTCACTGTTAGGAAATTTCTTATGATTTCTAGGTTGCTTCTCTCCTTGATTAGTTTCCATTTATTTTTGTGTGGTTATATTTACAACTAGAGAACCTGCTGTCAAGTTTCCAACATATGGGCTTTTCAAGTGATTCTGAGGCATTGTTTACCTTAAAAGTCCTTTATTAGCCTAATACACCAGCAAATGCTTGCTCGAAGGAAGCTGGAATCTGAAATCTCCGCCCCTTGCACAATATATTAAAACACAATTCTCCACCTTTCTAATTTTGTTATTAATTATATTCTCCAATTAATTTAAAGAATCAGTTTCCCTTCTGGTAGGAAACCGCCAAGGTCTTATCTTCTTTAGTTAGAGATGGCCTTGAAAGTACAATCCTCCTCTTTCCCCCTCCCAACCTTTAACTAAATCTCTTAAAGCAATACACAAGTTTAACATATGAAGTAGCTACTTCTTCATCTCTTGTCAAGCAATAACATTTGATGTTAGCAGTGTTGACACCTGCAATCTGTTGGGTCATCATTTCAAAGTATTTTCCTACCAGATTCCTCAATGCCTTCAACAATGGCAGAGCTTCAAATTCAGGGAGAACTTTAGAGATGTATCCTGCCTTGAAAGATAAATTATAGCACAGTCAAATATCAGGGGTTGACCAAGTTGACCAGACAATTTTTTTAGGACATTTTGTGCTGTATCATGAAATGTTTTATAAAATTTGCCAAATTGCAATTCTATAAGGAGTTATGATTCCCAGATTTTGGATGCATTCTGTAAATTAGCCCATTTGAGATACTTTGGTACAAAAAATTGTTTCCCTATATTGCATTGCTTCACCTAGTTAAATGTTACAGAAACAAAAGTTTTAGTAGTACATAGATTGTTTTAAATTTCAGGCTTCCCTTGTAAAAGAACTCTACTATCCTTACTGTTGTCACAGATTAGCAACTAGAATTTGCATTTTAAAATTCATGCTTACAACAAAAAGAAAATTACAGTCTTCTCTGTGCATCAATTTTAGAATTTGAAGAAACACAAGGCTAGCTCCATTGTCTCCTCCAAATCCCCAGTAAAATTTGAATTTTCATGTTTGGCCTACATCATCTTCAGCTCACTTTTCTATGGAGTCTCAATGTATATAGTAAGTTCAATTCAATGCTTCGTATAACTAGCCATGATAAAAAGTCATTACCGAGGTCAAAGGTCCTTCTACAGCTGCAGACTTGGTTAATTAAAACTTAACCAACTCAGTGACGTCAAAGGTCTTAGAAGATGGAGTAATTAATCAGCAAAATATCCATTACCTTGAAGTTGAATTATATGGGTGACATTCTGCACTCCAAAAGTGATTGGGAAAGGTATAATAGAGAAACTTGCTAAAATTGCTTGGATAAAATAAAGATCAGATCCTTAATACATTATATCCTAAGGAAGCAGAGTAACGGGACATAAAGAAGCCACATTTGAAATTGGCAGGGCATAAAATTATAGCTCATGATTTCAGTTGAAAAGAACAAAATCCATCCAGGAAAAACCCTACTAAATCAGACCAAGTTCCATTGGTCTGCTGACCATTCCCAGCAGTTGATGACTAGATTGTATTCCACTTAATCCCATGAAGATAGCAATCCTCTCCCTGTTATTCTGTGCTACATGGCTGCTAATCTGTAGCTTATGATCTCTGACCAAGAACTCTTATCTCTTAGCAACGTTTGATGATAGAAAATTCTTTTTAACTGTTCTGGATCTTCGGATACTAGTTCCCCTTCTCCCATTTTTTTAAACTTCAGAGAATGCTGTGGATATAATTACTTGGACTTCAGTAAGGCATTTGATAAAGTAGATCACAACCTACTACTTGATAAGATAGAAAAATGTGGGTTAGATAGCATTACCACCAGATGGATTCATAGCTGGATGACAGGCCGTACTCAGCCTGTGGTCCTCAATGGAACTGCATCTACATGGAAGGAAGTGTGTAGTGGGGTGCCAAGGGCTCTCTTCTGGGCCCATGCTCTTCAACATCTTCATTAACGATTTGGATGAGGGGATAGATGGGGAACTCATCAAATTTGCAGATGACACCAAGCAGGCACGAATAGCCAACACTCAGGAAGATAGGCTTAAGATACAGGAGGATCTGACAGACTTGAAAACTGGGTGCTATCTAACAAAATGAAATTCAATGGTGAAAAAAGTAAGGTTCTACATTTAGGCAAGAAAAAACAAATGTACAGGTATAGTATAGGGGGTACCTTGCTCAATAGTAGTAACTGTGAGAGGGCTCTTGGCGTCCTAATGGACAATCACTTCAATATGAGCCAGCAGTGTGCTGCAGCTGCCAAAAAGCCAATACAGTGCTAGGCTGCATTAACAGAGGGATAGAATCAAGATCACGTGAAGTATTAATACCACTTTACAATCCCTTGGTAAGGTCACACTTGGAATACTGCATCCAGTTTTGGTCACCATGATGTAAAAAAGATGTTGAGTCTCTAGAAAGAGTACAGAGAAGAGCAACAAAGATGATTAGGGGACTGGAGGCTAAAACATATAAGGAACGGTTGCTGGAATTGGGTATGTGTAGTTTAATGAAGAGAAGGGTGAGGGTGACATGATAGCAGTGTTCCAATATCTCAGGGGCTGCCACAAAGAAGAGGGAGTCAAGCTATTCTCCAAAGCACCTGAAAGCAGACAAGAAGCAACGGGTGGAAACTAATCAGGGAGAGAAGCAACCTAGAACTAAGGAGTAACTTCCTGAGAGTTAGAACAATTAACCAGTGGAACAACCTGCCTCCAGAAGTGGTGAATGCTCCAACACTGGAAGTTTTTAAGAAGAGACTGGACAGCAATTTGTCTGAAATGGTATAGGGTTTTCTGCCTGAGCAGGGGGTTGGACTAGATGACCTCCAAGGTCCCTTCCAACTTTATTATTATTATTATTATTATTATTATTATTATTATTATTATTATTATTATTATTATTGTTGTTGTTGTTGTTGTTGTTGTTGTTGTTGTTGTTGTTGTACTTCCATTGTTTATTTTTATTCTTTTATTCCTTTGTTGTTGGTTATGTTTACAGTTTATCAATTGTTTTCATTTTATTGCTGTAAGCCACCCAGAGTAGTCCTTGGAGAGATGGTCGGCAAATAAATATTACAAATAAATAAATAAATAATTGCTATTGGGCTAATCCATTTCCTGAAACAGACTTTTACAGACTTTCCTTGTCTTTTTAAGGACAGAGAAAAGAAAGAAAAGAGTGGACAGGGGGGAAAATAGAGAGGCAGATAATTAAAGGAACTGCTATTCATGAATATTCCTCTTCTGAACTCTCACTCTAGCTATTTCCTTTGCAAAATAGTGGATTATGTCTTAATAACAGTAGATGAGAAACGAGTTTGGCTCACATTTTTTTTTGCAAATATAGTCATTGAAACCTTACCAGCCTGAATGTACAAATCATTCAGCAGAGTATATTACCTGGACTGAATTTATGAGGTTTGAAATGCTAGGCTGATTCCTACTGACATATCCCTGCTGGTATTTTTATTTCAGATTCTTCTATACTATTATCATTTTTACATAGGAAGGGAGGGAGGGAGGGTAGGAAATTCCCCCCCCCCGAGAATGAATATTTTGGGGA